>NC_139236.1:7529165-7930102 GCF_977018435.1 Lepisma saccharinum | reverse complement strand
CCTCAAAAGATATTTTAATTGAAGTATTGAACCTTGCTCTAACACGGAAAAATGTAATCCTAACGTTCTCGTGTATTTCACTGCCCTATCTTATCTACCTATAAAATTAACACTAGTTTCCTCATCTTCCAAATCGAAGACAGCAATTCACTACTCTCGAATCTGGAAACTAAAGGCTACTACTCTTGATAGGAGGTTCGTTGTCAAGAGTTTGCTGGATTGCTGTTACGTAAACATTGTGTACCAGCCTTGAAACTCACAGGAAAATAAGCCGCAATTGACATTTGATCTTTGCGGTTTTCTGTAAATATTACTACAGGCATAAGTAAAGAATACAGTTACTCACGTTCGCTTTCGCAATATACGTCTCGTAACGAACGTAGAAAACATACAAATCACTAATTCAATGGAATACGGAAAAGAACAACCGGAAACACCGCTTGTCACCCTCTGAAATAAATCCTCTCTTGGCTTTTGGTCACTCGGATGACTTCAGAGCTGTGACTCCCCGCTGAGAGCCATACGCATGCATCCACCTGCTCTAGTCTTTTCACCATTTAGGATTGATTGATTGATTGATTTAGTTTATTTTACTTCGCGTTTTGTGCCTCTTGGCTAATTTGCGAAGATGGGGATGAGTGATGAAATGATGAAATTGATGAATGGACAGTCACAAACAGCCAAGCCCGACCGGGATTCGAACCCGGGACCCTTGGCGTCGCAGCGCGATGTGCTAACCACTCGGCCACAGGGTCTGGCTCACCATTTAAGAGGTTGGAGTGTATCTATCCCTGGTCAGAACATCTCCAAAAAAGTACCAGAAGTCGTTAATGTGTATGGATCCAACTCTACAGCCCCCTATGTACCATTATGGAATAGTGCAAAAATTGCGACCAACCTCCGTGGGGAGTGGTTAGTACAGCGCGCTATAACGACAGGGCTCCTGGCTTTCGAATCCCGACATCGGCATGGGTATTCTTCATAAGCGTTCCTTCTTCAGTTTCATCATATCACCACTCATCCTCATCGTCGCGATTAGCCAAAAGTGGCAGAAAAAGCGATGGTACATAGCAAAAATCAAGTCAATCAATAAGTACGTGAAACATTTCTCGCCCTTTACCTTGAAATTTAATGCAAAAGTGCAAAGTGTGGATACAATAATGGCATTTAAATACAAATGTTCATAGTAATAGTAGGTACAGTATTGTTAGAAAAATCTGTCGCATGGAATTTTTCTAAGTCCAACGTCTAACGAAATTATGTTGGTAGCTCTGAAACAAGGAAGTTTTGAGAAATATACGATCCTCCAATCAGAGTAAAGTTCGATTCGGAGGAGCAGGAGGCGTGACTCACGATCTTGTCCACAGGAAGTTCAACCAATGCAGCATTTTCAAACATGAGATAACTTCCCCATTGGTTAAATATTGTTTCAATGACGCGAATCCGCAGAAAGATTGCGCAAAAGTTTACTTTGTCGGTTTAATTGCCTTTAATCGTTTCAAATTAGTATTAAATTGTCCCAATTATAATTCACGAACTTAATATATGTATTCATGTATGTGTTTGACATTCATATATCACTCATTAGAACAATTTTCACATTGTTTTCACTACGTGAGATGACATTTCATTTACATTTACGATAAAATAGTGGTTTGGGTGTAATAACAGTCTTCATTAATTAATTTAGAGATGCATTTTTATCTGTTCAGTTAATGATGAGGTTAATTCGTTATTTTTCGCGGAAAGAGGGAACCACAGCTGAAAGAAAATACACAAATTGCATTATTGAGGTCAAGAGTTCGTTTTAACATCACTTTTTGCACACATAGGTTAATCACGACTCGTGATACATTTAAATTGAAATCTGAAACATTATGCAACCTGACTGGAACTCGGAAAAGGACACACTGATTACAAGACTTCGATACATTACCACTATGGTCTGGCGAACGCCAATAATAATGAGGGATTGTGGAAGTGGGAGAGGGGTGACGGAAAATAGAAAATAAATAGTATTTTTCGGGGTATTTAATGTTATATTTATACACATACAAACCTAAGAAAATATTTTTTTTTGATACATGAGTGTGGGGGTGGGGAAGGGGGGAAAAGAGAGGAACAGAAAGATATTGGGAGAGATAGGACGAAGAGGTTATCGTAGAAAATGTTTTATTTGACGTTCAGTAATAAAACCAATCAAATCAATAATGATTATCTTATAAATACTATATTTCATGTAAATTTGTTTTAAAAATGGGGGCGGGGAGCTGTTTGTTTAAATTCAGTGCAGGATAACAAGTGGAGACACATAGTGATTCGTATCTCACTTTAAACTGTAGGTCCAGGCCCGATTAGCCTATCTGTGCATAAAGTGGACTTGGAATTCAGTAGGAAAATAACGTCGATCTATTATTTTGAATTTTAGATGCGTTGAGACCACTAAAATTTCCAATTCTTACAATAAGAAACCTGTCCTCATATTCCCATTTTGAAAGAGAGAGAGTTAATTGTATAATCTTTCGTTGTTAATTTCAAGGAAGACTAATTCAAATAGTAACAATGGGAATGAACGAAGCTTACGAAAATTTTTTGCCACTGTCCATTAGAGTGACAACCCAGTGCGATAACCACTACCCCACGATTTCGTTCCTTCATGCGGCATGATTATAAGTTAAGTCCAATTAGTTCAATGTGAATTAGAAATATAATCCCCACCCGCCTTTTTATAAACAACACACCCAAACGCTCCTTTGTAGCAAATGAAATAAAGGTGGTATGAATGTCACAAAACATTTAAGCAAAATCTACTATATTTACGACACAATCGTTTTACATGGAGAGCTTACATACAGCTTCGAAAATTGAGGTTGTGGTTTGACTGTAATTGTAGGATACCCCATAGGTATTGATAAGTGTGCACTAGATTGGTTCATTTGTAGTGACGTGCTCAGGAATTTGTAAAGAGGTATGTGAATATAAAAATGTGTTATTGCTTATTTTTTAAACAGTGAACTCATATTTTAATATCTCTCTGTCCATCTCATTATTTCACTTAGGAACTAATTAGTATTGCAGGAGTCATACTGAAAAAATCTCACGTGACCATGACGAGAAATTAGATTTACGGAAGGAATAGTTTTCATATTTTTGAAACCTCGAAGGGCCTTGGGCTATCTACCGACTGTCAGTCTCCCTTCCACAATCCTACCTAGAGTTGTGGGGATCATCAACTGGCAACGAGGTGACGTTGTTCAGCACGTCAATCCCTCAGCCGTTATAGAAGATTTCTGAAACCAGGTTACACCAGTCACTCGTAGCTTTCCAATTTCCTCACACCGGTCCTGTACACATAACAGGCCGAGAACCCAGGACGACTCGAATCCATGTCGTCCCGCTGCAGTCGGAGTCCAAAGCACAGAGTCTTAGACCGCACCGCTACGGAGGAGGAGAGTTTTCATATTTTGTTTTTTATAAATGTCGACAATACATTAAATCTATTACGCACCAAAAATTAGTTAAAAAATAGCCGGTTCTATAAGAGAATCGAACCTTCGACGTTCACTCAACTAGGCCGCTATTTTTAACAAATTCCCATTTTCTCACTCAATAACCTTCGTTGAACGTTTGTCTTAAGAGTCGTTAGCAATCTTGTAAACCTTATTAACCTATCTGCTGTCTATCACAAATTTATTTTACAACCTGGAGTAGATTTTGATGTCTGCAATTTAGAACTTGACTTTCCTGGTAAGTAATTCTCTACCGTCTACTATAATAAATAAATCAAAGTCTACATATCTCATATTTTGTAAATGCGAAATGTCATTGTTGAATGTTACAAACGATTTCTCATTCCACCGTTCGTTCCAGATTTAGCCACATTCTGGAAACCAGCGTTTTCCATATTTACAAGGTCAGGTGAACCCTTATCAGTTGTATTGGATGCCTGTGAACATGTTACTTCATACGTCATGGTACTGTGGTGGATTTCTTTCCCTTCCCCTTTTACGTTGAACGGTAGTAATCCCCGACTGGGCACGACGAATCAATCACAGAAAAGCAGACTGTCTAGTAAATCTCACAATAGAGTTGAATATCAAGACTAAGTTAAACGGACTGCCTGTTGGTGTCATATTTTAACATACTTTCGCGCATATAACGTTCTCTCGGTTTAGAAAATAGTTGGTAATTGGAGTTCATAATCTTCACAACCTCTATCAACTATCCCTTCACACCACTACTGAAGGAAAGCGATCATCGCCCTGCCGTTTATGTTACGAGAGTGCAAGTTGAAAAGAAACCTTGAATCCTAAATATAACTGTGTTGAATGTCCGCTTTGGCCAATGGATATAATAAAGTGAACAAATGTCAAAGCACGTCGTCCGATAACAATGTCATTGTAACAAGGCCCTGGCGTCACATAGCAGTCCATGTCTGTTCTCATTACACGCATGGTTGCCAGCGACCAGGAACGTGGAAAAACGCGCTCATTTGCTTTGACCTGTTTAACGATTTCCCATCGCTCATTGTGCAGCACGTGACGACGCATGTTAATATGGAAGCGTTGATTGTGTGTTCATCAGGATTGCACCAAGGAATGCAAAAATATTAATGAGGTTTGCTTGATATCTGGTGCCATAACTGGCTTTATTAAAGGCTGTTGTCGCAAATAATGTATTACATCCCTTTGCAATTTTTTCGTGTTGAGGAGAGGTTATCATTGTAGAGAAGTTCAACATTATTGCTTGCGCTAAAAAAAAAGAATACCACACAGTCCTAGAGGTACTATGGTGCATCGGTGCGCCGAAAGTCTGGTCTCATGTGTTCGAACACTCAAAGCTATCATACAGACATCCCAAGGTTGTGCCAAAATTCTTCTGAGTTTCCCTTTAAGACGTCGTTTCCCATTGAAGAAAATTGATAGTTCCTGTTGCAATTTGGCAATCAACTTGGCATATCGTTGATTTTTTTTCCTAACTACTTTATCCTAATTCTGATGACGTTCAAGAATATTGACGTGCCTGCGTTTATACATCTTGAGGCTCACGTTGCTGTAGGGGTTAAGAGGGATTTTGTTTGGTTGAAAGTATAAAGTATGGAGTGAGTATAACTGAATATTGTAAAATCTAGAGAAGCTGAATTTTGAAAAGTGATGTTTAAGAACAAAAATTGTGTAATATGCAAATATGGATAGTGCGTGTTAACTAGTGAAATATACTTACTTAAATTCCCAAAAATCTTGATTTGATTTGCAACGTCCCACCTACACACAATTACCACACTCTAAACACTTCACTTAGGAGGACGGCAAAAGTCTACCCATAGGCGCTAACTTTTTGTCAGCCGTAGAACATGGACTCAGAAATATCTCAGGGCTTGCTGGGTGTAAGGAAAGACTATACCAGCTTAATATATATTTTTTTATATGTTTATTATAGTCTCAACACAAGGGTGTCCGTTTGCACACTTACACACGTGTCTTTACCTGAAACCCTTACTACGCGCGTGCATTTACTTGTACCACACACGTGCTTTTACCTGTACCACGCACGTTCTTTTACATGTACCACCTTTGGTCTCGAAGAGATAAGGGGGGGGGGGCAGGGAACATCCAATTTATTCCTCGCTGTGAGGCGCCAGGGGGAGTATGGGGACCTAATTTTATTTAGGGCCTTGGTCGCCGCTGACGTCACGGGTTGCCCTGTAAAAGAGAGTAGGTTGTGCGTAGTACCCCAACCACAGCCGGGAATTGGCCGAAACCAATCTGTACTCCCGAATAACGGGCGCAGGGTAAAGGATTAAAGGATGCCGCGACACCCCCGGCGTTAGCTGGGAATTGGCAAGCCAACCGGTGTCTCCTATGAAGGGACGGCAGGTTAGAAAGGAAGGTCCGGGTGCTCCCATACAAGCCGGGCAGGTAGAACCTGGGCACCTATCAGCCTAAGCGAGCGGACCAGGTAGGTAGGTTGCTGCTAGGCTCTTCTTCTTCTTTCTTCTTTCTCCGTCCTTCCTTCTGGGATGGCTTCTAGTTCTCAGGCTGGGAGGCCAGTTAACCCTGGATGTTTGCCTGTTGACATCAGGGAGCCAACTGAGCTCCGGGCCTCGCTGCGCTGGCTTTATACTCGCGGGGGCGGCGCATTGGTGGTGAAAATTTTAACTACAAGTACGCGTTGCTAACTCATTTTTTTACATATAGCAACCTTCGTACTGAGAAACATCCAAGAAGTGACATTAAGAAAACACTAGTGGGAAAATCACTAGATGCACGCGTTAATATAAAGTAAAACTGTGTGCATTCAGACAATACAATTTATAATGAGCCTCGCAGGACTCTGCAATTCTAAACAACGAGTTGAACAGTGTAAATGACAATAATTAATAACATTTACTGAATACAGCAACCACGCAGGGTCTAATAATAAGCAAAACTAATAAACATAGAGGTGGATCCGTTAACGTTTACAGAATACAGCGACCACGCAGGGTCAAATAATAAGCGAAACTAATTATCGTAGAGGTGGATCCGTTAACACATTTAAACTAAAAGTGTACGCTTCGCAGGAACATCATGCATTCTTCTTAACATAATATAATATGGCGACCGCTCAGGGTCGTTACAGATTTCATTTAGGACTGATCGATGAAGGGTTATCGATGGTTGTTGTTGTTGACTTGTTGTTTTAAGTCCACTTTATGCACAGTAAGGCTAATCGGGACTGGACCTACAGTTTAAAGTGGGATCCGAACTACTTGTGCCTCCACCGGATGGTTATCGATGGAACGAGTGTTCTAGTTATTGCTATCTGTATAGAGATAGTGTTCTTTTTGTTTATTGATTTGAATTATTTTACTTCGATATTCTGCCATTTTTGTCTAATCGCAAGATGATGAGAGGGATGATATGATGAAATTGATGAAGGGACACACAAAGGCCACCCATGCTCAGGCCAAGATTCGAACCCGGCCTCTGGCATCGTAGCGCGCTGTGCTAACCACTCCGCCACGGAGGTCGGCTATTTTTGTTTATGTAAATAATGTGTCTACTTTAGTAAAGTAGATGTCAGATAATTCTTCTCTGTCAATTTTCTATGCATGTACGAGGAAGGTGTGATTGTTGCTTGGGTCATACTTTCATAAGTACTTGCGCGTAAACTCTCAGGTCTATGACGTTTGCAGGTACTCGTAGATATTGTTGTAATCCCGTTTTACCTGGGATCTGAGGTCACAGGGAAGTTTCAATTATACATTTAGGTAGAGCTTAATTGTATCTGTTGGCTGAACCTGCTCCGATTAGGAGGGTAGAGATATGGAAAGTTGATGTAAAGGCTATTTACGCTTGTTCATACCTGGTAGGTGTGTGATGTTCTTGTCCTGATGCTTCTTGCAGACCGAATTGTGACAGGTGCCAAGGTTCTATCCTTCGACCCTTGGCTCACCAAACCGAGCGATCCCTTGCGACTTGTAGCATGCTAGGCAGCCGTAACTCCGTGTTCCATCGTCGTAGTTCAGTAGTGTTAATGTGTTGTAGAGTATTCAGAGACTACTAATCCATGTGAGCGTCGATGATAATAGTAATCCAAAAGAGCGTCGATGATAGGTGTAGTTCAAATGAGCGCGAGCTCCGGGAGTGAGCTTGCTTTTATAATCTTAGGCTTCGAAAGGTTGTTAAACCTTTCGAACGCGGTAGATCTTGTTTTGATCCACGCGTTTGCCTTTCAGTTCCTTGTTTAACGGAAGTTACAAAGTTAGCGCATTCTTGGGATCACCCGCTGGTCGGACAATTCCAGGAAATAAACAAGCGTGAATATTACCATGACGAGGTTTTCTCGGTTTAATAATCTCCATATCTCTACAATATCTTGGGTGTTTGTCAGGAACTCTTGAGTAGAGGCGGGTGCCAAGCGTAACGCCAATACTCCTGAGTAACCTGCCAGGTCTTGGGATGTAATCATAAACTCGAAATGGAAGGAGTTAATATTGGCAAATTCTCAGTTCATTGGTGTCTTAGGTAATTTAGAAACTCGTGATGCACTGATATTAAAATGTTAAATCGCGTGATTCATAGAAAATTTTAATAAGAATTTTGTATATATCAGAAAGTACATTAATATCGTAATCATTGAATAGTGTTTATTAGGCTCTAAGAAAGGAAAATATAGAAAACAAAATATGTGCACTGATGGGGTGAAGTTCTTACTAAGGGAAATGTATTAAGTAAACTGTATACACACTTAAATCCTCTTGATTTAAAATTCAATAATTTTTATAGCCAAAAGTAGCAAGTATTTTATGAGGAAAAGTTTAGCTACAAAATACAATTCATGTTAAACCGTCAATAGCGTCATTATCATTAAACTGTAAAAAAAAGCATGGCAGCTAATATTTTGCAAACTATATTTTTTTTAAAAAAAATGCCAAAATTCAACTACAAAGACTTTAAAAAAATATTTTAAGTTACAATTATAGAGTACATCCAGAAAGTTTTTCTTTCACTGGAAGAAAAGTTACTGAAATGATGTATTGTAGTTTAGCACATTCAACAAACATCTCCACAATAGGTTCATACCTATACATAGTATCAGTAACAAAAAATGTATATTTATATATATTTTTTTATTTGCTTTAATCAAACTGTTGAAATATTTTACAGATTCGTTTACCAGAAAAAGCCTTTCTATCAAAACAATATATCTATATGTATGGTGCCAAAAATCATACAAGCAATTTTTATCGTGTTTTTTTAAACAAATCAAAGATATCGATTTAAATCAGAAAAATCCGATTTAAAGTTTTAAAATAAAATTATCAAAAATATTTTTTAATATAAAAACCGTGATTATTATTCACCCTGATTACGTGAAAGAGAGATAGACATCTGGGTGCTTTCCTTGACACCCCTTAGAGACTCGTGAATGAGCCAGTAAATCTTAGGATGTTCTCACAAATTGAGAAGTAACCCCGCAGATATATTGTCGGTGATTTGCCAGCCACTCCAGGTGACAACAAACCAGTTGGTCTTGGGCACTTGTCAGTTATTCGTAGGTGTTACAGAAGTCCATGGACGCTCCAGATGTAACTCAGCTGGTTCTGTATATTTATCAAATGTTCATGGTTTTTGTAGTAGGTTTTAAGATGTCACCAAGTCTTAAGTCTCAGGCACGCAATGAAACTCTGGAAATACACTCAGCATACCGTAACATCCCTGCTCGATAGCGTGCATTATCTTCCACAGACTTGTCCAAACTTGGCCAGACCTGTAGATGGATTTTGCCGAGAAAGTTTTTTTTCACAGAAAACGGCGAGACGCTTACCTGGAGGAGAGGTGAGTGAAGGTCAGGAAACACCAACAAAACCATCTGGATCGAGGGGAATTTTGATGATTGATCGCTACCAAGTGGGGAGAGAGTGAAACAAGGTGTGCGCGACATCGAACAGGGTGAGTTATCACTATCTATCTATCTGCCATTCTCATTCAGAAGGGTTGGGATAAACATCTGCAATGTTATTTATTTAAGTTAGTTTAGTTACCTCTCATCTGACCCCTTTCGGGGCCGTTGTTGCAAGCGAGTAGTACAATTTAGGGGATGAGCTACTTCCCCATTGATTCGATCCCCAGTTCTACAGGGTAGAACGTTACGATACTGGTAATTGGTGAGTTCAAACGTGTGACCCTCTACTGGCCCTACTATTTTTTTAAACCTTAACATAGACTTAGAAAATATTTAAGAATAACAGGATTGTGTTGATTCTTAAGATTTTGGGCAAATTCGTGCACTTGCTCACAAATAGGTAAATAAATCTCTCTCTCCCTCACATTTAATCCGTGCAGCTCCAATTTCTTGAGAGTGTCAATAAACGATGCCAGTGTCGGCGATTAGGTTGGGAGGGGCAGTTGTCCCTCCAATTTTTGCTACTTCCTACCCCCCGTACTATGGCATCTTAATGGTAAGCCTTGTCTACCAAGAGAAAACAAACTCCCCTTGCGCACCCAGTTTTAGCATCCAATCGTCACTACTGCCAGTGAGTCAACGAAATCCATATGCAAATATTTTTTCTTCGCGTGTTACACTATATTTGTGCTTTTAATTCTAAATTCTTATTTCTTTTCTCTTCCTTCGATTCAATGAGAATCGTTAACATATTGACATTTAAGAATTGTAGCTTTCCTAGCGAAGTGATTCGAACAAGTGTTCCTGGCTAACCAGCCACGTTAACATAGCTAGTAACCCGAGAACACATGTTGGAATATTGACATTTGTCACTGCCATATGAGGCAGGTTTATAACAACTTGACATATCTGCAGCACTGTGTCTTGATTTCGAAAAATTGATGATGGATCCTAAAATTATCGAAATTCTTGTAAAGTTTGTTTGTGACCATTGGGAATGATTACCTGAGTGCAGGAAGTTAGACACTGACTCAATTTTTTCCTCCGCCTCTCTCTCCCTCTCTCTCTCTCTCTCTCTCCTCTTCCATTGACTACTTTTTCCTAACGATAACGAACCCTTCTTTCCCTCACTTCTCTTGTCTCCTGCGTCAGTTTCGCTTCCAATCCTCTGATTTCGGGTCTGGAGAGCGTGCTCAGCGCTAACGGCCCCAATTTAATGTTGCCCCTCCCCCTCCGCCCCCTCGCCCACCCGACAATGCTTCCGCTCAGGAAACTTCCCAAGTTGCAGTCGCCGAAGGAAATGTTGAAGCGCTTGTGCAAACAAGAGAGAAATAAGCGAGTTTATTTTGCCAGCGAGAAGTTTATTTCCACACGCACGAACACCAATTCCATGGAGCTTCCCCGATGACGAAGTGGTAACGTCGTCTTCTTGTAAACAAAGGGTCCCGCGTCGATCCTGGGTGTAGGCACATTAAACAGTCGTTTGTATCCCACTTTAAACTGTAGGCCCAGTCTCGAATAGTCTATGTGTTCATACAGTTGACTTAAACAACAATTCAATCAATGAAAACCAATTATATAGCCACGTTCTGTGGTGAAGTTGATATCCTCACGTAAAATGCAGGTTCTGTGTTTGCATCCAGTATAACGCATGCCTGCTTCCTTGTGGTCGTTCTCTTATCTATTTTTCAATCATACACATCGTCGAGAGTAACAACAAGAAGTATAAAAATAAAAACTAACTAACTAACTCTCTAGCCTTCTTAAATCCGAAGGTTCATGGCTGCAGCAACACAGGCCTTCCATCTTTCCCTATCTTGAGCAAGTTCTATATACTCTTTTCCATCCCTACCGATTTCCCTTAGGTCCATCTCAACGTTGTCCCTCCATCTTCGTTTTGGCCTTCCTACAGGTCTCTTACCATCAGGTTTCCCAACAAGAATCCTGTAAACTCCGCTTTCCTCTCCCATTCCTGCCACATGGCCTGCCCACCTAAGTCTTCTTGATTTAATTATTCTAATAATATCTGGAATATTTTATTTCTTCTTTAATATAATTTTCATTTGTTAATATTACTCCAAAGTATTTGAATTTGGAAATTGGTTCAAACGAGTTGTTATCAATAATTAGATTTTGATTATTACCTAACACTTGGTTTCGGCCTGTAAGCATATATTTAGTTTTCTCTTTGTTAACTTCCAAACCTATCTCCTTAGCAGTTTTGAAAAATATTTTAGCATTATTCTTAATTGTATTCACATCATCCCCCAGTAAGTCTACATCATCTGCATATGCTAACAACTGAGTCACACCATTTAATTTTTGTCCATCTTTAGTTTCTTTTACCTTCCTAACAGCATATTCAAAGGCAAAATTAAAGAGCAATGGAGATAATGCATATTTTTATCATACTAACAAGCTTCTTAGGTATTCCAAACTCGACTAATATATTATATAATTGATCTCTTTTGACAGAATCATATGCTTTTTTGAAATCAATGAATAGCTGATGGACATTTTGATTATATTCCCACTTTTTTTCAAGTGTCTGTCTGATGTGAAAAATTTGATCTGTAGTTGATCTGTTACGTTTAAATCCACATTGATTATCACCTATAATTTCATTAGCATATGGGGTTAGTCTTGTTAAAATAATGTTAGACAATATTTTATATGTTGTTGAGAGTAGAGAAATTCCTCGGTAATTATTGCAGCCCATTTTATCACCTTTCTTAAACACAGGAACAATTATGGATTATTTCCACTGTTGAGGGATTTCTTCTATATTCCATATTAAACAAATTAATTTATGAATTTGACATATTAATGAATTTCCACCATATTTAATTAAATCAGCTGGTATTAAATCAATGCCAGGTGCTTTGTTATTCTTTAGCCTTTTAATAGCATCTTTAACTTCAGTCAAGTTAGGTTCTGGAACTAAAGGTTCTGCTGTGTGTACTTCATTCACTTCTGATTTATCTCCTACATGGACATTTAAAAGGTCATTAAAGTAGTTCTTCCATCTATTTAGAATATCGCTTGGGTCAGCTAGAAAATCACCGTCTTTATCTTTTATCAAGTTTACTTTAGGTTGCCACCCCTTTCTAAACTCATTTACACCTTTATATAAATCTCTGATATTTTTATTTTTGCTGTTTGTTTCAATTTCGTTAATTTTGCTTTTCAAGTAATCTCTTTTTTTACTTCTAAACGTCCGGTTAACTTGTCGCTTTATTCTATTATAATTGTTTAGATTTGTATCATCAGTTATATTTAACCACGCAAGTCTAGCCTGATTTCTTATTTCTATTAGATTATGACATTCATTATCAAACCATGGCTTACTTTTTCGTGGTTTAAGGTATCCTATACTTTCTTTAGCTGCTGATTCTATTGCATTACGTATGTGCTCCCAATTCTTATTTACGTCTGTTTCATTTATATTTTCATCATCATTTAAATCCTGCAAAATATCAAATCTATTTGACAGTTTAATTTGGTAATCTTTCTTAATTCTTTCATCAGTAAACTTTCCCGTATCAAATTTTAGAACTTTTAGATTTTGTTGCTTATGATTTATCACTGCGAGTCTTTCTCTTAATTTAGCAATTACTAAATAATGACCACTAGCACAGTCAGCACCTCTATGTGTACGAACGTCAATTATACTAGTATGTCTTCTCTTATCAATGGAATATGATCTATCTGATTATGAGTTTTACCATCTGGAGAAGACCAGGTATATTTATGGATATATTTATGTTTAAAAGTGATACTTTTCACAATTAAATTCTTTGAGGTTGCAAAAGTAATCAATCTTATACCATTATCATTACTTAATTCATGAAGACTTTCTTTACCAATCGTGGGTTTAAATGTATCTTCTTTGCCAATCTGTGCATTACAGTCACCTACCAGAATTTTCATATCATACTGAGAAAATTTATCAAAGACCTGTTCTACCTCTGTATAAAAATCATCTTTAGTATTATCATCTTTATCTTCCGTTGGTGCATGTATGTTTATTAAAATAATTTTACACCACCTACCCTGTAAAACTACATATGATATCCTATCATTAATAAATTCTACGGTTTTAAGAGCCGAGATAATTCTATTATTTATGAAAAAGCCTGTTCCAAAATTATGATTTTCAGTACCACCATAGAAAAAAGTATAATTTTTAGTTTTACAATTCCCTTCTCCTGGCCACCTAACTTCCTGGACAGCTACTACATCTAATTTATGCTTAACTATCTCATTCATTAACTGTACACTGAAATGCCCCAGGCCGGAAAAGGCTCAGAACATTCGAGGTGCCTAATTTAATATCCTTATTCCTAATGTAGATCTTATCGTTAGTCCAGGGACCTCCCAAAGTAGTCCTCACCCGGAGATCCGAACGGGGGATTATTTTACCTCCCGAATATTTTACCCTGGGAAGATCCATGGCCTTATATTGCTGTTTCTTGACATTTTTTTACAGTGCAGAGTTGTCAGCTCTACGCCTAACCCCCAATATGAATGGAGGAACTACTACACAAGACAAACACAAACACATTAGACAGCACAACTACTACACAAGACGAACACAAACACATCACAACTATAACACAATATAAACACAAACACACCACAACTACTACACAATATAAACATAAACAAACTACACACCACAACTACTACACAAGACAAACGCAAACAAATTAGACAGCACAACGACTACGCAAGACAAAACAACAAATATACTAGACAGCACAACTACTACACAAACATACTAGACAGCACAACTACAACACAAGACACATACATACACATCACCGATACTACACAAGACAAACAGAAATACATTAGACAGCATATCTACTACATAAGATAAACACAAACACACTAGACAGCACAACTACTACACAAGACAATCCCAACCACATTTGTCACAAAATTTGCGGAAAGATATAACACAAGAGGTGCTCAAATCTGCAAGCTCGATTCCAAATTAAAGATAACTAACTAGGTGGAGGGGGAAAAAATGAGAGACTTTAACAAGACATTTGTTTCCTATTAAATTAACTTGTAAGTGCTAATTTCTATTCCTGATGAAAGAAGGTGAGAAAGAACGGGTCGGTCTAATTTCTGTGTTCCAGTGCCCTAAGGTGACAACGACAACCTCCTTCGCAGTTATGGTTCCATTCCTTACTAGGGCAATTTGATATAATTTTAAAATCTTATCTATGAGTGTAGAAGTACGTTTTTACCCCATGCTGTTATCAGCCCGAGAGAGAGATCAAGAGATGTATGCAACATTCACACACAGACAGACATCATTCTTTGTTCTTTCTTTTTTGTATGTTTTTATGATATTCGTCTTAGTAAAGTATGTTTGAAGTCAAAACTAATTGCTTATCTTTGTTGTTGTAACACAAACTCTTACCCTCGGAAACTTTTAATGGACAGAAAATTTTAATAGAACAAGATCTTTTGGGGGGAAGGTTGGAGATCCCCCTTCTGCCATGGGAATTCGTACCCTGAATGTGACCACCAATGTTATGGAATAATCCTTATAATGAAGACCATGTCGGAATGTGAATTAACCAAGAAATAAGGACATTTTCTCATAAAGATTGCAGTTAGAAATAGGTCAGAACAGGGAGTAAAAATGGTGAACTGTCCCGACCAAATTGGAACATTTAGTAGCTTTGCATAAATGGTTATAAAACTAAAATTACTAAATATTGTAGACCGAAGACTTCTGGAGTCTGTCTGTCTTTCCGGAAACAACCCATTCATTTATGAAAGAAGAAAATCGAAATTCTTGCAAAATTTTAAAAATCGTCCATGTTATATTTGTAATCTCTTATAAGTTCACATTAAAATATTTCATGGCTCGAGGGGGGGATCATGGCCTCCTTTTCCCTCCCCCTCCCCTTGGATATGGGCCTGACTCATGGTCGTTTTCACTTCTTCGTCATTGTTTAAACGCTTGCTGCCCAGGAAGGTCTTCAGATGGCCGAAGAGGTGGTAGTAGCTAGGCACAAGGTCTGTTTGTGAATACCATTTGAAATTATACGTGCGCGTGGGAATGAGTGCACATGCAGGCTCTTGGCATTTTTTGAGCAGCATCATGGCAACTATGTTTTGGTACAGGCAAGGCAGGGTGTTTTTTTAGTGGACTTTTTGCCGCAAGGAACAACAATTAACTCAGCTTCCATGAGTAACTGGCTATCATCACAGACGGCAGAGTTCTATCAGGAGGGTAGTTCCGTAGTTCGTTACGATAAATGTTTAAACTTCTTTGATAAAAACACTTGTAAATTCTGTTATATTTTTTCTTTTTTTACTATTTCTACTTATGCTTTTACATGTAAACACACACACACACACACAAATATAGACTTATGAGTAACATTCTGAACATTTCTGCAAAATAACAACTTTGTTCCTACACCTATATTACATAATTTGACTGCGATATTAGGAGAGAACTTCTCACTTTAGTAAGCAGTGGGGCGAGTTGGAAAGACTGAATGTTAAGACGCATGGAGAGCGTACGTTTTCATACTGACTGCAGAATCAACAATATCACACAGAATTTGATAAGGTCATGAATGAACCGTTCATCTAAGAAGTCCATCTGTTAGTCAAGGTTTTGATGGGCTTTAGAGAAAGTTGTATTTTGCGGTGAGTGACTTTAGCTCTCGAAAGCTCGTAAGCTTTTTCGGAAATCGCAAGATTGATATCCCGAGAAAACCTCTTCATGAAGTAAATAGTCAAGTAAGGTAGGAGCAAATGAAAATAACACTCTGATACATAAAATTAAGCGTTCATCCCCTCAGACCAGGGAGTATTGGCATATAGGGCAAGGTTACGTTTTTGTCCCTGTGCCCACCCATTGATAATAATTTTGGTCCTCTTCAAAACGAAACTATTCAGAAAAATATAAATATAAAAATAAATGTATTGAACTATCATTGGAACATTTAGAAAATAAAATACTTCACATAATAACTATTGACACAAATTTACACCTAAGCTCTAAAAATTATTTTCTTGATATTTGTAAAGAATAATTAATGGATAGAATTCTCCAATAGACTAATTCTGGAGAAGAAAGAAACCTTAACTGTAAATTACGCCATGATACGTAACTGGCGTGTCCGATAAAGTAGTGGCTAACGACGTTTTCTTGTACGCAGGCAGTGTCGAGTTCAGCCCATGGAAGTTTGAGTTTTAAGTCCACTCGACCTGCAGTTCAAAATTTGATCCGAACCACTATGTCTCTCCATCGGTATCCCCTTAATTACAATGATGCCATAGGTAAGCCCCTTACGGTGCTTGGGAACCCACTTTAAATTGTAAACTGTAGGTTCAGTCCTGAGTGGGCATTAAAACATTATTTACAATTCCTAAATGCAATTAAATTTTCGAAAATAATATTTTCTGAAATAAGCGTTGAATATTAAAAGAAAATGAAAATAAATATATGGAAAGTTAAGAAATAATGAGCCCAAATTACACTGAAACTGCATTTTAAGATGTGTTGATGATTGGTTACTATACAGCTCGTCATGGACGATGGCCGATGGATACGAATGCACGGTATACAGTTGAGTGTCACGTGACTGCCACAGCCAATCCGCCTACCTTGCATTGAAGATCCTTGTAGCGAAGGAATTCACACTAGGAATTCAGGTAACGTCTTTGGCTTTTGCCCCGCGCTGTTTCTCTCTCTGCATGCACGCTCATTGGTCATCGTATGTGGCGAACTGCATACCATGTTGTTATTTCTGCATTTAAGTGCTTGCCTCACATGGTATTCTGTCCTGACACTGACTTATTCCCTGTTTCAGACGGTCTAAAACAAACACACAACTTAGTGGTACTTAGTTGAAAAAAATGTTATCTGTCCCATACAAGAGATGGTCGTTAATACGTCCTCCGTCTTGACAATATTTATTGATGAAAGATGCCCAGGAGAGATACATGCAAATTTTGCTTATTGGGGACTCATCTCTATCAACAACAGATCGTACTCATCATCCTACACATTTCTAAATCAACCAAGTGTAAATAGAAGAATACTTTATAAATTTAATAGTTAAGATATTGCATTGACTATTTATTTCATCTCACTTACTTCCATGAAAATTGTTAATTACATTGTACTAGTAGTTTGTGACGTGGAAGTCGAATGTCATTACAATATACCCTCTCTAGGGCACCCGCACGGGGGTCGCTCTTCAGATATCTGGAAACACTTCATATAATTCAAATATTGAAATTATATCTTGGAAACATGGACGAGGGGTACTTGTAAGGCAGCAGAGTATGTGACAATGCTGAGTATCCTAGTGTTGCGGATGCTTTATGAGAATTCTCTTAACTGGGGAAAAGATTTCCTCCACCTTTTCCCCACTTTAAGCACTGCTACACTCCTGAGAAAAAAAAATTGGGTGGCCTTGACAAAAATATATCGTTGGTTGAAAAAAGTCACGTGGTGGATGCAGGAAAATACAGTTATTATAATTGCCATGATGTATTGATTGAGTTGGTGTTTTAAACCTACTGTGTGCACTTTAAGGCTAATCGGGACTGGACCTACATTGTAAAGTGAGATCCGAACCACTATGTGCCTCCACCGAGTATCGTACCCGGAACCCCTTGATTACAATGCGACGACGGTACCACTGCGCCATCGGGGGGGTCCTATCATGCTGTATTAAGAAGCAGTTCTATGGGTTAATAACTTTCAAGATTAACAAAAGGATTGAACCATTTATTCCTCGTATTCGTTGGTTTTTACATACATCCCAATTATTACCAAAGTGCATTCTGTTTATACTCTCGAAAACAACCCCATCAAAAATGTTTCTTCTCGAAAAGGTTTTCGTGTTATCATCGACGCAAAACTAACTTGAATGAGCACATCACAGATACTACTCTTTTCTATGGGCTTCCCAGCTTATGTAATAACCTGCCTGCAAATATTGATATTTTCTTGTCAGAATACAGTTTCCGACAATCCTTAAGAATGTACGTGTAATTAATTTTTTTCTTAGCCATCTCGTAGTGCCTTGTTTTGTTGTTTTCTTCCTACAGCTTTCCTGCAGTTTTAGTATCAAATGGTCTTTCAGTACTATATCTGAAGCTTTAAGTAAATAAATAAATACAATAAAATAACTATAACTTATTTCTCTTACCACGTGACTTCATTCAAGTTCAACCAACGACACATATCACCCTAGAGGGTTCTATTGTAATGATTTGACTTAAATGCTACAAACTACTAACTGTACGTACATATTTAACCATCTGCTCCGAAACGAGTGTTATAGATAATTAAAGAATCAATAAAATTATGCGTACTACACTTTCCTGTACCAATAACATTCTTCTTAATTTTTCTGATTGTTATTATTGTACTGGTTTACAACACTTATTAGATAGTTTACGGTGTTCTGGAAATATATCTACATTTTCCATAGCTTACCACATAACATGCCAGTAATAAGAAAATATTCAAGTAAGACAGTTAACTATAATAAACTTCACAGTTTCTCAACAGAATCCACTTGACCCAGAATTTCAACGGAAGAGCAACGATATTGAGTTCTACATTGTTATGGCCGGCAATATTCTCTGGCGTGTTTTCCCGGAAGAGCTTTTGGATGAATCCAAAATCGCGATTGGAGGACATCGCCCGAATTGACATATCACTCGTGCCAACCCATATGACATCAAATATCAACAGACAACAGAGTATGTTTATTTTTTGACAAAGTCTTGAAAGAAATGCATAATGTCCCATGAAACGCCATTGATACGTTCAAACTTCCAGTGAGTTGGAAACCGTTGCTAATGTTGCTGTGCATGAGCCTTTGTAAAGTTACTTTGACTGAGTTGGGTATAACAATTATTTTATATTACCACACCATATTTTTGCTTCCATTATTTTCGTTGAACTCATCAAAGAAGTACCTGTTAATTTCATTACGAGTTGCAATGAAAAATAACTGCGTTGCAGTTGTAAGTAATTATTTTAAAAGGTAACTGGGTTTTCAAAACAGTAACTGTATCGACAAGACTTTCAAGTTTCTAAGACAGAGAGGCAAATATACATTCATATTTAATATATTTTATGTAAATATTCAAATTCTGAACTCTGAAGGTGTTTTGGAGTATGAAGAGGAAAGATGCAAATGAATCTACCCATGATTCTAACCGTGTCATCAGAAATAAATTAGAAATATATTTATAATATCTTTGACCTTAATGCAGATACTTGTTAGGAAAGATGTTTGTGACAAAGTCGTACTGTTTATTAAAGTTTACACTTGTCTGAGAAATAGCATGTATATTTGAAACATACGGGCAATTAGTTTAGTGATTGGGTTTCCTATTGACATAAATCAAAACTTATTCACATTGTCAATAAAAATTTACATATTTCAAAAATTTGTTTCACTCAATTATATTCTTAAAGTATTCAGTCGTTCCAAATTAGAACAGGCGATTGCAGAGCCCTCTTGCGAGATAGAATACAGTCGTCGGGAATCTGTTGTGTGAACATTTGCGGTTACGGTTCGACAGCGTATCTATTCACTGTACTTCTATCTTGAAGCCAGTCAGAACATTTCTATCTACCTGTTATTTCTATTAATTGTAGAAGAAAGTGGGCTGTTCCGCAGAAGGGGTAAGAAAATTTTCAATATATTCGTTTAGTAATTAGGTAGCATGGTATTCTGTAGAAAATTTTCCATAAGAAAAAAGAAATCAAAAGGTTGTGGTTTCAAGAGAGTTAAAATTGTCTGACGTCATGTTTATGGGTAGGTGTAAAATAGTAATATTTGAACAGAGACAAAAGAGTTAAGTGAAAGAAGCAGCAGGGAGAAAGAAAAAGAGGTAAATAAAGCAAGAGAGAGGGAGAGGAAGACAGCAAGGCGAAAGTTAGAAAGAACATGGCTAGAGGTGGAGCGAGAAAGAGTGAGAGGTAGAGAAGATAAATGAAAGTAGCGAGTGAGGGAGAAACAAATAAAGAAAGAGAAAACAAAATATTACCATTACGATGAAGAAATATAAACATAAGAAAGGTAGGTGGATGACGAGAAACACAGAAATGAGTTTTAGTGCCAGGCCAGACATGTTTGAGCCGGACATTTGGGTGGAGACATTTTGATGCTAGGTAATTTTGGAGCAACACACTTTGACGCCTAAGCATGTTGATGCTAGACATTTAATGGATATCTCCTTTACACGCCCTTTCACCTCTGACCTCTGGCAATCACTTTCAATGCTCATTGACTGTAAATACTGAACGTACGTTACTTTCTCATCGCAAAACAAAATGGCTACAGTGAATAACTTTACGGCTCATACAACAAACATGTTCGCATTTCTTGCATGACGTGCATTCAATCAGTAAATCCTACATTTGCTTACCAACCTCGTCGTTGCTTACATCAGCAGCTTCAGTGAGGTCCGGTTGAAAGGACGCATGACTACGTAGAACGTTCGGAAATTCTCTTCACTATAGCTTAATCGGATTAGGTCATAATCAACTTAGGTGTTATGATAGTAAGAACATATTACAAGTAACTATACGTTTTTAACAAGGAAAAAATATGAAATTAGTATTATACATCTTTCAATAATTTATCATCCATTACTCTTCAGAAAGTATTTTGAAATCTGCTGTATATTATGAAACGATGTGTATTTTAAAAATATTATATTTTCATCTTATTCTATTTTATTTCATAGGTTAACCTGGCAACCCTGAAATCAAACCTAACTCTGTAGGTAACCCACCAACGTCTTGTGTAACTTATGTTGCCTAGTTGCATTCATGATATTGTCCTGAAACGTTTGGTGAACGCTGTACAAAGTCTGTTCAAACTCTTTTCCAGAAGGAAATAATGCTAAAAATTAAGTTTCATGCTTTATTTGATGATCGATCTTTTCTCTTCATCCAATTTTTCTGACTAGTAGTACAGTGGCACGGGTTCACCAACCGAAAATGAGGCTCGGTGAGGCTCGCCTTAATGGATTTCTCTCGTAAGGCATGAGCCTCATTTTCTCGCAGTGTTGCCAGCTCACCCCAAGAATATTTCACCATGTGATATTTTACAGGCGAAGCTAACCTACAAATGGGAGTTGGCAACACTGGTAACATCAATTGCGGTTTAGTGTTGCCAACTCACCTCAAGAATATTTCACCATGTGATATTTTACAGGCGAAGCTAACTTACAGAGTAGTACAGTGTCCCCGGTACCACAACCGAAAATGAGGTATAGTGAGGTACACAGTGTTGCCAACCTCTTACTCGAAAAAATAACCAAGGTTTTTGTTTTTGGGTATAACCTAACCTCAAGCAAGGAGCTGGCAACGCTTGAGGTTTTCTCGCAGTGTTGCCAACTCACCTCAAGAATATTTCACCATGTGATATTTTACAAGCGAAGCTAACCTACAAATGGGAGTTGGCAACACGGATTAGTGGAGGTAGCCGGGTTCACCAGCATTAATTGGCGATCAGTGTTGCCAACTCACCCCAAGAATATTTCACCATGTGATATGTTACAAGCGAAGCTAACCTACGAATGGGAGTTGGCAACACTGATTAGTGTAATCAGCTCAGTTGAGCGCCATCAATTGGCGATCAGTGTTGCCAACTCACCCCAAGAATATTTCACCATATGATATTTTACAAGCAAAGATAACCTACGAATGGGAGTTGGCAACACTGACTAGTGGAGGTGCACGGGTTGAGTGCCATCAATTGATGTTGCCAGTGTTGCCAACTCACCTCAAGAATATTTCACCATGTGATATTTTACAGGCGAAGCTAACCTACAAATAGAAGTTGACAACACTGGTAACATCAATTGCGGTTTAATGTTGCCAACTTACCTGAAGAATATTTCATCATGTGATATTTTACAGGCGAAGCTAACCTACAAATGGGAGTTGGCAACACTGACTAATAGAAGTGTCCAGGGCTGCGTCCGAATCAGCAGCAGATGTCACCTAGAGCGCTGTTCCATCCGGGACTCAGCCAATCTCTGTTGTCCGAATTTGCGGTAGACGTGGAGTCGGAGGGAGGCGCGACAGATGCACGCTTGAACTCGCTGTGACGCTGCGCTTGGCAGCCATATTCTAACTTTCACTTTGTACAGACAATATTTACTGATTAGAGGATGTAAAACTCTATATTTTAATATTTTATCGATAATGAATGCAGAAAACGTAAATGATGAAATAGCGTGTTATATTTTTAATGTGAGTAGTTAGGTGGAAATCATTGTCATGTTTGTTTGCGCCCCAGAGCGCGGTGGGTGAAGTTCGGGCTGACACCTGGCGGGAAAAGTGACAGCCGTACTACAAGGGGACATGCAGATTCGGACGCGAGAGCAACGGGAGAGAACAGGATGGAGCGCTTGCCAATCCGGACACGGTTTTTGTAAACCTCTCTCGGGGACGATGTGCCACACACGCGCGCGCACGCTGGCGTCCAGCACCAAAACATCAAAAATTTATTTTACTCATTTGGCGATCACCAAAACCTCAAAAATAAAAAAAATAAAAAACTTATTTTCTCTCCACGTTCCGCGCATTTATTTGTTGTGCTGGCACAGCATGATGAGTAAATAATGCATTTTCTTATTTTTGAAGTACGAATGCACTTTATCGTAATCTTCCAAGTCCCGGGGACACTAATGTTTGTATATCGTGACTTTTGTAAACCTCTCTCGGGAACGATGTGCCACACACACACGTGCACGCGCTGACGCCTCTTATTATTTCTGTATTATGGCGCAAACACATCTAGAAAAACTACAATTTTGCTCCCTCTCCTTTCTGCGTGTGCTATCAAACAATACGTAGGCCTTGGGACGACGAAAGTTACACAACGGTGAGCCTCGTCAGTACACCTACCCTGCAACATCTGGAGCATGCAAGTACATAATAGCGGGTCGCTTGGGTGTATACAATTTGTTTTGTTTATATTTTGTTTCAGAGCGAGCGAGATAACCGGAGCATGCAGGCACACAACAGCGAGCTGGGATGGAAGATCGTCAGCATATCCGGAGCGTGCAGGTACATAATAGCGAGCTGCTTGGGCGTTAGCGTGGCTTCGCCGGATGCAATACACACGATGCTTAGGTTACAACAGGTTGTTAACATTAGCTTTGGGGGAGAATATTCTAGAGAAGATTGTCTCAGAACATTTTCATAGTTTCACACCTCTACTAGAATGGTAGAAAAATATACTAGTGGGCAATAAAATCTGAAGAAGATTTGTGTCTAGCAAAAATAAGCTAAATAGAATTACACATGCATACAATATTTATTTTTTTCTATCTACAATCATATTTTTCTTATATATTTTTCAATTTTTTTTATAGGGTTGATTAAAACACATATTTGAGGAAGACAACACTCTACCACCAACCGATCACATATAAATAAACATACCCAAAAAAAAATGCGCTCCATGAAAAGTTGTCCTGTGTGCAAAACAGCCATATCAAGCAAAAATTTTGCAAGACATTGTCGCACCTGCGTGCCAAGCAAGCATTTGGCTGCCACCGAACTGTGTTCCGGATGCAATAAATACATTACAATTGCGTATGTCAAGAAGCATAAGCTTACTTGTCTAAGCAAAAATACATCTGGGGCCCAGCCTTCGACCTCCACCAAGAGGAAGGCAGAAGCAGCCTCCATCAATGCACCACCTGCTAAACGCGTCAAGCCTCCAAAAGCAGACCGGTCTGCTTTCGGTGGAATATTAGGAGATTACGTTCAATTGTCGGATGGCTCTTGCGATGTTCGTAGCTTTTTAGAGGAGAAACGAGCAGAAATAGTTTCTATTTTTAGTAATACACTGGCTACGCACTCCTCCACTAAATTCTACGCATCGCTTCGTTGCTGGTACAAAAAAACGTCTGATGAAATTTACAGCTTCTGCCACAACACCAAGGCAAGGACGCTGCATCTGGCGAATGTCGAAAACCTAGAGGTAATCAACAACAAGTTTGTCGAGGAGCTGCTGGCAAAGCAAGAAGAACATGAAGCTAAGGGCTCGGGAGGTTCGCTGTGTGGGGAGCCTCACGAACTGCGCGTCAAACTTTCCAAGTTTGTGCCTCTCTCCGCCTCCAGCTACGTCTCCTTACCAGAAGCAATTGAGGCAAAGAAGGCTGTCCTGAACATTCAGAACAGTGACGCCAAGTGCTTCGTTTGGTCTGTGCTTGCAGCGTTGCACCCTGTTCACTGGAAAAAACAACCACACCGAGTTAACCACTATCTACCCTACGAGCCAGAGCTGGAAGATGCCATTGCTGGGATCAACTATCCGGTGAAGGTCTCGGATATTCGCAAGTTCGAGGCCCGTACACACAACCCTCGGTTGGCCATCAACGTTTATGGCCTCACCAAAAACAAAAATGTGGTTTTCCCTATCCGGGTGAGCAACGTAGACGACGATAGTGCGCAGGAAATTCATCTTCTGCTTATCAAGGACGAGACCCACCACCATTACACCCTTATTCGCTCGCTCTCTCGGCTTGTTTCAAGCCAGCTGAGCAAAGACAAAACCCACATAGAAGTTTGTCCCAGGTGCTTGTCTAAATTTCGTAATCAAAAACGGCAGGATTACCAGCGCATCAGAGGTCGCAACATCGCTGCCGAGAAGCTCGCTAACCACAAGCTCTACTGCAAAGCCAACGAACCTGGGTTGGCAGACTTGCCCAAACCTGGCGACGTGGAGCGTTTCCGCAAGCACGGTGCCATGGTGGAGCACCCCGCTATCATCATCGCGGATTTCGAGGCCTTTCTCAAACCCCTGTCTACTTGCGATCCCGATCCCGAAGTTTCTTCCACCACCCCTTACCAACTCCACGAGGCATCCAGTTTCGCATACGTTGTGGTGCGACGAGATCAACACATCGCGCCCGAGCCCTACGTGTACCGTGGTCCCGACGCAGCCAAACACTTCCTCGAGAGGATGGTTGTGGAAGCCAACGAGATAGGGAAGGTGCTGTTGACCTCCAAGTCTATGCTCCCACTGTCCCCCGATGATCAACGTAGACACGACGAGGCCATCACTTGCCCTGTCTGCGTCGAGGAGTACACCGCCAACAACCGTAAAGTCCATCACCACGATCACTTTAGCGGTAGGTACGTTGGTCCTTGGTGCAACGACTGCAATCGCTTGGCCCGGGACCCACGCTTCATCCCTGTGTTTTTTCACAACGGCTCGGGGTACGATTTTCACCACCTGATCAAGCATCTTGGGTACGACAACGAGCGAATCAACGTCCTGGCGCAGAACGAGGAGCGTTACATCAGTGTGAGCAAGCGAGTGTCAATCCCAGAATCCGACTCTACCGTCGAACTTCGCTTCCTCGACTCCCTGAGGTTCCTCCCAGCCAGCCTCGATGCTCTTGCGGGGAAGCTTAGCGACAAGAAAATGCTCATCACCTCTGCGAATTTTCCGAACTTGGACGCCAGTCTCTTCAGGCGTAAGGGGGTCTACCCCTACGAATACGTCACCGACTCTACCAAGTTTGCGGAGACGTCGCTACCTCCCCAGGCGAAGTTCTACAGTCAGTTACGGGGCTCGAACATCACCGACGAAGAATATCATCACGCCCAGTCCATGTGGCGCGAGCTAGGTTGTCGAACTCTCGGAGACTACCACGACGCCTACCTCAGACTTGATGTGACGCTCCTCGCCGACGTGTTCCAGACGTTCCGGGCGACCGCAATGAGCATCTACCACCTGGACCCCGCCTACTTCTATAGTCTCCCCGGACTGGCATGGTCAGCCATGTTTCTGGTGACGAAAATCAAGCTGGAGCTTCTTTCGGACGTAGACATGATGCTGTTTGTGGAACGCGCCGTGCGGGGTGGCATGGTCCAGGTGTCGCAACGGCACGCGCGCGCCAACAACCATCACATGGCTACTGGCTACGACTCCACCCAACCGTCGAGCTACATCATGCACACAGACGTGAATAACTTGTACGGGCACTCCATGATGCAGCCACTCCCCTTTAGAGGGTTCGAGTGGGCTGACCCTTCCAACTTCGACGTTGAAGGTTTCGACGATTCGGAACATGGGTTCTTCGCCGAGGTGGACCTTGAGTTCTCCGAGACGCTGCAGGATTTGTTCTGCGATCTTCCCCCTGCACCCGAGTTCAAGTGTCCACCCAATTCCAACCAGAAGAAGCTCGTCATGGATTTCGAACCCAAGAAGAATTACGTCCTTTACTACCGGAATCTCCGGTGGTTGATGCAGCAAGGAGTCACAGTCCACGCAGTTCACCACATCCTCAAGTTCGAGCATTCTCGATGGTTGCGTCCATATATCGAGCTCAACACCGAACACCGCACCGCAGCTACGTCCGAGCTTGATAAGGATTTCTTCAAGCTTATGAATAATGCAGTGTTTGGCAAAACCATGGAGAATGTGCGAAATCGCGTGGACATAAAATTGGTGACGAGGAAAGAGCGATGTCGTCAGCTTGTCGCGAGTCCATTGTTCAAGTCTCGAACAATCTATAACGAGCAGCTGGCTCTGATTCACATGAGGCAAGGTGTGGTGAAACTCACCAAGCCTATCTACGTCGGAGCCGCAGTTCTGGATCTGAGCAAGCTCCACATGTTCGAGACATACTACGACATATTACGTCCACACTACGGCCACAACATCTCGCTTCTCTACACGGACACGGACAGCTTAGTGTACCACGTTCACACAACCGACGCATACGGGGATATAGCCACAGTTCCAGCTCTTGAAGAGCTCTTCGACACCTCGGGCTATCCCCAGCCGAACCAGTACGACATCCTGGCTCGCAACAAAAAGGTGCCTGGCAAACTCAAAGATGAGAAGGACGGAGATGTGATTCTTGAGTTTGCAGGTCTTCGCGCCAAGGCCTATACCATCAAAGCCGAGGGTAGCGTTACCAAGAAGGCCAAGGGTGTCGGCAGACAGGTGGTTCGGCAGCATCTCACATTCGAGGACTTCGTGGATTGCCTCAAGACCAGGTCGTCGGTTCTAAGAGCAGAACAGCGCATCCAGAGCGTCGACCATGTGTTGACCACCAAC
Source organism: Lepisma saccharinum (assembly GCF_977018435.1). Taxonomy (NCBI): domain Eukaryota; kingdom Metazoa; phylum Arthropoda; class Insecta; order Zygentoma; family Lepismatidae; genus Lepisma; species Lepisma saccharinum. The sequence continues at coordinate 7,902,602 of NC_139236.1, read as the reverse complement.
AAAGTGAGGAAGATTGCCCCGGATCCCAACGACGACAAGAGGTGCGTTCTCCAATGTGGAATCCACACACTGCCGTGGGGGTACTATCGCTTAGCAGAAAGCAAAACCTGCAACATATGCCCATCTTCAACAGAAGATTCATAAAACAAAACAAAAAAAAAACAAAAAAAATCATTTTGTTAGTCATTACAAAAAAAAAAAAAAAAACACTGACTGTTATTACAAAAAAAACTTTGACCGTATTTTAAATAACCAGCATACCTATGAATCTTTTTGGTTTCCGAAAACAAACCAACATGGAGACTGTACACCACGCGACGACAGATCATGAATTTCTACCTTCCATGTTAACTAAACTCAACGGTCTACTGATTGTTCACCTTAACAGCATTTGGACGAAATTGGATGACGATGTGGGCAAGATGTTTTATGTCTTTAACAACAATTTACATTTTTACGAAATTCCGATCGATGGAAAACTTCAAATCACCGTGAATCCGGAAAACGTAGGCGAAATCAAAATATCTACCGGCAAGAACATTTTTCGAATCAAGCACGACAAGATCCTTTCTAACATTACGTACGATGTTTCTGCAGGAGATTATCTTTACGTTCAACTCCTAGGAGATTACGACAAACTCATTCCTCTCTTCGTAGAATTACGAATCGTCTATCCTATTATAAATAACCGTTAACCAAAATGCCTAACGATATTTTCGGCAACACTAAGCGTGTAGACCACGCAGAAGAGATTCTCATGTTGGACGTCCGAATTAAAAAGTTGAGGAGCGATTTAATCGCTTTGCAGGAGACCTTAAACAAAAGTTTAGAGTCGGAGATCGCTACGCTCCAAACGCAATGTCTCGACCCCATTCTGAAAATCGATTCCGAACTGAAAACGCTCATAAAAAATTATGTCGACGTACCTTCTTACGACAACGTTCAAAATATACAGTTGAGCGTGGATAAGCTTCAAAATGATTTGGCCAAATTGCAGCAATTTCAATCGAAAAATGAAGATTTGGAAAAATTGAAACTCGAAATCGAAGAACGAGCTTCGGCAATCGAAAAGAATTTCTCTGAACTTCAAACCGTCGTGAAGGATATTGATGTAGAACGCTTGCATGTTGTTGTTTCCAAATTACAAGAAGAATTCACCGGCACGTTGGAAGAAATTAAATCCAAGTTACAGACTTTGGAAGATACCATGACGAACCTACCATCGTCAGACGAACTGCAGGTCATCGGTAAAAGCGTCGCGAACATAAAAATTCAATTGGAGGCTTATCAAGATTTCGAACACATTCAAACCACCATCGCTACGCTTCAGGCGTCTCTGGAGTTGATCAACGAAGAAATTAAAAATATTCACGCTGAAGCGAATGCGTTGACGAGCATACAAGACATGTTGAGCACGGTTCAGCAGAAGATCGAATATTTAGAAAATTTGAACGTCGAAACGAACCTTGCTCATTTTCATCATGTGCTGGACAACATACAGGGTGACTTGGAATCGTTACGGACGAGCGTACCTTCGAGCGAAGATTTGGAAAAATTGAAAACGGCGGTGACAGCACTATCCGATTCGAGCGACATTAAAAGTTCGTTGAGCGATCTCGAGAGTAGGGTTGCCAATCTCCCCACCTCCAAAGAATTGCACGCTTTGAAAAGAAGCATATCACGTATGCTGAAACGACTAGAAACGGAAACGGCGAACGTGGAACAGATTCGAGACGAACTTGCTTTGCTGGTGTCGACGCTGCCCACTTCGCAGAGCGTCGCAGACCTTCACACGCAGTTTACCGAGATGCGAAGCATCGTGAACGATCTTACCGAGAAAAGTTCCAAATTGAATCAAGTCGAGAACCTTCAGAGTATTGTCGTCAACATCAGGGATCAAGTTGGAGTGCTGGAATCCACGCAGGAATCGACGCTGGCCTCTTTCGGTGCCAAGTTACAAGAACTTAACGAAAACTACAAGCAGTTGAACGTGGAAGTGAAAATCAAACCGTCATTTTCTACCGTAACGGATACCATAGTCGAGCATTTGTTGCCCGTACAAAATACACTGGGACAGCTTCACAGCAACCTCGTTAGCGTCGATACTAAATTCGCTAAACTGCATTCTCTGCAAGCCATCGAAATCAACAGCGTACCCAATCAACAGAGAATCTCCACGTTCGTCGAAGGTAACAAACTGTACATGTTGCATCCTTATCATCCGTACTACAAGTTTCTCCTCGATGGCACGATTCAGATAAACGAATTTTCGTATTGGTCTCACGGCAGAAAAGCTAGCGTTCCCACCATGACCTTGATATCGAATCGTGGTGTCCAGAAAGCAGGAAACATTCCTCTGGCACGTTGGAACGAAACGCGCAACGTATATGAAATACACGAAGACGAAGATCTTACCGTTTTCGACGTGAGTGCGGGCGATAAGTTGATCGTTCAAAACACAGGTGAGGTGCCACCCTCTTTGAATCCCATCACGCTGGTGCTTCTCTTCAAACGTAATCTCTAAAAAATGTCTAGGCAAGCCATCGTCCAAGAATTGCATAAACCTGCACGCCGCAACTACGAACGTTTGGCGGTGGTGACCAAGGGCATCGACGACCTCTGGCAAAGTGACCTCGTGGAGATGAGCAGCGGCAATCTAAAAAACGTACATAAATTGAACAAGGGCAACAAGTACCTCCTCACAGTCATAGACACATTTTCGAAATTCGCATGGGCTCTACCTTTGAAGGTGAAAACGGGGATGTGCGTCACGGAAGCATTCAAATTAATTTTTCGCGAAAGCAACAGACGACCTCGGTTTTTGCAAACGGACAACGGTAAAGAATTTTACAACGCCGTATTCCAAAAGTTTATTCAAAAACATGGCATTCGACATTATTCGACTTTCAGTCACATCAAAGCCAGCATCGTGGAAAGATTTAATCGAACCTTGAAAACACACATGTGGAAACGATTCACGCTTCGGGGAAATTACAAATGGGTCGACATCCTGCCGGAACTCGTCGATACCTATAATGATACGGTACACAGAACGATAGGCATGAAGCCAGCTGACGTTACGAAATCTGACGAGCAGCGTTTAATTTCTACAGTTTACTGTCCAAAGTACACTCCCACGACTACCAAGAAATCAAAATTCAAAATTGGAGACCAGGTGAGGATCAGCAAATTCAAACGCACCTTCGAGAAGGGGTTCACAAAAAATTGGAGCACGGAACTTTTTACGGTGGTTCGAGTTTTACCCGGAAACCGACACACGTATATAATAAAAGATAGTAGCGGTGAGATTTTGAAAGGAAGATTTTACGAAGAGGAACTCTCTAAAACAAAACATCCCGACACGTACCTCATCGAGAAAGTATTGCGTAGAAAAGGCGACAAACTGTTTGTCAAATGGCTGGGACTTCCGGAAAAAAGTTGGATCAGCGCGAACGAAGTGATCTTGTAAGTACATGGAACGTGGTGAAGCGTCTACCGGATTCGGAAAGTCAAACGAGAAAAAAGAACGGCGAGTTGCTCCCCGACAGCATCCGTTGTCTAATCGTAGGCCCTTCAGGGTGTGGGAAAACAACACTGCTCGTGGACAATTTTCTCCTCGCACCGAATTGGTTAGATTGGAAGAACAGGCACCTCTACGTATTTTCAAAAAGTTTGGAGCAATCCAAATACCAGCAACTGATGAAACTGTACGATGGTCTGGATATTGCAACGTTCTCTTCGGAAATAAAGCCACTCGACGATTGTCGTGAAAATTCAGTCGTTGTGTTCGACGATGTCATCCTGGAAAATCAAAATGAAATTCGTAATTTTTTCACGCAAGGTCGTCACAAAGGAATAGATTGCTTCTTCCTAGCTCAAACGTTTTCCAAAATTCCAAAACAGTTAGTACGCGACAACGCTAATTTCATATGTTTGTTTCGTCAAGATCACACCAACCTCAAGCACGCGTACGATGACTACGTAGGCGGAGACATGAACTACAATCAATTTTCGGAACGCTGCTGCTCCCACTGTTGGAACAGTGACGATTTCGGATTCGCGACGATCGACATGACTAGGAAACCCAACGACGGAAAATACAGAAACAAAATCAACGACTTTCTAAACGTTGCAACGTTGTGAGAAACGACGTGTATAAATAACGCTATGACGAAACGAAAAATCGAAGACGAAAATCTCAAGTTGCGAAACTACCTCGCGAAACGCTTCAAAGGTTGGAAATCCGAAAATCGCGGATTCTACGAAGAGAAGAAACGTCAAGATCAACCTGTGATCGACGCCATCAGCGATCTAGGTAAAGAAATTAAAGGCGTCACGGAACAAAATAAAAATTTGATCAACGAACTCGTACCACTTGCAGCTAAAAGTTACACCGTACCCACGCCCATTTCGAGCATTCCTTCAACGCCGTTCGAACTAAGAGACGTACCGCCAGGACGTCGAGCCATAGGTAGCACGTCGTCGTCTTTGGATAAGATCGAGTTGGGACCTTTGGCACGAGACTACCTGAGCACGGGCAAGTTCGACAAGGATGAAGTGTTCGGATTGTATCCCACCATGGAAACCAATGAAGGCGACGGTGTGGTATGGAAGATTGGGAAATCGAAAGTGACCTTCGAAGGCAACGACATTAAAGTCAATTTAGGCGATAAGAATAGCTGGAACAGGTATCCGGGTACGGTGGGACTGTGGGAACTCGTTGCCAAAAAGCAACCGAAGGATTACACCGAAGAAGATTACCAGAGTTACAAGGAAATTTTGATCATGACGGATGCCTTGTACCAGAACAACGATGCCTCGCAGAATAGGGTGAAATCGAGCAGCGGTGAAAAGTACAGGAATCTCATCAAGCCGATTTGGAACCAGGTGAAAACAGGCAGCGACGTCAAACTCTACAACACCCTGCCCAAAGAATTCGTTTGGGTGGACGACGTGCGCAAGCTCATAGACCGATTGTTGGTTATTGCAGGAGAGGAGAATGCAGGCAATCGTAATTTCTACAACGAGAAGGTGGGAATTGTGGACATGATCAGCGCCAAACTTTCCAACTTCATCGTGAACGACGACAAGGGCATAGGTTACCTCATCAAAATCATCAACACGCTGCCTCCGAGATTCTGGAACGTGGCCGAAGGAAAGGGACTCGTGAACGACATCATCAACAAGTTACCTTTCGAGATGCATTTACCTGGCTACCAGTACTGCGAACCGGGTACCAAACTCGAGAAAAGATTGGAGAGAGGAGACAAGGGCGTGAATCCGTTGGACGCCGCATGCAAAGATCACGACATCGCTTACAACACCACTCGCACCGATCTGGATGCACGTCACGAAGCAGACAGAAAATTAGAGCACGCAGCTTTCGAAAGATTCGTCAGCAGAGACGCATCGCTGGGAGAAAGAGTTGCGGCACTGGGCACCACCATAGCCATGAACACAAAACAAAAACTTGGGTGGGGTATATAAATAACATACAGTAAAAAAAAAAACATCATGTCTGGTATAACCGACTTGCCACACGAACTACTGTGTAAAATATTCAAACATGCAGTAAACGGAGATTGTGAGGATATAAGAAAATTTTTGATCATAGCGAGATCAACGCCGGAATTTCGCATCCCTTGTGAAATGGCTGTCAAGGATTATCTTCGGGAAATTAGCGGCATGAGGTGCGACGATCTCGACACTCTTTTTTCGGCCGCAGGGGAAAAATTAAACAATAGGTTAGATGAACTGCATGAGGCGAGGCAGGGGAGAAGACGATTCACAGATGATTGGCATAAGTCGAAACAAGAGACGGAAGATATCATCACGCACATCATCGCATTTTCCGAAGCACAAACTTTCTTCCTCTAACACACACAAAAAAATCTTCGATACAAAAATCTCGTGAAAAAAAAATATATATAAAATAACACACATCGTGAAAAAAATAATCTTCAGTGTATATATAAATAACACACATTGTGAAAAAAATTAAATTTCTCTAACACACACACTAAAAATTTCTCTTCAATATGACGACTGAAAAAATGAGTGACCTCCAAGCATTAAAACAAATGCTAAATTTGTCAGTAGAGTATGTAAAAATTCAGGAATTGGAAGTGGACAAACCTTACACGATAACTTCCGGTTCAATTGTTTCTACCCAGTATGGTCCCAAGGCGCGTCTGTTGCTCAACGCACAATACAGTCTATTTTTACCAGATCGATACGCTGACATGTTATCCAACGAGAAGCTAGCTATTTTAATCGAGAACAAAACTCGAATCGTGTACAAGGGTACAAAAGAACTTCTTGGTAAAAAAACAAAGCACGTAATAGAATTTGTGTAACGACTCTGCGCGAAGTATATCCTTGAAAAAAAAATTACACGAAACAAAAAAAATCTCAGAATATTTATATATAAATAACATACCAAAAAAAATTACACAAAAAAATCCTAGAACATATATATAAATAACATACCGTGAAGATAGCATATAGAGCATCAACATGAAGCCCAAAGGTGTCGTGTACCAGATACCATACTCCAATCTGAAAAATCTAGGTGCCCTCGATGGGTTACTCACCAAGAAACAACGTGAGAAGAAACGTTCTTGCTTGACGAAAGGACACGGAATGAAATTGCTTCTCAGCACACCTCAATTGAGACGTTTGCAGCGTTCGCGAAAACAGCAAAAAATCGGAGGTTTCATATTCAGCATCCCAGCCATCCTGGCAGCATTGGGGGCCGTTGGAAGTTTGGCCGGCGGTAGCGCCGCCATCGCAAAAACCGTCATCGACTCGAAGAAGAACAAGGCAGAATTGGAAGAACAGAAACGTCACAACCTGGCTATGGAGAAGAAGGGGAAAGGTATGACCAAAAAACAAAAAAGCAACCTCGATGCTTTGAAGAAATATAAAAAAAAGAAGAAGCCCTGTCCAACTTCGATATTGAATCTCTGATCGAACTGTTGGGAATAAAAAACTTCAGGGGTGTTTTCATGTCCGATTCTCTACCCTCTGCTGTGAAGAAAAAGGAGTATGGCGTGGTCAACCTGGACAATTACAAAAATCCTGGTACACATTGGATATGCTACCTCAAAATTAACGATAACAAAGCATTTGTTTTCGATTCGTTCGGTGGCACACCACCTGCCAGGTTGGTGAAGTATCTCAGTGTTGCCAACCTCTACTACAATGACAAACGCATCCAGGGTTTCACCGATGTTAACTGCGGCCACCTTTGCCTTTCCGTTCTCGCATACATGTCTAAAATAAATAACCCGTCGGTGGAACATTTTCAGAAAGCATTGTGGAACCTGAAACACGATGGGCGTGTTCCATCTCACGAGCGAATCTTCGATCCTGAAACTCACGCTGCACGACGACATCGTCTATCCTAAATCCGTAGCTTTGCGTGCATTCTACAGCATGTACCTCATACCTAACGTCACGCATCACAACAACAAAATTAGCGTCGGAAGCGAACACATTGTCGTCACGCCAGGTCAATACAATCTTTCCACTTTGCAAGCTCAATTACCCAAAGGCACGTACCTTTCTCAAAATTCGGTCACGCACAGAGTGGAAATCCTATCGGCGACGGAAACCATAAACCTGGGCACCATGGGAGAACTTTTAGGTTTCGAGAACAACACCAAACTCGAAGCTGGCATCAAACACACGGCAACCAACATTCCTAAATTTCTGGCCATAGAGACTCTGAACGTTCACTGTAACGTGGCGGAAGGCATGATCACGAAATCCTCGGACGGATTGTTAGGAAGTCACAAGCAGACGGGGATCATAGCCACGTTCAAACCCAATTCCGAATTCATGGAACCGATCATCTACACGCCCTCTTCGCCGATCTATTTTCCAGTATGCCGCAACCGCATAGACGACATAGAGTTGGTAGTGACAAACGAGAAAGAAGACGTGGTGGATTTCGCAGGTGCCACTACGACGGCCATCGTGGAGATCAACATATAATAAATAACACGCATAGTGAAAATGGAACAAATCGAAAGTTACGAATTGCAATCTTTCCCTCCGAACCGTCGCACGTTCGCTAATCTCAACGAAGCGAACAGGGAGATCGAATACGACGTGGACGTAGGGGACGGGTTTGTTCATCCTCACAGAGCGGACCTCTACCTTCAATTCGACGTAGTGAAGAAAGAAAGCGGAGAAGTGTTTCCGCCCAATGCAAATTTGAAACTCGTGGACAACTTCGTACCTCATCTGTTCTCGCAGGTGGAGGTGAGGAAACACAACACCGTCATCGACAGAATAGATTATCCAGGCATCACGTCGACGGCAGTGGGAACATTGAAATTATCCAAAACGGATGCGACATACTACCAGGCGGGAGGATTCGAAGCGGGGACGAAAATATCGGCGAGAAGTCACACGGTGCTCTTTCCCATGCGTCTGCTACCGGGATTCTTCTCCGACTACAAAGAGATCATGTGGAAGGGGGGATTGCGCGTCACTTTTCGAAGAGCAGCCAACGACAACGACGCACTGATGCGATACACCAACTTGAACGCCGACGGCACGCCGATAGCCAACACATTACCCGAAGCAGCCAAGTGCGTCATCCGGAGCATGGAGTTGAGAATGCCGATCGTGGAATACGAAACAAACTACGCCCTCAAGTACAAAGCAGAGATCTTGAAGAGTCCGCAGGTGCCGATTCACTTTCACGGTTACCAGTGTGTGCAGAAGATGGCGTCGGGAAGTCACATGGAATTCGACGTGACGACACAGTTCAACAACATACAGTTCGACATGCCAGATTTCGTCGTGGTGCTCTTTCAGACCGGGCGCGATAACAACCAGGAAAAAGATTCCAGCAAGTTCGACGACTGCAAGATCAAGAACATTTATCTGAAGAATGGACGCAACGAAGTTTTCCCGCGCGAGAATTACAACCTCGACATGACCAAAGACGATTACCTCAAACTTTACGAAGCTTACACCTCTTTCAAACGCGTGACCGAGGGAAGCATGGACATGTACTACACGCCCAGCGAATTCAAAACCCGCAGACCCATGTTCGTCATCAATACCACGAAGAGGAAGCAGGTGGTGGTCAACGATCGAACCAACATCAAGGTCGTCTGCGAGTTCAACAGTCCGTTGCCCGAGGACAGCGTATGCAGTGTGATCCTGGTCGCCGAGAAGTCCTTCGCGTACGACGTGAAGAACGAGAGGGTTACAGAGCAGTTTTAACAAGTTTTTAACCTCTTTTCTTGCACAAATAATAAGAGGCGCCAGCGCGCGCGTGTGTGGCACATCGTCCCCGAGAGAGGTTTACAAAAACCGTGTCCGGATTGGCAAGCGCTCCATCCTGTTCTCTCCCGTTGCTCTCGCGTCCGAATCTGCATGTCCCCTTGTAGTACGGCTGTCACTTTTCCCGCCAGGTGTCAGCCCGAACTTCACCCACCGCGCTCTGGGGCGCAAACAAACATGACAATGATTTCCACCTAACTACTCACATTAAAAATATAACACGCTATTTCATCATTTACGTTTTCTGCATTCATTATCGATAAAATATTAAAATATAGAGTTTTACATCCTCTAATCAGTAAATATTGTCTGTACAAAGTGAAAGTTAGAATATGGCTGCCAAGCGCAGCGTCACAGCGAGTTCAAGCGTGCATCTGTCGCGCCTCCCTCCGACTCCACGTCTACCGCAAATTCGGACAACAGAGATTGGCTGAGTCCCGGATGGAACAGCGCTCTAGGTGACATCTGCTGCTGATTCGGACGCAGCCCTGGACACTTCTATTAGTCAGTGTTGCCAACTCCCATTTGTAGGTTAGCTTCGCCTGTAAAATATCACATGATGAAATATTCTTCAGGTAAGTTGGCAACATTAAACCGCAATTGATGTTACCAGTGTTGTCAACTTCTATTTGTAGGTTAGCTTCGCCTGTAAAATATCACATGGTGAAATATTCTTGAGGTGAGTTGGCAACACTGGCAACATCAATTGATGGCACTCAACCCGTGCACCTCCACTAGTCAGTGTTGCCAACTCCCATTCGTAGGTTATCTTTGCTTGTAAAATATCATATGGTGAAATATTCTTGGGGTGAGTTGGCAACACTGATCGCCAATTGATGGCGCTCAACTGAGCTGATTACACTAATCAGTGTTGCCAACTCCCATTCGTAGGTTAGCTTCGCTTGTAACATATCACATGGTGAAATATTCTTGGGGTGAGTTGGCAACACTGATCGCCAATTAATGCTGGTGAACCCGGCTACCTCCACTAATCCGTGTTGCCAACTCCCATTTGTAGGTTAGCTTCGCTTGTAAAATATCACATGGTGAAATATTCTTGAGGTGAGTTGGCAACACTGCGAGAAAACCTCAAGCGTTGCCAGCTCCTTGCTTGAGGTTAGGTTATACCCAAAAACAAAAACCTTGGTTATTTTTTCGAGTAAGAGGTTGGCAACACTGTGTACCTCACTATACCTCATTTTCGGTTGTGGTACCGGGGACACTGTACTACTCTGTAAGTTAGCTTCGCCTGTAAAATATCACATGGTGAAATATTCTTGAGGTGAGTTGGCAACACTAAACCGCAATTGATGTTACCAGTGTTGCCAACTCCCATTTGTAGGTTAGCTTCGCCTGTAAAATATCACATGGTGAAATATTCTTGGGGTGAGCTGGCAACACTGCGAGAAAATGAGGCTCATGCCTTACGAGAGAAATCCATTAAGGCGAGCCTCACCGAGCCTCATTTTCGGTTGGTGAACCCGTGCCACTGTACTACTCTGACTTATGTTTGAATTAAACATTGTGTCAACTCTTCACGGCTGGAACAAAACTTGTTCCATTTTATGATAATTCTTGTGGAAGAGTTTCAGTTTCATCTACCCCTCTTGAATCGTTGGAACTCTTACATAAATTCAAAAGTTCATCGGAAAGATTGAAAATCTTACTGTACAGAAGAACCATCAATCTTACAATCAATAAACTTCGAAATGGAAAAGAAATACTTTTTTATCCGCTATATTAAAAAAGTTATGAGTGGCAACCAAACTGCATAATATGTAATAGGCCTTCACGATAGAGGGGATATATTCAAAACATTTACATTGCCGCCTAGATACATGTACGGTGCCAGAAAGGTGTGACAGATACGTAGAAAATTCAGCATCAGATTTTAGAAAAGTGATACATTTCGAAAACCGCTTTGCTGGTGCAAGACAAATTAAAAGGCCCATCGGAGGCAAATATCACCCCCATCGAAATGTGTAATGTGTGTTGCCTACCATTCTGCATTACTTACTGGCAAGGTGGTTTGATATAAATCGGATGCTTTTTAAATCACTTTAAAGAAATAATTTAAGAATAATGTGCAAGAATAATGTAATTCAAAGTATTTTGTAGATGTCAGTATCACGTTTGATGAAATTACATTAACGTCGTAATCACTTAATAGTGTTAATTGGACTATACGAAAGGAACAGAAAGGAATCAAAATATATGTACTAATGGGGTGAAGCTCATATGAAGGGAAATGTAATATGTAAACTGTAAACACATTAAAATTTATCTTGATTTAAAAGTCACTAATTTTTACAGGAAAATAGCAAAAATGTTTGTGTAGGATAATATACAAATTACTACTCATGTTACACTGTACATTGAGTAATTAACATTAAGCTGTAAATAAACATGCCAGCTCACATTTTACAAACTATCATTAAAAAATCACTGTAATTCGGTTAGAAAGACTACAAAAATATTTTAAGTTACCATCATATTATAGTACATCCAAAATGTTTAATTTTTACTGGAAGAAAAGTATTATAGTTTCATTAACACACTCAACAAACATTTCCATAGCAGTCATATATACAATATCAGAAACAGAAACATTTATATTTTCATATATTTTTTCTTCGCTTTAATTAAACTGTTCAAATATTTTACAGGGCCGTTTGTCACAAAAAGCCTTTCAAAAGAAGAATATATATGTATAGTGCCAAAATACATACAAGCTACTTCATCCGTGTTTTTTTAAAAATAAAAAAATCCGATTGAAATAAAGAACATATTTTTTTTAATATATAATAATAATAATCATAATTTCTATCCACCCTACTTACTGGCATTGAAGAAGCACTATGGGGGAATAATTTGTTTTCGCAAATGTGCGTACCTTCATATCAGTTTTCGTATATCTAGTGAAGTGTGTATACCCGTAAACAACGTAGACCAGGATATTACATATTACTTTTTGCTTTACAAGAGTTTTCTAGCCTATACCAGAAAATAGCTGTAATCTCCGATAGCTATTGCAGCTGAAAATTCCTTTGACAGATTCAGTGACCATCGAGGCTTCCAAGAACCATGAAGAGGATTTGGATGCAAAATCGTTATGAATCGATATTAGAGAGGAGACATCGAAACTACTTCTCCCGGAACTAATTTCTCCATCCGCGGCCTCTTCCAGGGAAAATCTTCGCCTCGTTTCTCCAAGGGAATGACGTGATTCGTTTTGGCTAGACAAGCGGAAGATTTCTAGATCGCTGCAAATGAAGCTGCAGGACTTATTCTGCGAGGGAGTCTGCTTCCATTTAATGCAACAACTTTGCAATTGTTCTTCTCCGATTTACTACGACTGCGAACATGAAACGAGAACACAATATGATGTCTTTCGGGAGGACTCGTGGAACAGATGGGTTATTGGTACTCGCAAGTTCCAACTTTCATGTTTCAGAATTTCTATATAGGGTAATTCATAAGTCCTTCCAGTATTTATGTATTCAATGAAAGAGTAAGCAAGGCATAGGGCGTTTCGTACAAAGTTTTATGACGGAATGTCACAAGTTCCCCATATTTAATTACTTTAGTTGCTTAATGAACCATCTCCGTAGGACCAAGCATAAGAATCAAAGATTGCAGTAGTTGCTCAATTTATCGTAGAAAGATAAAGCAAAAAATAAAATCTTGACGGCTTTGGGAATTTCGCTACACTGATTTGGAATAAAGTTCTCATTGCACAACTTAATGCCCGCTTAGAATTTTTTTCTTTTTAAATTGAATTTTGGGAGATCCCTGGACTAAGAATAAGATCTACAGGGTATATCAGAATTTCCTTACCACCCCTTGTACCGTAAAATCCGCAGTGATGTATTTTCATGGAATTTGATATGGGCGATACAAAATAGGCCTAGGGGGACACCTTTTGGAGTATGTCACGGGACGGCCGCCATCTTGGTTCCGCCATTTTGAATTCAACTTTTTTATTTAAAATGACAGGTCGGTCATGTGATACATGACCATAGGCCAGAATCAGTGGTGTATGCTGAGTCTTAAGACCTGGACTAGCTATGGAGGAAGAGATAAGACTAGGCTCATTCTTGACGTCTTCAAGGTAGTCACGTTGTAATCCCAACGGTAGACAGGTTGGAAACTTATACAAATTCAGGTTGCCAACTCGTAAGAATCCAGATTGTTAACTCATAGGAATTCAGGTTGCCAAATCCAAAGAATTCAGGTTGCCAACTCTAAAGCATTCATATTTCTAGCTCCTAAGTTTCAGGTTGCCAACTCCAAAGATTCAGATTGCCAACTTCAGAATCGTCATTATCTTCATTTTGAAATCAGGTTAATTCACAGTTTCCAATAGATTTTTCTTCACTATTTTACTTTCAAGACTGCAGGCTTCGCCGGTAGCCTGTTGAACGTACGCTCCTGGCTAGAATTTCGCCAGGATGTCAAATCTGAAATCAGATTTCATGTAACTTCATTTGGTGAAAAGTTATTGGCAACTGTATCTGATGTTTACCTGTTTGTTGCAGGTGCTGAACCATGCCGTTAACAACTGAGGAACGCATCCAGATCGTCAAACTGTGAGGTGGGAGAAGTGCCCGTGCAGTGGCTGCCGATGTCAACCTGCGTCATCCAGAACGCCACCCTGTGTCACATGTTGCAGTGGCACAGTTATTAACCAAATTCAAGAAGACGGGCAAGGTCTTTGACAGACCGCGAAGTGGACGACCGCGGACAGTCACGGATGAAGCATCAGCTACGGCAGTGCTGGCCTCCTTCTCGAAGTCACCGCAGCGAAGCACATGGTACATTTACCAGGTTTTTTCTCCCCATTATGGCGTCCAGGTGCGTCAGTACCTGGATGAACAATTTTCTGGGACATGGATTGGTCGACGTGGGCCAGTTGAATGGCCTGCCCGATCACCAGACCTAACTCCAATGGACTTCTACCTTTGGGGACACGTTAAGGCTATGGTGTATGTGTGAAAATTGGTGATCTTCGTCATCTGGAACAACGTATCATGGCTGCCTTTGAGCAAATTTCACCAGATACCTTGCTCGGTGTCCATAGACATTGGGAGAAGCGTCTGCACACGTGCATTGCCCAGCACGGACAACATGTGGAGCATATTCTGTAACAGGAAAACATCACTTTCAGTTACCAATAACTTTTCACCAAAGGAAGTTGCATGAAATCTGATTTCAGATTTCACATCCTGACGAACTTCTAGCCTATAGTCATGTATCACATGACCCACCTAACATTTTAAATAAAAAAGTTGATTTCAAGTTGGCGGAACCAAGATGGCGGCCGTCCTCGTGACATACTACAAAATGTGTTCCCCTAGGCCTATTTTGTATCGCCCATATCAAATTACATGATAATACATCACTGCGGATTACAAGGGGTGGTAAGGGACTTCTGATGCACCCTGTACATTAGGAATAAGGACCTATAGGAAATTGATAGGGATGGGAAATAATATATATATCTTGCTCAGGACAGGGACTGATGGAAGGCCTGTGTTTCTGCAGCCATGAACCTTCGGGTTGAAGAAGGCTAGAGATTTAGTTAGTTAGTTAGTTAATTTGAATGTAAAAGTTTGGGTGCGTTAGCACTTAGGCTATTTTGTACTTTATACGGGGTCCAGTCCCTTACCAGAACTAAAATAACATAATTGTAACGCCGTGTTGTAACTAAAATATTAAAATATTCTGACTTCGGTTAAACTCTGAGGCTGCAAAGAGGCTCTCAGCACACACAAGGACAACACAAAAAATTATATTGGTCATATGGCCAGTCGCCAGACCGTCATCCGTCTGCAAAATGCAGTACAGGGTGTACTACGAGGAAATGAGGTTGTCAGTTGGGTGTACACGTGGAAGGTCACCTCTTACACCCCTCAATGCTCGCAAGGACTATGATTTGCAGAGCAGTCCTGCAAGTGCGTGGTTGGTGTGAAAATTTTAGATCAAATGATTTAATTTTAGAACACTTGGTGATTGATCTAAATTTGAAAGCTTCGGTTGCTAAACTAAATGTTATTATCGCCTTAAAAATGCTACGAAACACGTTTCTAAATCACCTAAAATATAGAGTAGATAGACACTAAAATATCAAAATTTAAAATGGCTCAAAGGAAGGAAAACGTTATTTTTCGCACACCCTCTTGAAAAAATTTCACCGATTTTACTCAAAAGCAATACCAGGTCATTAATCCAATATATACTTCATATGTAAATTTCTGCTTACAAACTTTAAAATTGCTGCAGATATTGCACGATATTGATGCCACATCTGTATTTAAACCAACCACCCTCCTACACCTTATTACAGATTTTATTAAACACATACAGCTCCAATAATATTCTGAGCCTGTTACCAATTGCGTTTCTTCATCCCCAGACATGGAGTGAACAGAAATATGAGGGAAATTAGGATGTTTCGCAAATTGAGACAAGAATGTTTTACGTCCACCATCTTGGAACATGCTGATCAATTTCCCTTACTTAAAAATGTATACGAATACTCCAAGGAAGAAGTTGTACATATCTTACCTCAAAAGCTTCAAAATTACAACAGTTATTGTTCTCACAATATTTGTAACATGGCTCTTACTTTCCTCCTAAATTACGAAATAGGTTATAAACTTTTCTTTCATTATAAGATTTTATCACACCATATGCCCTAGTATTATTCCAAGCTTATACATGTGTGTGAGCGTGTGTGTGTTTACATGTATCGTGTAGTTTCTGGCTCCAATTTCTTAGGCACTAAATGGTACCCTAAGTTTGACTTCACAGACAGAAAAAGATGGTCACGTGACTCTCGTTAGAATTGCTTAACCGCCATATTGGATTCAAAATGGCGACATTCTTAGTTTTAATTCGCTGGTTCTCAAGTGATTTCAATTTTGTTTTGTTTGAATGCTCCAAATACGACCATCAGCTGTTCTGATAATTTTTGCACTAAAATAAACAGTACCACAAGAAATTTGAAAATATAAAAATTATGTAGAAATTTTACACTAATATAGCCAGTTTATTTTTATGGGGAAATTCACCTGTTATGCAATGCTATCTGTCTTTTCAGATCAGAAAAAAAAATCGTCCGACTTGATCCTTAGGAGATAATGTCTCTGGTGCAGGGTGTTCCGAAAGTAGTGCGTTCTGATTACGGATCTCAGCAAATGTGCAGCATAGAAGAGTAGCAGACGACTAGACTCCGTTCCTGCTCCTCCTAGCACCTGGGTACGGAGTTTCGTGCATGCAATTGCTTCTGTGTTATATTGAAACATGCACAGAATATCTCTTATACTTAAAGCAATCGATAAATGCATAATACAATGTATTAAATGTACTGGCCCCACTAAATTCGCAGGTTAATTACGCCGTCCATTACCGTTCGATCTCTCAAAACCGACTCACCCTGCACCTGCGCATGGCTGGCATGGGAAAAAATAAGGTAAATGACAGTTTGTCCGAACAGTTTGTACTACTCAAGACTGATGTAAAATAATCGATCCAGAAATCAGTTACCACCATAAGCGTCTCCACATTAGTGTACTTTTCTATGGAAGAATACGCTAGAAATCCTATCGAAATTACAAAAACTAATACAAACTTTCAGACCTATATCTTAATGCCATTTTGATCTAGCAGCATTAAGCCACGAACACTAAGCCACGAAGGGCTGTTGGTTGTATTTGTATTTTGATATTTTATGTCCCTTTTCTGCCACTTTTGGCTAATCGCGATATAAAGATGAGTGATGATTATATAAAATTGATGAAAGGATATTCACAAACACTTGGGAATTTCAATGATGAGATCCAACTTTTCGAGTAATTTGTTGTCTCATATTGGCAACACCAATACCAATAAATTATTCATATAATGCTGCATATAGAATCATAAAACGTAGTTGGCACAAAGATTTACATAGACTATCACCATTTGACATAAACTATCTCGATTTGAGGCAATGCTCGTAAATCAGAGTAAAACAATTAAAAAAGAAAGTACCTTTTAAACCCCGATTTTTTCATGACAAAGCTATAACTATGTGAACTAGTTGACTCACATATGTAATATTCCTGATTGGCCTATTCATTTGTTTATTCTTGCTACGAACCAATAAGATGATCTGATGTGAAAAGATATGGAAAAATAAACCTAACAGCATTTCAGTAAGTAATCTTATTTAGCTACGAGTGCTAAGCATATGATAAAGCAAGGCATCTGCTGTGAAAGAACAAATCAAAATCCCCTTAGATGCACCTTTTACTAGTATTACGTTTCTTCTTGCATTTCATAGTGGAGGAAATACTAGAATTAGAAAACTATTGAGCTCCTGTCTACCTAAAACTGACGGGATATATTTCTGCGAGTAAGCTTGGCTAGAGATTGATTGATTGATTGATCTGTGGTTTTAAGTACACTTTATGTACAGTAAGGCTAATCGGGACTGCACCTACAGTTTAAAGTGGGATACCAACAACTATTTACCTCCACCGAGTATCGAACCCGGGAGCCCTTCATTACATGTCGACGAAGCTACCACTGCATCCCCGGCCCTGAGAGATAGATAGTGTGTGTGTGTGTGTGAGAGAGAGAGAGAGAGAGAGAGAGAGAGAGAGATATTTCCGTCTTTAACACTTAATCGCCGTTTCGGTGGCCCTTAGCTCGCAACAATCGTCCTGTCTCCTTCGCTGCACTCTTTGCACTCTCGTGACTAGTTGGTTACACAGTGCAACACAGAGCCATCTTCTTCGTCGATTTGGTTGCACGTAGAGTTTTTGGTGTCTGCAGCTTTTGCATTACCTTCTGGAATGGTGTATGGTCACGTGGTCCGTGCTAACTATTGATATATAGCCAAAGCTCCCCGCAGGATTTCTTCGTCAGGAGCAGCAGTGTTTAAAGCGGGGGAAACGTGGAATGGTGTTATCCCCAATTTAAGAGAATTCTTATAAAGCATCTAGGATAATTTACAAGTCAGTTAATCTGTTGTCTTTCACAGCACCCCTCGTCTACGTTTCCACGCTACAATTTCAAAATTTGAAGTATATGAAATCGTTCCAGATATCTCAGGGTGGGGGTAAGTACCCCTCCCCCAGGTCCCACTCTGCGGAATGCCTTGTCCATACCGCTAGTCTTGCCCACAGTATCTACTTGGGTTCACGCGATTTCCTTGCACCAGCCAACTAGAGAACTAGAAGAGGCCAATGGTGAAGGCAGCATGTAGCATCCCAGCTTGGTCAGGCTTTAATTGAGAAGTTACAGCTTGTAACATTCCAAATATAATATATTCAATTTGGGAATATTACTCGTACCTTGTCGTACGTCTATAGAGTTTATTTTAGAGAAAACAAACTCTCCACCGCAAAATACGATAACGCTACGGCATTTCGATGGTGTTGCCATCTGTCGTAGATAAGCTAAACTATACTCTCCTCCCCCCTTCCCCTTTTTTCTTGCACGATACCCGATCGTCAGTAACACAGTTCGCATCCGGTCTTCGAAACAGCCACGTACAGTCTACTAGCAGCGGAGCAGGATCGCCTTGCCTACACGCAATTCCTTCGCCCACGTATTGCAATGGTGAGATGGGAATACAACTTTGGAAGCCACGATTTCTAGACTCGTGAAGAGGCGTACGAATGCAGTTACGTGATCCAGACCATGTGCTTGTGATTGTGATAAGGACCATCAGAAGGATTGCATTAAGGTATAGTGGACGTTTATAGATTTCGATCCTGTTACCGACTTGCCCCTTTTTGAACTGTACAATTACTCCCCTATCTTGTGATTATTGAGCGAGCTGTTGTTTTGGAGTTTCTTCTCCAACACATTACCCCCCCCCCTTTTTGACTCTTGGATATAAATTAACGTGCCGAGTATATTGGTACAGTGCTTCGGATAGTGAACTTTAATAAATTATGCACGCATTTTTGGAACTGATAATAATAACAAGTCAAAGCACGCCCAACACGAAGCGTCAGACATTTTTTACTCCAATATTTCGTATAAAAGTCCAATCCCAAAGAAAGAGCGATTAGCTGTCTATTCTCATGCTTTTTTGAGACTGAATAATCGATTGTGACAAAAGAAAATAAATTTGTTTTCTTTACGCAAGGAATTGCTGCATAGACCCTGTTGAAAGATAGGAAGCAACGGTTTAAATCGCGTTTGTCAAATGACACTGCTCATTTTTGGTAATTCTTCCCCTTTTCCCTCTTTAATAAGTCATATCCCCCGAACACCTTAAGCAGTAGCCTCAAAGCCATGCACAATATATATATATAAGTAGTGTACATTTGCGTGATTGTACGTAATTGTTAAGGATTCATTGTTATTGAAGAACTCCTCCGTAGATTGTTATCGGCATTGTGTTGCCTTTTGTTAAGTAGTACAGCTACGGGAACGTAGATTTACAATTGGACGTGTTCCCGGTACTTGTTTGTAAAGAATAGTCCCCCTCTAAAAAAGAGAGGTTGAGGGTCATGTAAATAATATTTAATTTTCACGTTGTTATTAAAAAAGTTAAGATAGTCTAAAACTGTTGAAATAAAAGGAGGTTAAAATTGAAGTTTTCTTTCCTTTATCTTTTCTTGCTTGCTTCTGTCCCGTTAGAGTTAAATCGAGCACATTGAAAGAATACAATATATATAAATATAGGTTTTTTGAATAAGAGCAAGGATACTGTCCTTGAATGATTAAAGTCGTGCACATCTTTTGACTGCTCTACCCCCCCTTTTTTCTTCTTTTGAAGATTACAGTGAATAATAAATTATGCATGCCTGTTTAATCAATTAGTATTAAGAGGGTTAATTGTGATTAAGTTTCTTTGTGTCGTCATTTGTTACAGGAAAATTTCTGTTGACAGCATAAATAAGCAAAGTACTAATTGGAACGGAATCTTCGTGATTTTTGACCGTTCCTCGGATTCCTGCGTTTAGCGGAACAGGACGTTGCCTTTGTGTTGGTGATTTGCATGTTTGAAACATACTTACCCAACGAAAAGGTAGCGTCGGAAGGTGTTTGTGACCCTTGCATGGAGCAGGCGCTAACGAGGGTATATTTACCACGCGCTTCCATTAACTTATACATTAACGTACCGGGTTAGTTAGTTGCCTTAACCAGACAAGCGTCACAAAGTTTTGGTACCAGAGCAGGTTTAGTGATTTACTTTACCTTTTTCAAGTAACTTTGCAGAAGGAAGAAATTTTTACATAACCCCTCCCAAAAATTTTTTCCCTACTTAATTATTCTTGTATTTTTTTTCTTTTTTGACATAATGACTATTGATGTACCATCCCCGTATGAACAATCAACGTTACCCCCCCCTTCTTCCTCCGTCTTGGATTTCCTTCAAGGTGTCATTCTTCCACAAAATTCCTCGCCTTTACGAGAAACAATTCGTTTCCAGACGGCATCCTTCCTGTTTAAGGGAGTGTCTCCTATCACCGGTGAGGATCTTATCCCTTTATATAATTTTTTGACCCTTCTCCATAAAATCATTGCCTTGGATTTGATGGATATTGAATCTCTCCTTCTAATGGCGTTACCATTTACCTTACACCCTCTTCGCGAAAGTTGGATGGAAGGTCTCCGACAGAAGTTGCCGTGGCATTCATTTTTGACACTGATCTGGCTCCGACTTATACCTGCTTCAGACATGCAAACATTTCGATTTTCTATCCTTCACCGTATGCAACAACCAGACGAATCTCTGTATTCTTTTCTCCGAGATGTGTACGATGCTACCCAGGTGCTGGCCGTTGAGTGGTCGGAACAACATTTACTTGAAGTTTTGCTAGAAGGGGTGAATTTCCCTGCTCGTTCTTTACTTTTATGTTATCCCCGTCCCCAAAATATCCGTGAGTTTTTTAACTTGGCTCAACAAATGTTTCAACCTGAATTAAAATGGCATACGCACATGTATTCAGAGTCCCATACAAAAACGTGCCCATCTTCTCGTTTTGTAGATGCTTCGGATAGGCCTTGTGAACCCCCCCCCCCCCTCATGTTTCTCAACATAGGGTCTTGGCAAGTTCGCCGCCCTCAATTTCACATATCATGGAGTCTCCCCAGGAGTACTCACACCCTTCCTCTTGTTTGCCTTTAATACAGTCTGATTGTCCTTCATTCCTTCCCTCGGTGGTACCACAAGAAGTTGTTACGGATTCTCCGTTACCAACGAGTTTAAATACCTCGTTACATGATCCTGTTCCCTCTCCTCACCCATCCTTACGGAGTTCTGTCGGTGAGGATGCTCCTCCGCTTCAATTGCATACAGAACACCCTTTTTCCACCGACAATAGTTTGTTCCCAACGATTAAGGTTCTGTTAGGAGATCAACCGACAGTTGCACTTCTCGATACCGCTTCATCGGTGTCGCTTGTTTCTTCTGCATTGTTGGGACAGATTGGAAGTGGTTATTCTATTGATCGAAACGCGACGATGGATTTAAAGGACGTAACAAATCGGGTTTTTTCTTTGCACTCTCGAACTGAACTTACGCTCCATTTGGGTCATTTATCCTGGAAATGGTGTTTTTGGATAGTGGATTTGTTACCGTATCCGCTGATTTTGGGAATGGATTTTTTTCTCATGCGAAGGCGACCATTTCTTTGGAATCTTGGATTATTTCCTTCCCTTATTTTCAACAGGGTCTGTCATTGGATAAAAATCCCCATCATGTGTCATTTCCCTTTTCCAAAGAAAGTCCTCCTGTTTCTGGTCGAGAAGCTCCGCACCTCCCTTCTTCTTCCTCTCAATCACCTCTTGATTTGCAAACTTTATTAAATAATTTTGCTGACGTCGTTACGGATAAGGTGGGTGAATGTACATTACCTCCGGTGTCCATTCCTTTAGTATCCGATATTCCCTTTCGAGCTAAGCCTTTCCAATTGAACCCTGTTCAAACGGATATTATGCGCCAACAAATTAAGGAGTTACAGTCCCAAGGTATCGTGGAGGTTTGTCGGTCACCTTATGCCAGCCCGGCCTTTTTGGTACCGAAGAAAAATGGTGGTCATCGTTTTGTTTGTTCATTCCAATCCTTAAATCGATTAATTGCATATGATCAATTCCCACAGCCCCGTATCGACCTTTTATTCCAACATTTGCAAAATGCGGCAGTGTTTTCCTGCCTTGATTTATGCCAGTCCTTCCATCAGATTAGGTTGGACGAAAGGAGCAAGGACTTAACGGCATTTGTGACGTCCTTTGGTCAATTTCGATATACGCGCGTTCCCTTTGGCATCAATTTGGGTACGCAAATGTTGTCCCGCGTACTGGATGAAGTTCTGGGCAAGTTTAAATATAAATTTCTCCTTACGTATGCGGACGATTTGTTGGTGTTTTCGCCCGATGAGCAGTCCCATCTTTTGCATTTGAATGAGATACTCCTGGCTCTTCGGGAAGCTGGTCTTACGGTTAATCCGGTTAAATCAACCTGGATGGCCAAGGAAATTAAGTACTTGGGATATATTATCCGCCATAAACAAATGGTCATGGACCCTGACCGTATTTCCGCCATTCAACATATACCGCCCCCTAAATCCCAGCGAGGAGTGGCGCAGGTCATGGGTCTTCTTTCATATTATTCCCGTTTTCTTCCCCGGTTCGCTGAACGGACTAGCTTCCTTACTGATAAACGCAAAAAGAATCTATCTTTTGTTTGGTCCAAAGAGGATCAAGTCCGTTTTGATGACCTAAAAGCTGCCTTTTTGAAACATACTGTATTGGCCTTACCGGATTTTTCCCAAGAATTTGTTCTTCAGACGGACGCTTCGAGTTTAGCCTTGGGGGCTACTCTGAACCAGCGTGATTCGGAAGGTTTTTTACGACCAATTGCATTTGCTTCCCGCAAACGTACTCTTCAGGAACGTCGGCAATCAATTTATGAAGCCGAATGTGCGGCTATTGTCTTTGGATTTAAGAAATTTGAGACGTATTTAACCTCCAAACATTTTACACTTCAAACAGATAACCAGGCGTTGTCGTGGTTGTTGAAACACCCCGAACAATTCGGTAAATTTGGACGTTGGTTATTGTACTTATCTCGTTTTTCTTACAATGTGGAACATATTCCCTCGTCCAAGAATCCTGTTGCTGATTGTTTATCACGGATGCATTCCCCGGAAGATTTTGTCATAGCTCCCTCTTCAGTTACTAGTTTGGCATGCGCCGCACCTAAGCTTAGCATTATCCCCTTTACCAAGTCCGATATTATTGCCCTTCAGGAGCAGGACTCTACCTTACGTCCCATTATGGAACAACTCCGGGATAATAAAATAGTCCCTAATTTTGGTCTTTTCCAGGATCTATTGGTTCGTTCTTCACCACGTTCTACTACTTCTCAGGTTGTTATACCTTCATTATTGCGTAACGTTATTTGTCGTTATTACCATGATACTCCGGTGGGTGGTTCTCACCTCGGAGCTAACAAAACAACAAAGAAGATTTCTGCGCTTTTCTGGTGGCCTAATTATCTTGCTGACATTCGACAGTATGTGCGCTCATGTGATGTTTGTCAAAAGGCCAAATTGGCTATTCGTAGGCCACAGGGTTTACTTTCTTCTGAAGTGATACGCCACCCTTGGCGGCGTCTTTATATTGATTTAGTGGGTCCCTTGGTTCGTTCCACTCGTGGACATACATATATTTTGGTGGTTGTGGACGCTTTTTCCAAATGGGTCTCCCTTTATCCCCTTCGTTCGGCGACTTCGTACGCCATTGTTGATAAATTGAAATCCCTTTTTCTTTCCTTTGGAGCTCCATGCGAATTAGTATCCGATAATGCTTCCTATTTTCGTTCACAAGTGTTTAATAATCTCCTATTCGAATCTAATGTTCGCCATATATATACCAGTCCCTATTATCCAAATCCTTCCTTGGCAGAGCGATTTATTCGTAACCTTAAGTCATCCTTAATTTGTTTCCACTCCAAAGATAACTCCAAATGGGATCTCCACTTAAGTAGTATTGCTTTTGCCTTTAATACTGCTATGCATGATGCCACTCATGCTACGCCGGCGAAGTTGATATTTGGCCGGGATATTGACGGTCCTCTGAATTTTTTTTGGGACTTACAATCTGAGGAGGAACTGGCGGCCCCCCCATCTTCAGATCGGGCACAAGCTTGGGGTGAGGCTTACCAACACTTGCTGCGTTCCTGGCATTCACGCCGACGTAAATATGATCATCCCCGTGTTCCGGTTTCTTATAAACCTGGGGACATGGTTCTATACCGTGTTTTTCCCTTAAGCAACGCCTTTAATAAAACTTCATCTAAACTTCAGGAACGATGGTCGGGTCCCGTACGAGTATTCAAAATGTTAACACCGGTGACGGCCTTATTGGTGGATCCCGATACTCAACAGTTGATCCGTAAGGCACATGTGACTCACCTCAAACCGTATATTATACGGAACCTTGACTCTCCTGTGTCACCTGTGGTCTTGGCACATACACAGGTGGGTCAGACACTACATAATTCTGCTGCCCCCTAGACCTACTTATGTATCAACCTTTTTGGTTTTTTTTCTCTTCTCAATTATTTAAATTGCCAACATAAGAAGTGTCCTAGATGTAAGGGTATTATGGTAATTTTTATATGCATTATTGTTATTAAGTGTATTATCCATATAAATGTGTCTATTTTTCAATACAATGTTTATGGAGTGATATTATGTAAAATTATTATTGTCTATAGTTTGGGTATTTTGGTTAATCACAAGTATTTGTAATGCATGCGCTCTGTAATGATGCTACTTCCTTCTCTTCCTTCCTTCTGTAGGTTGTAGTCTTAACTTTCCTGTTTCTCTTTCTAACTTCTACCTTTATTATTCTTGATTTGATTCCTTTCCTTTTTTTTTTCATATTTTCACGAGACTACTTCTATACTACAATTACGCCATGGGAGACTTCCGTTGCATCCTTGCTAGTGTGACTATCTTGCGACGAGTGTGTACTACGCCTCGGAACATTTCGCAGTGTTGCGCATCGCTTTAATTAATGTGTAGGCCTTTGCCTGGTAGTGATTCTGTGTTCTGGCGTCGCCCAGTTTGAAAACATTTTTGCTATCTGTTTTGCTATTTGATCTAAATGTGATGAAATTGGTAATTTTTGCCTGTGTATGATCTCTTTGCAATATTGGATCCGGGATGGCCAATATGGAGTTCAAGGTTAATTTATGTGTCTTGTGGACTTTGATATATCATCTTTGTTGGTATTTATGTAGGCATTTTCAACCGGTATGTTATTATACCTTGATGGATTTCTTTTTGCCACTATTAATATTATTCTAACTATTCTGGGTGTTATACTCTGAGCTTGATATTTATATTATGTTTTGGTTCAATTTATCATATGTAAACGCTTAGGAATTTTTTTTTCCTGCAGGTTCCTTTTGGGGGATTGTACATTGTTGGTGTGCGTTTCTATTTTAATTGTATTTCTCTGCTCATACATGTATTCTTGCGTTAAAGCTGAGAAAATGGTTATTTTATAAACTATATATATTAGGGTGGTTGTTTTATGCATATTTTCATAATTTATGTGCAACCCTTGGCTTGTAAGACTTTGAAGCTACTTGGTCGTTTAGGCCATTATTTCCTTGTTACTTTATTTTGCGGGCAATTTTTCTTTCTTTTCCCAGGGCCCGGGAATTTGTAACATTCCAAATATAATATATTCAATTTGGGAATATTACTCGTACCTTGTCGTACGTCTATAGAGTTTATTTTAGAGAAAACAAACTCTCCACCGCAAAATACGATAACGCTACGGCATTTCGATGGTGTTGCCATCTGTCGTAGATAAGCTAAACTATACTCTCCTCCCCCCTTCCCCTTTTTTCTTGCACGATACCCGATCGTCAGTAACACAGTTCGCATCCGGTCTTCGAAACAGCCACGTACAGTCTACTAGCAGCGGAGCAGGATCGCCTTGCCTACACGCAATTCCTTCGCCCACGTATTGCAATGGTGAGATGGGAATACAACTTTGGAAGCCACGATTTCTAGACTCGTGAAGAGGCGTACGAATG
Source organism: Lepisma saccharinum (assembly GCF_977018435.1). Taxonomy (NCBI): domain Eukaryota; kingdom Metazoa; phylum Arthropoda; class Insecta; order Zygentoma; family Lepismatidae; genus Lepisma; species Lepisma saccharinum. Next base: position 7,876,234 of record NC_139236.1, on the reverse strand, counting down.
CAGTTACGTGATCCAGACCATGTGCTTGTGATTGTGATAAGGACCATCAGAAGGATTGCATTAAGGTATAGTGGACGTTTATAGATTTCGATCCTGTTACCGACTTGCCCCTTTTTGAACTGTACAATTACTCCCCTATCTTGTGATTATTGAGCGAGCTGTTGTTTTGGAGTTTCTTCTCCAACACATTACCCCCCCCCCCTTTTTGACTCTTGGATATAAATTAACGTGCCGAGTATATTGGTACAGTGCTTCGGATAGTGAACTTTAATAAATTATGCACGCATTTTTGGAACTGATAATAATAACAAGTCAAAGCACGCCCAACACGAAGCGTCAGACATTTTTTACTCCAATATTTCGTATAAAAGTCCAATCCCAAAGAAAGAGCGATTAGCTGTCTATTCTCATGCTTTTTTGAGACTGAATAATCGATTGTGACAAAAGAAAATAAATTTGTTTTCTTTACGCAAGGAATTGCTGCATAGACCCTGTTGAAAGATAGGAAGCAACGGTTTAAATCGCGTTCGTCAAATGACACTGCTCATTTTTGGTAATTCTTCCCCTTTTCCCTCTTTAATAAGTCATATCCCCCGAACACCTTAAGCAGTAGCCTCAAAGCCATGCACAATATATATATATAAGTAGTGTACATTTGCGTGATTGTACGTAATTGTTAAGGATTCATTGTTATTGAAGAACTCCTCCGTAGATTGTTATCGGCATTGTGTTGCCTTTTGTTAAGTAGTACAGCTACGGGAACGTAGATTTACAATTGGACGTGTTCCCGGTACTTGTTTGTAAAGAATAGTCCCCCTCTAAAAAAGAGAGGTTGAGGGTCATGTAAATAATATTTAATTTTCACGTTGTTATTAAAAAAGTTAAGATAGTCTAAAACTGTTGAAATAAAAGGAGGTTAAAATTGAAGTTTTCTTTCCTTTATCTTTTCTTGCTTGCTTCTGTCCCGTTAGAGTTAAATCGAGCACATTGAAAGAATACAATATATATAAATATAGGTTTTTTGAATAAGAGCAAGGATACTGTCCTTGAATGATTAAAGTCGTGCACATCTTTTGACTGCTCTACCCCCCCTTTTTTCTTCTTTTGAAGATTACAGTGAATAATAAATTATGCATGCCTGTTTAATCAATTAGTATTAAGAGGGTTAATTGTGATTAAGTTTCTTTGTGTCGTCATTTGTTACAGGAAAATTTCTGTTGACAGCATAAATAAGCAAAGTACTAATTGGAACGGAATCTTCGTGATTTTTGACCGTTCCTCGGATTCCTGCGTTTAGCGGAACAGGACGTTGCCTTTGTGTTGGTGATTTGCATGTTTGAAACATACTTACCCAACGAAAAGGTAGCGTCGGAAGGTGTTTGTGACCCTTGCATGGAGCAGGCGCTAACGAGGGTATATTTACCACGCGCTTCCATTAACTTATACATTAACGTACCGGGTTAGTTAGTTGCCTTAACCAGACAAGCGTCACAAGCTCGTCAACTCTAGAAGAAAATTCAATGAGAAGTATTTGCCCTTTTGTATGTATACAAGATCATATAGTTTCGAGGATATTGCTGAAGCCTAGGGTATGTCAATTCGTTAAGTGCAGTATGTGGAAAGTAAACTACTGGCGAAACAGTAAAATTTCCTGCATGTAGCCTGACAGGTTCCAATCTAACATAGAGACACTATAAAAACACAGAATAATACATCAACTTTGCATAGCAAGATCTGCTTAAATTTTTGCTGAACTTTTTTCCCTCTACTTCTTACTACGTTTGCACTAATTTATACTTAGAATACATGAAATTATATTTGATAAATTCAAGAATTCTGTTCCTTTTGCATTACAATTCCATATCTACATTTAGTTTAATGATTTTAATGAAAAAGTGAATAAGAATAAAGTTAATGTAGAAAGTACGTGATACAAGCAGAATGAAAACATTTTAATTGCCAGGTCGAATTCTAATTGTCTTTTTTGCGCCATCTGTTTTCAGTTACTGAATTTAACTGCAATGGATCTCAATTTTTATATACAAACACATTCAGGACAACAATAAGTAATTCTGTGTAATGTATCTTCGGGTGGTGCAATCGTTATGTAATTGCACCAAAGCACCAAAGACAAGGGTTCTGTCATCATCGTAATAAACTTGGCGAGGCAGAAAATTTGCAATGTGGGAATAATTAATTACTTGATTCATTTGGTTTATTTTACTTCTTTTTTTTACCACTTTTGGCAAATCGCGAAGATGAGGATGAGTGATTATATGTATAATGAAGTAGATAAAGAGACACACACACACACACACACCCACACACACACAAGACACCCATGCCCACGTCGGGATTCAAACCTGATACCCCTGGCTTTGAGAATAATCTTATACAATTATTCATAAATTCAATCATCTTGAACAGCTTTAAGTATTTCTATTTATATATAACTTTCACCCACTTTCTTAAAGATACATTGTATATTTTCCTTTAATTTTCTCCTTATGTAATGAATTCACAAGCATAAATACTAGCTAATCTTAAAATGTGTAACACTATTGTGATGTCAGTCCTTACGTCTATCTACAAATATTATACTTGACAGAATTGAAATATCGCTTACATGAAGAAACTTGGAAAGGCAACAGATTAAGAAATACAAAAAGGGTTCACGCAGCTATTGATAAAATGGGCACGTGCGGACAACCCGTGGGGTAAAGGTGGCGCTCTGCATCGACACTCCACCAATCTCACAGTCTTTTCTGAGTCAATTATTGTAAATAAGACGGTTTCTCTCGGAAGTATGGTGACACAGCAATCTTCCTGTCCAACACAACAACAAGAACAGACATTACGAATGTTATTTGGAGGAGATACGGAGATTTTGTTGAGGGGCAGGCAATACCAAGGAAATTGAGGATGCGGAATTTTCAAAATTCTGTATTGCTTTTCAGGAGAAAGTGTGGAAAGTGCAATTTCAGGAAAGATTGGTTTATGGGGTGGGAAGTGGGAAGCCAATTGCCTCCCGTCGTCGGAGTTCGGCTCCTGCGAAATGAACCAAATAGAGATTCATTGTGGAGAGAGGAGGGAGTTGTAGAGCGGTTATTATGAATCACAGCCAAGGAATCTAAGGGTGCTCTTGCTACCATGAATAAATTAAGTAGATTGCGTACGAGGCAGAATGGAATGGAAATTTCACCATGGAAGTATAAAATACACCGATGGTTCAATAAATATTGTTAAAATCAGGTGAATATATAAAAGGTAATACCATTCAACTTAGTGCAGGGTGAGGCAGATAAACCTGATGACTTTTTAAAATATATAAAAAGTAAAGTAAAGTGCTTCCCTGTGCTTTGCATAACGTCATGAAGGCGTATAAGAGGTGTGGAGTTAGGGCCCCACACTTTCTTGATCACGGCCGAAGGTGGGCGTGATGTCATCAGCACCACGCCTCCGGCGGTCTTTACCCTCCAGGTACCCACTTTATACGACGCTGGGAGGACGCCGGAGTAGCTTGAAATCCCGGTTCTCTCCGGCTGGAGATCGAACCCGGGTCTCTCGCATGGTAGCCAGACGCCCTAACGACTATTCTTTTTAAGGAATACCCCTACGCGGAAGCCTTCCCAACACATCAAATTCGTACATGTCAATTTATTTGTATTTTAATTTTTCATCAGGACAGATGAACTCAATAATTCATGTCCGAGTCCGGACCCGGGACCCCTGGCGTCGTAGCGCGGTGTGATAGCCACTCCGCCACGGAGGTGAACACTGAGCTGCCGCGGCTGATCGTTTATATATGTGTTTAAGCCTTTTCCAAATTTAGAATGTTTCGACTCCCATTTCATATCTCACTTCAATCGTTAGTGAACTCAGGAAAAATACTCCGGTCTTACCACGATTCATCACTTTCTCCTGCACAGAGAGTGGACAGAAGCCCCACTTCAATAGAAGAGCCAACTTTATCTCCCTTCACTTCTACCACCAGTGGTATAAAAATTTGAAATGCAGACGAGAAAGATCAGCGCTGGTTTTTAAGAGAAGCTGGAAAGCTATTGATATAACCAATAACTTTCCCGAACCCATTCTCGTCATGTCATAAATTCTCCTGGCATCAAAAAAAGGATGGATATCAGCAGTGAAAAATTGATCCCGGTAGAGATGTCTTGCGAGAAGTGGCGGAATTCTCTTTACTGAAAGGATATATATAATGTTTTGAAGATCAAATATGGAAATTCTCAACAATTGGAAAGCTGAGTTTGTTTTGCATCATCAATTTGATAGGCTAGTACAAACTTTATGCACAAAATACTTATAATCAACTCAAGAAAATAGTTATCTCTACATAGAGTCTACACACAAAAAGAAAATGGGTTAAGTTTAATTTATTTATTTGAAGTGGGCCAATTGGTTGCTTTCTCGGTTCGTCGCTAATTGAAACTTTTAATACATCAGGAAAAAATGAAATGTTAAGGCGAATGAGACGAAATACTGGAATGCATCTCTGTGATTGAATCGAAATTATTGCACTTTATTGCATTTCGCGATCCATGTCTGAACCGGGCATTACAAAGAGTAAATCAGATAAATGTCTTAGGAGTTACATTAAATAATAAATTATCTTTTGGAACACATATTGATCAGATTTGTAATGATGCTTACAGAACGTTAGGGTTCCTAAAAAGAAGTTCATTTGACATGCATAATGAAAGAGCTCTGACAAGCCTGTTTAATTTCCTTGTTCGAACCAAATTAGAATATACAAGTGTAGTCTGGTCACCTACAAACAATGTAATAGCAAAAAGATAGAAAGAATTCAGAAGAATTATGTTCGTTACTTATATTACAAAGAAAACAAAAGATCGTCTTTTCAGGATCAGGTATCATATATACAACTACTCAGAGAATTCAATGTTACACCTCTGTAAGAAAGGAGAGTAGTATCACATCAACTATTTTTATATAAGTTAGTCAACGGGCTGGTTGACAGTGCAAGTCTCCTCCAAACATTAAAATTTAATGCTAAGAAGGACATGTTGCGGTTCAGGCAGCCTTTTTATTACAGTAAATCCAACTCAACAGAACACCAGAATTCGCCCATTCTAAGACTATGTATTAAACATGAAATAGTCAGAAACGGTGGAGACTTGGATTTCGCTATGCAATATCATTAAAAAAATCAAATAATTATAGATGTTTTCTGTGTACATGGGTATGTTTCTAAATACAATTATGCCTGTATGTGTGTATATTTGTTTATATATTAGTATTTACATGTGTATAGTTATAAATGTCTCAGTATCTTGTTCTACGTCAGTGAATATCATTCTTGGATTTATGTTCTCTAGAATACTTATGCTGGTGTTCTTCATGAAACGATTATTGTAGTTTTCCTCTCCTTCATCTTCTTTTGTTTTGTATTGTTGGAATTATATTTTTTTAATTGTTTAATATATATATATATATATATATGTAAGCCAATTGTAATTGGAGCGAAAGCTCTGTTGTAGGTGAAATAAATAAATAAATAAATAAATAAATACAGGTTAGATTTTAAGCGCTGATAACGCAGAAACTAAGCGCTTTAGCAATAGGATAAAAAGTTCTGTTTGTTTTTATGATATCTACCAGCACCCAAGTCTTGTAAGTCGCCATTTTAGAATAACACTCCTGAGGATATTTGGAATGCCCGAGTTCTACACTTCCACATCAATTTATAAAACTTGGTCCAGGGTTAAGACTCCACTGTGAATAGTAAGTATATTTTCTAAAGCAAGTGTTAGATAAGGTCTGGTATTCAATATTTCTAAATATGCAAAAAACTGTTACCACACAAGAAGTACGTTTGTGTATCTTGATTTTTAAACCTCCATCGGGAACGGTGGGGGACATTGTCACCCTACAACCACGTTCTCTTGGCGCGCGGAGACATGACTGGCGCCACCTTGCCATCAGCTCTCGTATTCTTCCATTGGAGTTTCTGCTACCGACGGACGAAGGCGCCGATCTCTTTTCTACCTTTGTCTACGTACCAGAGGCGCGTTTCCATTTGCTTGCATATTTGGGGTGACTGAGTTTCCCCGCGCGCCTTCTCGTGTAACTAACATTTTAATTTTTATTAATTTTCTTTCTTACTTTTGCATATATTATTAGTTTTATCAATGATCATTATTATAGAAATGAAGTTAGATTTTTATCTAATATTTCTATCGATTCATCGTGCCATTTATCGGATAAACAACAACTTCTTATTATATGCGTGGATAGAAATAAAAAAAATACACATTTATAAACATTTGTAAGCTCAAGGACATAAACATAGTACTTAAAAACCTTATTCCTGTGCAATAGAAAGTAAACAAATATAATAAAAATGTATAAACTAAAGGTACAAATATATTATGTAAGAACAACATCTTATTACTGTATAAGTGCAAAAAGAAAAAAAAATAAGCATTTGCTAACTCAAAACCCAAATCAAGTTTGTAAGAATCTCATTATGTTACAAGCGAAAATTCATAAATATCATCAATATGTATAAAGTCAAAGATACATAGTTATATATTATGCAAGAACCACCATATTTCATTGCATGAGTGAAAATAAATTAAGAAATAAATAAAAGAATAAACGTTCGTACATACAAAGACACAAATAAAGAATGAAAGAACATGTCTAAATAAAGGTATTCCTATTCAATTGTAAATGTAAAACAATGAAATTTTTAAACAAAAACTGCTGGGGTGACAAAGTCCCCTGAGCGGATACTCATGTTATAAGAAGTAGTGGGTCCGCCGGATGGTGAAAAGTTAATTGTGTAGCAAGAAGCAACTCTTACATACAACTTCCACAAAAGTTGCAATATCTTAGCACATTTCTTTAAAGATTGAATCCGGTACTTCCCCTTTCTATTTGAGGGGTACGTGTATAAGGCGAAAGAGCTGTACCCTGTTCAGCGCGCATGAAATTTATTTCACAAAAAGTGTCTCAGAAGAGGACAACTTTGCTCCGTCTCCTTTGAAGGCAATAACGCCTGCCCTAGTATTTGCGGCTTGACATTGAGGGATGCAGGGTTTAAAAGCCCGGGCAAGGTTATGCGGACCAAATGAAAGTCTCCTCCGGGTCGTTTTTCACCCGACAGCCATCGGAGAAGCTTGGCGTCACCTTGTCACTTCTGTGGATGCTAATGGCCTTTGGACCCTGTCCAGAAATTCTGGAATCATTACAAGAGTTAACCGTTTTTTAGGTTAGCCCAGGCGGGGTTGTAAGGAAAACCAGGAAGCAGGCATTTTTCCATTAATCTCTGCCTCGCTGCCCTGTCCCAATTGATCTTTTTTTACGGCTTAATATTCGCTTGTATGGCTCGTAAAATCACCCAAGTGTGAGGACAGGTTGTTACGATACTTACACATCCTTCAGGCAATAATCCGCAGAGTGGCAGTTTCGGGTCAGTTTTATGTTTACATCCATAACTGTGTCTGAATGTGTGTGTGGGTTTTATATATCATAACCATACGCAGAATGCACAAGGGATGTGCCAATATGAAAAAAATCATCTAAGGGTATCAAATCGACACTTTACACTGGATATCGCTGATTTCAGAATATTTCTTAAATGTTTTCTTCGTGTTTCTCGTTACAAGCCAAGAAACACCCTCATCTTAATACAAGAATATGACATCCCCACGTTTTGTGCCTCTATATAGGAAGCAAATTACGTGAGATCATCGTACAACAAAGTGGATAGTTAGACTATGCCCCATTTCCCTAGAGCCTACAACTACGTACCTAGTAGTGAAAGCAATAGACCATATCCAGTAATTGTAAATTTCAAGCAAAGATATCTTATGACGGTACCATAATGAGTACCATCATAACGTGAAAAATAAAATAATTCTGTCACTTGAAATCTACGATTTAAGTTCGTATTTGGTGGTTTATATTTGTACAAAATTAATTTACATCACTTTGGCTTTGTTCTAATTGAAGTACGTATGTAAACTTCAAACATTTAAAATATTTTTATATCTCAGCGATGTAATTTGGTTTGTGATGTATCAAGAATGTGCTTACCGTAGATTGCCAATTTATGCAAAATCGCACATATGTTTGGTTTCAACCGGTTTTACTTGCTCATTCATAAGTATACGGGTACGGACATGTATTTAATATGTATTACTAACATGTACAAACCATTTGTAATAAGTTTTGGTAGAATTTCGACGATAAAATTACGATTTGTTACAAGGAGCGCCTTGAAGAGTAATCCTAAAGTTTTAAAGTTGTGAAACATAGCCAACTCACATAGAGGGAAAAATCTAAGTTTTGCGTAAATAACCTTTTTCCCACCAAAATTGTAAAACTTAAAATAACTGTAAATGGTAAAAGGAAAATACGTAAACAAGTAATAGAGTATTGTAATATCTATTTTATTGTATCTAATTTATTTTACAAGCATTTTCATGTATTATATCTGTACAATTCTATAATTGTCATTTGGAAAATAATAACAAGTTTGTATTCTGTGCGTAAAGTTGTAACAGTGTGAGTTTGGATACACTGCTTCATCTCAAAGATCACTGACTCGCAGGATGGAGTCGCTAAATTTGACAAGGACTTAAATTGGATCTATTTTTCTTAAAAGAACAAGATTTGTCCGTGAAATGTGATATTTCTGTTACTAAAAGAATAGTATCGGTTTTTCGATCTTCAGAAAGGCCGTGAAGAACCTATAAAGTTGAAAGGACATTGTAATAGTGAACGGTCGCAAAGACGTAAAAGGGCAGCCATCTTGTCTTCATGACGAACTTACAGATAAGTATTTTCGAAAGGGCAAATAGCCATAAATTGACAAGATACATCTTGTTGTTATGAAAAGTATAAATTACTCTGAATTTTGAAGAACCTACTGAACTTGTATATACATAATTTGTCTTATATTGTTCTTCGAGGTAATCGAGAGTGTGATGCAAATTGTCTCGTAAAAATCTTCGCAAAATAGGAAGATCTTACATGTGCTTATAAATTGACTTGACATCGTGCTTAATGTGAAGAAAAAACTTGAAATATGGAAAAGTGATATCGTAAAGCAAAATCTTGCTTCATTAAATATGTAAGGATGTACTAAATTTATGTAAGAACAATTTTTACGCAGTTGTTAATTTTGTTTAAATACACTGTTCGTTAATACTTGATTTTTGGTAATTTTCCTTTATGACTTCGAAAGTTAATACAGTAATTGGGTCAGTAAGTTAATACATAGAAATTTTGACTTGAACTTCTTGGCAACGTATAATGTAAAATTAAAAAACAATTTTCATTAATTCCTTTTCAAAAAATAACCACGACCGTGTAATTCTTAGCCGAGGAAAGAGTGTCGTAAATAAGGGTTATAATCTTTCCAATTTCCTGTTTATTGCAATCAAAGCCTTAACAATAAATAGTAATTACTAATAACAAGAATTCTAACACCATTAACGTTTATATAAATAACCAGTAAATAACCTTGACTTCTTGGCACCTAAATTGAGTGTTCACTCCCCTGTATATGTTGAAATAGGACGATATTAATTCTTTACATTAAGACACGTAATATTATCGACCATACAAAAAAGCTATGGAAGTTTAGTATTTAAAAAATAAAAAATATAAATCCCCCATTTTAAGTAGGTTAATTTTAGCCAAAATGGCCGATAAATAGACTAACTCGGATTAAATTATTGATTAATTCATAGTTAAATGGAAATACTTAACTGTAGTGGAAATTTCTCAAGTGTGTGTGTGTGTGCGTGTGTGTGTAGCTTCGCTACCCGAGACCAAGTGGTCGAGCAATTCTCCTGGCTCGGACACGAGGTCTCGAGATGTGATGTAGCGTTGCCAAGTCTATCGTACAGCTATGAAATAGGGTGTGATAAGAATACAGGATGATCACAAATTAATGAACACGTTTCAGAGGCAAATAGTAAAAGAACCGATACAAGTAACTGCAACTCAAATGGTCTTTAATTGTTAACTCTCCAACTAGATGGCAGCACAACATCACTTAAAGTTGTCACAACTAAAATTGGCAACTTCTCAGCAGAAAGTTGTGATTCGCTTGAATTTGTTTTGCATGAATTGCGCGTGATACTGTTGAGCTTAAATAGCGAATACCGATTGTTATTGACACAATAATTCACAGGCTTCTGGAGAACACCATGTTAGAAAGGTAATGTGAAGTGGATATTAAAGCGGGACGAATGGGAGGAGAAAAAAAAAGTTCAAAATTGAAATCTAGAGCACAACACTTGGATAAGTTCTTAAGCTATACACTGAATTCCCTATCCTGCAAACGAAACTATGTCACTACTACGAATAGTATGGAATTCGCAGGGAAGTACGAGTAAATTGCGAGAGCGCAAAATTTATTTATTTTGTAATCCAACACCATTGATGCTATGGATTGTGTGAAATATATTCGACGTTCAAAGTCCAGTAGGTAGGTGGCTGACTTCCACAGGGAACGTGGATGCAAGAAGCGGTTCTGGGGTTCACCTAACCTCTAATATATGGGTACCTGGAGGGAGGTAAAAGAAGCAGCAGCGTGGTGCTGATCACATCAGCTCAAATGGTCGAGATTGTGAATGAGTGAGGACCCTACCTGAACCCCTGTAAAATGCGATTAACGCATTTTACCATGAATAAATAGTACAGTTATCAATAAAAAAAGTAGGCAGCAGCAGTTGCTGTTAGAGAGAATTTAAGCTTTCCCTCTTGTATATAGAATGATGAAACGCGGCGTGTAACACACACACACACACGCGCGCGCGCGCGCACACACACACACAATTACGAGCTACGAGCAAAGAATGTAATGAGCTGAAATTAGTGGAAGGAAACAAATTAATCTGCCAGCTTTGCCTTTGCGGCACGAATCCTCGTCATGCTCCAAAGCTAAAGAAAGGAGGCCTTTGGAGCGAAAGAAGATACTAGAAGGCTCCCGCAGAGAGCGGAGAGAAAGAGAGTAACAAAAATCGGTGTCGTTAACAAGAATCCGGGGCCTGAAAGGGCGTTGAAAATAATGCGGGGCGCAGAAAGTACGGGGATAATTAGAATTCAGTTACAGGGAGGAAGTGAACGGAAGAAAATGGATCGCATCCGTTTCGGCTGCGATGGAAAGCGGAAGATAACGTTTTTTCTCATTCGTCGGAGGGAACACAAATGGGAATCAGAAAGTTACGTTGGAGAAAAACACGATCCTGGAGACGGCGGTCGAAATCATGCATCTTGATGGACAAAAGAAGGGAGAAATATAGAAAGAGTGGCCAAAGAAACGGAGCACTAATGGTTTAGAGGTACACGATGGTACAATTTCCCTATTACATACAAGAAGAAACGCATTAGTAAGCATAAGTACGGTAAGTAAATACAGTTTTTTTGCTGTTGTTCCTTTTTGATGCTATTTCTCACTGTGATCCCGGTCTGAGTTGCCGCCCTTTCGCCAGATATTTGGGAGATGGATCCATACTCTGTCCCAGCAAGCGAACGAAAACTATTCCTCTGCGCAAGTATTGACCCGAGAGGGATCGACCAATAAACGCGTTAGAGGGAAAGGTGGGACATGTACAGTGTCTCTCAAAAGTTTTAGGACAACGACATTTTAAACTAGGCAACCCAATTTACACAAGCCGTTGGTGGGTTGCGTGCTGAGTTAGGCTCAATTTCAGGGTTGCCACATGCACAATAAATATTTATAAAATACGCGAAAGAAATATAAACAATTATTATTGTATAAAATTATTAAAAATATCACTATTTTATCGCAAATGACAAAATTATTTCTGAAAGAAAAAAATAGGTTTCTAGTATTTCATCGCTGATGAGTCTACAGTAAGGAAAAGAGGTGAGAGGAAACGAAAGGTTACAAAGGAGAGGAGATAGAGAAAGCGAAAGGAGAAGAGGAAAGGTAGAGGAGAGAGGAAAGATAGGATAGACGAGGAGAGGAGATGTAGTGAGGAGAATGGAAAAAGATTCGAGGAGAGATGAGGAAAAAGAACAAAGAAGAGAAAAGAGGAGGAAAACGAGAGGAGAGGAGGAGACGAGAAGAGGGGAGTGGAGAGTAGAGTAAAGGAGAGAAAAAGAGAAGAACGAAAAAAGAGAGTGCAGTGGAGTCGGAAATCTAAGACAGGAAAGGAGATAAGAGGAGTGGAGAAGAGTGGGATGAAGATAAGATGCGAGAAAAGTAGGGAAGGCGATATGAGATAAAAGCAGAACAGAAAGAGGGGAGAGAAGAAGGAGAAGGAACTGGAGAGAAGAGGTAGTTGCAGAAAATATCGTCTGAGCGTCAAGAATGGATGCATTGGTCAAATTATCGACATGAAACATTCAATAACATTTTGAAATGTATTGGAGAATATATTAGATCGGTGCGAAATGCCTTTTGGCTGAGTTCAGAGCAAATTAAAATCTTCCATGTAAGATCTTTGATTTTACCTGCGATTACACCACTAAAAAAATGAACGTAATTTTTAATATTTATAAGAATTATTCATTTTTTCTCTACTTCTCGGTTCGTTGAAATTGAGATTTTGTAATTCAATACTTTCCCTCCCCCCATCGTTAATTCCAAACTGAATCATTCCGTTTCACACGGCGTGACAATGAACACAATGGGATATGTCTAAAACTTACGAAAATTTTCTGCCACCGGAAGGGTTTGAACTTACGACCATCAGATTGACAATCCTGAACGGTAGCCACTACCCTACAAGCTTTCGCTCCTTAAGCCAGGTAGAAGGAGCTGACCAATGTGAAATGTAGATGCAACTCTCCTGCATGTAACGTGCAAACAAGTATTGTTTGTAACAAAGAAAACGAAAGTAGTAAGACTCGGCGAAAACATTTAATGGAGAATTGCACATGGTGAGAACTTTTCATTCGATATTTGCGGAGGTATCCTTGCATTGAACTCAAGTGGGAAAAGGGGTAAAATTAGCATGTCCTGAATTGCCACACATATTAATAGTTATTTCATTAATATTTGTCAATGTCTTTGAAGCAGTACACAATTATCGTTAGAGTATCATAATTCACGATCTTATATATAAAAATATCCCGTTGAATGTGTGTCAATTCATTTATTTGTTTATTATTTTTTTATAAATTTCATATGAAGAACAATGCAGCCACTATATACTGCTCTTACAAATAATGTTACCATGCTCTTGTTTAATGGAAGGGATTCTTTTTTAAGGAACATCTAGTATGGAGGATCGAACGTGGGACCACAATGCTTTCAAGAACTCTAACCAATACACTACGCCCTTTGTTTTCTTGGAGCTACAGTTCCTAATTATTCTGTCGCCTCAATATTGTAAACGTTATCTGCAAAAAAGAAGTTAAATACACAGATATAGCTCTGTACTTCTAGAATTACTTTATACACATGCATTTGAAATTTAACTCTGAATTTCTTTCTTCGTATTGGTATATCTAAGCTTGTGAATATATTTTATTTGTAATTTTATAACGGTTTCATGAACATCTACGAAATAGTTCCTTATAACTTGGAATATGGTGAATAGATATGAAATGTCTTGAAATTAATTTTCGACCACTAGATTTTGGCAAGGAAATTATGTGTGATCCGTTTCCAGTCATTCATTGCTTAAACAAACGTTTTAAAACTACGTGGAATTTTGATTCTGGGATACGTTACTTGCTACATGTATGCGAACTACACTCTGTCCCACTTATCTCTGGAGCAGGTGAACGAAAAAAAGTATCTGAGCAGCGATGAACACGTGAGAGAGGAATGGGATTGCGTGGAGGGAGGAAAACCACTGCAGTTACCAGCCTTCCCAGCAGCGTGCACTGATTCGCTCTGTCCACTCGATCCCCTCTTCCCACTTCTCTTCCGCTATGCGCGGCTTTGCTCCAGAGATCCTGGGACAGGGTACAGTTAATTGTTTCTCAAAAGGTATCATCTATGTCTGTATGCCACACATTGAATTCTTACTCACATGGAAAAAAAAAATGTCAATTTGTATTCAGGGGTAGTTTCACAGTTACAAACTATTTTCCTTGATGAGAAGTTTAGTGTAAGTAGGCATTTTGTTTATAATTTTGAAATTGAGGTCGTCTAAGGTTGAAATCCTCATATTAAGGGCTTGAACTCGTCATCCCAAGAGGTTGAAGATCGTCCTCTACTTTGTGCGTGACCTTCTTTATTTTTCTATTCATAATTCATCCTCATCGTCGCGATTAGCCAAAGGTAAGATAAGAAAAGTCCTCCTCCGTGACCGTGCGGTCAAAGGAGCTGTGCTTTGGACTCGGACTGCAGGACGGCATGGATTCGAGTCCGCCTATGCTCACTCTCTAGGTTCTCGGCCTGTATATGGGACCGGTAGAAACCCACCATCGTGAAGAAATTGGGGAGCTACGAGTGAGTAGCGTAACCGTAATCTCCTATGGAGCATGTTCCTGGGTAAACAAAAAATAATCGATCAGACAATTCGATCATCGAAGGCGATAAAATAACCTCCGGTTGACCAAGTTGCCAATATAAATAAGGAATACAGATTGTCTTCGAGCTTACATTGTTAAAAAGGAGCGGATACACGTATTACTATCCCAATAATTATTCAATACGGTTTTTTGTTTGTCAGGAATTATCACTTAAACTATTGCATGTTGAGCTGGTGCCTACCTAGCCGCCTCTGATGAAATCTACTATTCTTCAGATTCTCTTTAAAATTCGACTCTGGTCACTTGTAATGTGCTGGGTGCAGACACTGTGCATCGAACCACAGTGTTTTGCGATAAGAAGCGGCCTTGAATAGCGTGAGTGAGTCACTTTGATCGCGAGCAAGCTAGACTACCAAGCTTGTCTGCCTTTGAAAACCAAGTCATTTTTTTTTCACGGTTTCCGAACGCGATTGCTATTGTAGAAGTATATATTCTCTCAAAAGAGCAAGAAAGGAAATTCGACCAATGTTCTCCCGTCGTCTAAAACCAAATATTATCTATTAAACGAAAAGTTCACGATTTGTCAATAAACGGTTTAATCTATCTGAGCATAAGGTGAATGTAAATACTAAATTTAATAGAAAGGTTCTCCAAAATTTCTCTTCCACTGTCTACGTAAGGTCAGTACCCAGGGGAGTGGCCATGTGGGCCATGCTCCCCCCTCGAACCCTAAAATATTTAAATGTGAACCTATAAATAAATAAATACGAAAATAACATCGTCGATTTTTGAAATGTGTAAAAATTTCAATTTTGCTCTTGCATAAATGAATCTGTTTCTTGCGCAAAAGTCTTCAAGCTGCAATATTGGGTGGTTTTAGTTTTATAATCATTGATGCAAGGCTAGCAGACGTCCGATTTACCGATTTAGTCAGGACAGTGCGTTACTTTCAATCCCTGTCCCGACTTTTTCGAACTGCAATCGTGATGCGAAAATGTCTCTTTATTATTGTTTTTTTCTTAACTCACAATTAGACATGTTCTTTATTGTAGGAATAATTCTAAGTACGCAACATAGAATTATCATGACTTTTTAATGGCGTTCGCACTATTTGAACTATTTTGTAACATCTGTCTGTCTGTCTGTCTGTCTGTCTCTCTCTCTGGTCTACGTCAATGACAGAAATACAAGCAATATTCTTATTTATTTTTAACCCAATTAAAGGAAAGTGTAAGCATTTAAAAGAAATAAGAAAGATCATCACTGTTGCTCTTCCTTAGAAATTGTTGTTCTTCTAGTAAGAAAAATTAGAAGGATTTAGTCCAGGACCTTAACACAGTGTCCCACGAGTCTCTCTTGACTAATACTGTCAAATGCGACATGATTTTATGAATAAAATTTTCCGCCTGTTTACGTATAACGTTGCACAGATTTGGTAGTTCGCAAACGGTGTAATTATTTCGTGTTACCTTACGCAACAGCAAATACATTTCATAAGACTGTTCTGGACACAACACTTGCATCAGTAAACAAGCATTTTGTCTGTTACAGTATCACAGGAAAAGAACATCGTCCTGTAATGTTCAAGCCTCTAGATATGTTCCATTAGTAATGTCTAATCACAATAATAAGTTAGAAGAAATAACACGCATTTTCACAACTATCAATATTCTCGTTTTTAATTACTTCGAAAATTATTTCTCGAAGATATCGGTTGTACTACAAGAAAGCAAATCAAACTTAAAGTAAAAGTTCAACTACACGTATACCAAACGACATTTACAATATTAAAGGGACAGAATACTTAGAAAAAAATGTTGTTTCATTCGAAGGTAAAGGAGTGGTGTAGCGGTTCTTCTACCTGGTTTAAGGAACGAAAGCTTGTAGGGTAGTGGCTACCGTTCAGGATTGTCAATCTGATGGTCGTAGGTTCAAACCCTTCCGGTGGCAGAAAATTTTCGTAAGTTTTAGACATATCCTATTGTGTTCATTGTCCACGCCGTGTGAAACGGAATGATTCAGTTTGGAATTAACAATGGGGGGAGGGGAAATATTGAATTACAAAATCTCAATTTCAACGAACCGAGAAGTGGAGAAAAAATTAATAATTCTTACAAATATTAAAAATTACGTTCATTTGTTTAGTGGTGTAATCGCAGGTAAAATCAAAGATCTTACATGGAAGATTTTTAATTTGCTCTGAACTCAGCCAAAAGGCATTTCGCACCGATCTAATATATTCTCCAATACATTTCAAAATGTTATTGAATGTTTCATGTCGATAATTTGACCAATGCATCCATTCTTGACGCTCAGACGATATTTTCTGCAACTACCTCTTCTCTCCAGTTCCTTCTCCTTCTTCTCTCCCCTCTTTCTGTTCTGCTTTTATCTCATATCGCCTTCCCTACTTTTCTCGCATCTTATCTTCATCCCACTCTTCTCCACTCCTCTTATCTCCTTTCCTGTCTTAGATTTCCGACTCCACTGCACTCTCTTTTTTCGTTCTTCTATTTTTCTCTCCTTTACTCTACTCTCCACTCCCCTCTTCTCGTCTCCTCCTCTCCTCTCGTTTTCCTCCTCTTTTCTCTTCTTTGTTCTTTTTCCTCATCTCTCCTCGAATCTTTTTCCATTCTCCTCACTACATCTCCTCTCCTCGTCTATCCTATCTTTCTTCTCTCCTCTACCTTTCCTCTTCTCCTTTCGCTTTCTCTTTCTCCTCTCCTTTGTAACCTTTCGTTTCCTCTCACCTCTTTTCCTTACTGTAGACTCATCAGCGATGAAATACTAGAAACCTATTTTTTTCTTTCAGAAATAATTTTGTCATTTGCGATAAAATAGTGATATTTTTAATAATTTTATACAATAATAATTGTTTATATTTCTTTCGCGTATTTTATAAATATATATTGTGCATGTGGCAACCCTGAAATTGAGCCTAACTCTGCACGCAACCCACCAACGGCTTGTGTAAATTGGGTTGCCTAGTTTAAAATGTCGTTGTCCTAAAACTTTTGAGAGACACTGTACAAGTTACGCGACTGCAGCTATCAGTCGTTCATACCAGCCGCAAATCCTCGCTCAGCCCATTGGCTTTCTCCCCTTCTCTACCATTATGCGCGCGCTTTCTACACAGATTCGTGGGACAGAGTATAGTTGATATAAATAAAAATACAGAGTAATTAACTTGTGAGTGATGTGAATAGAACTGAATATAACTCATTCGTCAAGTTTTTCGATGGATTATGTACCCAATTGGTATGAATATATGAAATGAGATCTGCTCACCTATAGAATACGCAATAGTTGTTGCTTAAAGATTACGTTCTTCATACTGTAGGCTTATATTTTGAAATGACTAAAGAGCATATCCTCAGCACACTGAGAACAAATGTGTGACGTCATTTAGATGTAGCTTGGTGAAGAGGGTGGTTGAATAACAGCGAAAGGGATTAAGCGCGAAACGGACAAAACACGAAAGGGCACAACAGCGAAACATAACACAGGATTAAACGCGAAAGGAACAAGTGTGAAACGGAACAAGCGCGAACGAAATATACGCCAAGGAAAAAGCGCGAAAGATTAAACGCAGAAAGGATTATGTGAGAGAGGAAAAATCGCCAACGAATTAGCACGAAATGGAATAAGCGCCAAAGGAATAACATCGAAAAGGATTAACCGCCAAATCAAAACTGAACACCGGAATAGGCGCGAAAGGAACAACCGTGAAACGAATTGAGCGCGAAATAAATTAGAGCGAAACAGACTAAACGCGAACGGAACAAGAGCAAACGAATTAGAGCGACAGGTACACTGCGAAACGGATTAACCGCAAGAATTTCATTGTCGTGCTTAATCCCTTTCGCGTTGTTTTTTCGACCTTGCGAAGGTTATTTTTTGTTCTCTTTCCCTGATGAGGGAAACCCCGTACAGGTCTATCAAAAGGTAGCTCAAACCTGCAACACAGTACAGTAGAGAATGCGAATGTTGCCCTCCACAGAAATGAAGAATTCATTTTGGTGTGTCGAAGAGATTTCCTGACAGCTTGCTAATCTCAAAAACTGAGAAATTATCATATTTGGGACGGGAATTGTTTACCTGTTCCAGGTAAAAAGATTTAAGCAGTTACGTTGAAAGGGAAGCAGATATATTTGGAATGAAGACTTTAACAATGGAGCCGAATTGCCAAAAGCGCGAAGATTACCATTTACCGAAGACGTCATTAACAGCTGGGTGAGAATATCACATGTTCTGCTGTGCAGATATTATTGCTCAATGAATGAGTTCCATGTTCAACATCACATCATTAATTGGAGATATTTCATAGGCTCATCAAATCCAAGAATGAAGGCAGTACTGCGTCGCAGTGTAAATATGTTAACGTGAATTACGAGAAAGCCCACAAATATTCTATGAAGAGAGAGATATCTGACTCCGAATTATGTGTCGATGGCAAGGGTTATCGCATGCTCAGAAAATTAAGAAGATTTATGAAATTTAATCTTTTTTTACATTTGACATCGATTTCTGCCTCCCACAACAATACCGGTACCCATGGATATTGTTGAAATAATGTTTTATTTTTCTTCTCTGTTCCTCGTTTTCATGGATATTATATAAATCCGAATGTTTACTCAATATGTAAGAATTTAGTGCTAGTTGTGAATATAAATATGTCTTTGCTGAAACAAAAATGATGAATCAGGAAAGGAATATTTGTTCACTATCAATAATATGAATACTTATAACAATCGACGCTTAAGATGAGGAATGATTTTATATTTCAACTGAGCAAGTACGTAATAAGTAAGTACATGTGTCTAATTATATTTTAAATTTATTGTGTATTCATCAAGTTATTATTAATAATATTATGGAATGGTAAATGTCCATTTCTTGCTCAAGTGAGTTTGTGTAACAGGGTACAAATAATTTTGCTTTTATGGAATCTATATTTTTTGATATCCCGTTAATTGGTAAGGGCACAGACAAACAGCTGGTGGACGAAGCAATCTCAAGTGACCTCGTTCTCGTTGTCATGGGTGCTAAAAATCTGTCTTTAATTTTTCTTCCCCTTATTCTCTTTCTAATTTTTCTCTCTTTCGTTCAGTATTTACCAATTTCTGTTTTTCCAATACCTTTTCCTAGTTTTCTGTTTCTTCATCATTTTTCTCTCTTTCTGTGTTTCTACATGCCTTTCTTTCTTTCTCTCTCTTTCTCTCTCTCTCTTCCATTTTTCGCTCTCTCTCTCTCTATTTATCCATCACTGTTCCTCTGATTTTCAATTTATTTCCTCCACTCTTATCGCTTTTTCCTCTGATTCTCCATCTCCCTTTCTATCTTTCTTTAACTTCTTTGTTACACTGTTTACCCCCCACTTTTAAATATGTTTCTCTATTCTTTTATGTTCGTCTTTCTTTCTAAGTTTACATTTCTGTCTTCCCTTCTCCTATCCCATCAGTTTTTCCTTTCTATTTTTCTTTCTCATTCTTACTCTGTTTATCGCTTTCTTTCTATGTAAGTTCTATTGTTTTCCTTTTACTATCGCTTCTTTTCTTCCTCCGTTTCCGAACTTTCGTCTTTTCTACTTATCTCTATCCTTCATTTTCTGTTTATCTCTTTTACAATCTTTTTGAGTTTCTTCCTTACTTTCTATTTTCTTTCCTTTTACTCTT
Source organism: Lepisma saccharinum (assembly GCF_977018435.1). Taxonomy (NCBI): domain Eukaryota; kingdom Metazoa; phylum Arthropoda; class Insecta; order Zygentoma; family Lepismatidae; genus Lepisma; species Lepisma saccharinum. Next base: position 7,856,108 of record NC_139236.1, on the reverse strand, counting down.
GTTTTTTTTTCCCTCATTCTGTTATTCCTCCATCTGTTTCTCTCTTTGTCTTGCCTTTGTCTTGCCTATAAGAGTGGGCCAGAGTGGAAATGTCCCAATCTAAATCACGCTGGCCTACCACATAAAATGAATAGGCAAAATTCATTATTGAAATATAGCATATTTGACCTGTTTGTATCCAGCCATTATTACATACATATATATTGTTACCAATGCTATTTATATATCTGTCAGATAACATGACGTTGGTACTCTGAATAAACAGAATCATGCTAGCACATAATTGATTGATTGATTGATTGATTGATTGATTTAGTTTATTTTACTTCGCGTTTTGTGCCTCTTGGCTAATTTGCGAAGATGGGGATGAGTGATGAAATGATGAAATGGATGAAAATGGACATTCACAAACAACCATACCCGACCGGGATTCGAACCCGGGACCCTTTGCTAGCACATAAGCCGACAGGATTGAACACTGAAATTAATGGTACTTAAAGACCGTAAACATATTTCAAAATCAACTTTCTATCCTCTAAAAAATAATTCTTTTTTTCCTTCTACATAATAATTCAAATTCAAAATTCAAGTTCCCAAGAGAAGTTTGAGACCCTGTGCAGTGGCCTCGCGACAACATTAATTGGTACCTTAAAATGAAAGATACACTGATTCTATGTTTATTCTATCTATGAAAAGCTTTCAAAGGAACGCTTTGTTTAAGTCATCCACATGAGCTTTTCTAAGTAACTACACATTCCACCACAAATAGAAATCTGACTTGATGGAAGAAAATGTCTACACTTCTCGCTATTGTTTGGCTTATGCTTTGCAAGACATACGTGAATCCACATAGTGTAAACGAGCTTCAGCTATTGTCTATTTAAGAGAAGAAATGATCCCTGGTCGCTTGTTTGAATTCTTCCTCTCCTATTGTTCATCTCACAACCACGGCATCGTCCCTTTCATTATCTGTTCGTCAGAGGAATTCCTCTTTGTCCTCCTACGTCACGGCGCAAATTGAAGAGGAGAACTACACGTGGACATTTTCTTTCTCTCTCCTTCGACTGCAAGAGAGATAAATTACAAAAGATTGCAATGCGCTGTACTTCAGTGTTCGAAGTGAAGGAAATATGGACGGAGGGAAACTTTAGAACTATACTTTTACTTGTCGACATTTCTTAAGTATTGTGATTTGCCCAATTGAAATACAGGGTGATCACATATTATTGAGCATTCTTCAGCTTGAGCTTGCGACGGATGATGAAATCGACGAATGAAGAACAAATGTTCTCCGCCTTGTTTCACACGCAGACTGTAACAATTTATTTTCTAATCGAGTCCGTCACACAATACGGAACAAGCTCTTTACAGAACACAAAATAATGTTAAGGGCTGTTGAAATAAAAAAATAAGGTCGCTTAAAGATAGGCAATATTAATTCTGAATAAAATTAATAAAAGCATCAACTCCTCATTAGGAGCAGGCTCCGTGGCGGAGTGGTCCCCACAGCGCGTTACGATGCATGGATGTTCTTTGTGAGTGGTCCATCATCAATTTCATCATATCATCATTCATCACCTTCGCGATTAGCGATTGTCCATACTTACGTCACGCGCCGAGCTGTATAGGGTACTTGGAATGCTTGCAAAGGAATATTCTCGAGCCTCCAAAGTGACCGATTACGTTTAGATGATCGGAACACGATATTACTACCAAAGGTTTCGGATTCGAGTTCATGTTTGGACAAAAGTGTCGATAATTAACTTAGAAACTGATCAGGGTATCAGAAGCTCGTCTTGGATGCCTTCGGTAAATATCAGCCTTTCACTGCAATGTATTATGAAATTTATGGGCAAATTATGACGAGTTCTCGGTTTTCCTTTTCTTAACAATCTTTTTTCGTTCGATGATAAAATAACCAGCAACAGAAACGCAAAATAAGGAAGCTAATTCTCAAATTTAAATGCGGTATGAATTACGAAAATATCTGTTTATGAACGAAAGGCATTCGATATCGTGAAGTGTTGAATAAACTTGCACAGACAGGCAACGAACTCACTGTAATTTGTTTCCATCAAGAAATTCTTGATATAATCTCATTAATAGAGCATTTGAAATGAACCAATTTGCCTAGATACAGAGAGAGAGAGAGAGAGAGAGAGAGAGAGAGAGAGAGAGAGAGAGAGAGAGAGAGAGATAGACAGAGAGAGAGAGAGTGTGTGAGTGAGTGAGTGAGTGAGTGAGTTGTTATAACAGCTTTTAATTCGCATGTTCCAATGGGATTGATTGTGCAGTGTTTTAAAAAAAAATTCAAATCTTCTTTTGTAACACCAAAAAAAATTCCACATTTGCATTATCAATTGTCACCGAAGTATGTAGAGAGTACGTGTTTAGTAAATCCTTTTTGCCACTCTTTCCAGAATACCTATTGTATGTTGGTTAGTTTGTGACCGAGATACAAATCCCAAGGTTTCTTTGTACCATATGAATTACTCCCGTTTCGCCGAAACCTGTTCATCTGAATGTACCCAATATAGTTTACTTGCATGTGAATAAGATGTTTCGTTCAAAAGAATGATGCTAATTTAGTTTTATTTAAATACTATTAGCTTATACAGCACAGCACTTGACATAAGTATGGAGTTGGTTTTTAATGAGGAGTTGATGCCTTTATTACTTTCACTCTGAATTAATGTATGTTTAAACGACGTTTTTCATTTTATTGGAACAGCCCATAACATTATTTTGTTTTCTATAAGGAACTTGCTCTGTATTATGTGACGGACTCGAGTAGAAATTACGCTAGCCTACATATTGTCAAAGAATGATTTCCAAATAAATTGTTACAGTCTGCGTGTTCGAAACGAGGCAGAGAGCATTTGTTCTTCATTCGTCCATTTCATCATCTGTCGCAATCCTCTCTTGCGATTATTGACATTGCATGACAGTCGGAAATCCATGGAGACTTTTTAGAATGAACACTCATGATTTTCAGTCCTAATTCATTGGAAATCCTTTGCCTTGGTAATATTGTAAATACTGCAAATACTTCTTACAACATCGCAAGTGTCATCATTATTTTGCATTTTGCTCAGGTAAGACTGCCAAGTGACGCTAGTGGCATCCCTACGGCACGCCCCTGGAAGTTATGTCAGAGCGGTCGTTTGCTGTGTTGGGCTGCATACATACAGGATATATTTTAAGCGCTTATAGCGCAGAAACTTAGCGCTTTCGAGGGAAAGTTTATTAGGAAAAGTTATTTATTTTCATGATATCTACCAGCACCCAAGCATTGTTGAAGTTGTTTTGCTACATCCTGTATATATATATCTTGTATATCACTTTAACATGAAGAAACATAAGGGTTGCGGAGGTAGGGCCCACGGCCAGTATAAATGATGTGATAAGCACAAGGCTCCTGCTCCGTTCGCCTTAACACCACGGAGTTGTCCCCTTGATGAGAGTGCGTGCGTTAACAATGCGCTTTATAGACAGATACGTAATGTCGGAAACATTCTCAAGCATTAAATTTGTCACACGAGGAATCGTACCTGGGTCTCTCATTCAGCAGTCAGGTGTCCTAACGAATGGGCAACTTTCTGTCTGTCTCTCTCCCTCTTTGACTCTACACTCACACACACACTTTAATGATCTTGTCTCAGAATATTAAATTGTAACCTGTTTTACTTTCACAAGAGTTAAGCTCATGTTTCACCTTCGAATGCCTTTCACGCGCAGACTGAAATTGGTTTAGTTCGCCCGTGAGAGAAATACAGGCATTTGTCAAGCGGGGAAGTCAGCACCACAGGGCAGAATGTGGAGAACGACTGTATTAGTGGCAACATGAAGAACTGATTCCCGCCCTGAGTGGTCAGCATAAGATGCTCGTTGCCGAACCGTAGCGAATGTCGTGATTACTCAAAATTACAAAGATCTGCTAGAGAGGGTTATGCTAACCATATGCTTTTCAATTAGCCTATGTTGTTTTTTTCGCTGTTGTACATTACACTAACGAACGGATTTCTTTTTAAGGCAAAGACAAATTAAAAATCCAGTCAATTTACCTTATATGGACAGAATTATGAGAACATTTGAATGCATATCGGTCTAATGGAATAGATAAACTGACTTCGGTTTAATTGTATTTTTACTGTGTGCACAGTTACTGTATATTTGATTGGGTGCTTAAAAGTACCTGCAGAACTTTTAGATCAGGAAAAGTTACTTCAAAATCAGCTACGAATTTACGTTTTCTATCTATATATATATAAAATGGGTGTATGTGTGTGTAAATGTGTTTGTTATGTTTGTTCCGGCATAACTCTCGAACGCCTGGAGCGATTTAAACCAAACTTGGTACACGCTTGCAATATGGAAAGAAATACTGTGGGGGTAAAACACCCCTGGCACCTCTAGGGGTGAGGGTGGGGCTGGAAAGAGGGTGACATGTAAGAATAATAGAAAACAACTGATATTAGTGTAAAATCCATAGTTTTCGGGGTCTCTAAGATGAATAGTGACACTCCCAATGCCGTTCAACTCCAAGTTCATCACCAATCGGGATGGAGGGTGAGAGAAGGTGAAAAATAAAATGTCAAAAATGACCTAGATTAGAAATCCATAGTTTTCGGAGTCTCTAAGCTAATTGTGACATTCACGATGACCAAACTTTGTACACATATGACTTAAAATATGGTGGAAAGAAATACTGTGGGGGTAAGACACTCCTGCCGCCATTAGGGGTGGGGTGGGAAGGGGGTGATATGTGAAAATAATCGAAAACGACCGATATTAGTGTGAAATCCATAGTTTTCGGGGTCGCTAAGATGAATAGTGACTCTCCCAATACCGTTGAACTCCAAGTTCATTTTACACGTTAGAATTCATTATTTTTCTGTCCACTAGAAGATTTGGATAAATAAATACCCGGGCAACGCCGGGCAATCAGTTAGTTATCTAGTTATCTACGTAGTTATCTCGTATATAAGTCCCCACACCGTGGCCATTAGGTCCAAGGCGTCAGATTTAAGCTCGGGCTACGGGACGCCCACTGGTTCGAGTCTCCTGGGGGCCTGGTGGAAGCGTAACAACTTTTCTCGGAGATTTTGGCCAGTGTATGGGACCGGTGGCCACCCACCATCGTCAGGAAATGAGTACGCTACGAATGAGTAGCGTAAAACGGTCATGGGAACATACACCAATGACTGGTGTCAGACTCAAGGGCTGTTGTGTCACAGGTTTTATTTTATTCTCCACATGATATAAACAAAATCCTACGCAATAGAATGATTAATTGCTCTGTCAGATATGAGTAGTGAACGGACGTTAGAGATTTTTTAATGCATAGGAAATGGTAGATCAGATGTAGAAATTGGCCTACTGTAAGCACCATGGTAAGCGCAATTGAACTGCTTTATTTTACTAGATGCTAGAAATAATTTTGATCAACATGAGTTGCTAAACTGCACTTATACTTGTATTCGGCAGCACAGCAAATATTTGGAAGAAGAACTACAAGTATGTATTTTGTAGGAATGGGAGAAAGACCAATGACTTTATTAGTAATCGAATAGACACTATGGCATTCATTACAATAACAGCGATGATCGAGTATGAATGAATGGATGAAATTTTCTTGAAGTTTTCTTGTAGATGTACCGTTTCCTTGACTCCCATCTGTTTTTAAAGTTGTGGTAATGGCGTAGTGCGATGAATTGGCTTCTGTTACCTCTGCAACTGGCGCTCGAGGTTCGGTCTGTGATGGCAGTTCTATTACGAACTGAATGCTATGTTCCTTACAAGGGCCTATAGAATTTTGGTCCTAAAAAGGGCCTATCTTACTTTTTGGTCCTAAAAGGGCCGTTTTGCTATGATATTTCGTGTTATATCTGGGTTGTTTTTAATTGTCTGTTTAGAATGCATTTGTGATGAACTCGATGATTGTCTCTACGACTGCAACGAGTTTGTCTGTATCGTTCTTTGCCTTTAGGAGCTTGTCTTTCGTATTTTTGATGGTCGTTCTTATTCTCTCGTCTTGTAGTATTGTTAGTAGCCATTTGAGGGTTGCATTTGTCTCTTCTTGATCTTCAGTTGGAGTCTGAAGTATCTGACTATAGTTCATGGTAGTCGGTAGCTTGGTTTTCGCTGTTGGCTTCTCTTGCGGTAAACTGAATGGTAGTTGTTTCTGTTGTTCCTTCCCATAATCTGGCTTTGGTTTTGGTATCATCTGATGTACTGATTGGAACATTTTACAGCCCCTGTAGTTGGCTGGATGGCTTCCTCCGCAATTGCAGCATTTTGCAGGAAGTTTTCTGTCTTTCTTTTGGCATTCAGCTGTGAAATGATTATTTGCACATTTCACACATCTTGGTTGAGCCTTACATTGGCTCTGGGAATGCCCTATCCTCTGGCATCTATGGCATTGCAGTATTCCTGGAGAGCGGTAAGGTTCCACTTTCATCTCGTAATTCATGATGTGGTCTTGACTGTAGATGTTTCGTGTCGTCTCTCCTTTGCTCAATGAGACTAAGTACAGTGGCATCGGTGTCTTAATGAATGTCTTCGGGTCTCGTTTCTTCATCTGCTGGACTTGTTGTACTTTGTAGTTTTGTGCTGCTAGCTCTGTCTGTATTTCTTTCGTTGATAGGTCAATTGGCAGATGTCGGAGTACTACTTTGACCGGCCTCTCTCGGCGTGGTTTGTCGGTGGCGTAGCTGAGCGAGTGCTCTTTGCAGTGATTGATAAGCTTGTTGTAAGCAGGTCTAGTATTAGCTTGTATCTTCATTCCATCATGTAGAATTCGGATCTTGGCTTGTTTGTCATCTATTATCTTTGTCACCGAAGTGACAAATTGATGGCTTCTATCTGCGTTGTAGATGTAGACTGCTGGTAACTTAGCAGTCAATTGTTGAATTGTCTCTTCATCATGATCTGAGAACGTTTGGTACGTGTTTGACGTGTCAATTGGCTTGGCTATCGGTGGTGTTCTAGCACGTATTGGCTTTTTAGGATGGATAAATGGTTCGTCCATGTCTTCTTCGTCGTTAGAAGAATTGCAGGGGTGTTCCCTTTTCTTGTTTTGCATCTCTCTTGGAGTTTCTGGTTTTAGCTGTTCTTCCTTGGACAGTAACATGTAGTTTTCTTCCCTCACTCTGGTAAGCTGGCCAGGACGTGGTGTTAGTTGTGCCTGTTCCTTCTCTAGACGTTGTTTCTCTTCTTCTCGCTTCCTCTCCTCCTCCTTCTGCTTGTCTCTCTTTTTCTTCATTTCCTGCTTCCGGAGTTCAAAGGCTTCTCTTTGTTCTCTGGTCATTTGCTCTTTTGAGTTTCTTGGTCGGATGGATGGCGCTCCGCCTCCTCGGCGTTGCTCGTAGACGTTTCTCTGCATCTGGTTTCCTTTCTTCTTTCTGCCCTTGGCAAACAACACGTCTGTCAGGATCAGAATCCCAAAGAAGGAGATCGAGTAGCAACAATACAAGGTATATGGAATAATAGAGACATAATCCCAATATACGAGATGCATGTATTTCTTTACTAAACAAAATGTAACGATACATATGTCGAAGAAGTACCGAGAAATTAATATTTTTAACAACTAAAGATAAAGTTCATTAATGTAGGTACAATTATATTATAACGAGTATTGTTACCATAGTTGTAACTATTTCTAAAAAGTCAGTAGGGTTCTGTCTGCTACATTGGAGAGTCCAGTTCGATTCCTGGGTGGGTAATTTCAGGTGGAAATCTTCACAGCCTGGAGCTGAGACCAAAATTCCAATTTCCAGTGGACCAAATATGAATTACATATCCATATGACAAGTTTGCATTCATCAACATGTGGAATATTCATAAATGGATGATGCCTTTTTTCATTTTCTTATACAGGGTGCTCGGAAATTCCCCTTACAAACTCCTAGGGCTAGTAGAGGGGACTGAGTAGACAATATTTGGAATAGGAACCCATGTCCGGAAACGTACCGTTTCCGTGCTACAACCATGACAATATGTCGGATGTGCCTGTGTTGGTATGCAACCGAGTAGGCAGTACATGACGTCAGAAGATCACCTGATGGCACGTGACGTCTACAAATTGTTGCGTTCCACTGTCGACACAGGTGTTGATTAATGAATAGTAAGTTTCTTTTTTGTTCCCTTGGCATTGTTACCAAATAAATTTGTTTGTATTATGGACTGAGTCACACGTCATTCACTTCTGTACCTTACGTAACACCTCATTTGACATGGTTGTAATAAATGATTACAATTTAGGTCATCAGGTGATCTTCTGACGTCATGTACTGCCTACCCGGTTGCATACCAACACAGGCACATCCGACACATTGTCATGGTTGTAGCACGGAAACGGTACGTTTCCAGACATGTGTTCCTATTCCAAATATTGTCTACTCAGTCCCCTCTACTAGCCCTAGGAGTTTGTAAGGGGAATTTCCGAGCACCCTGTATATAAAGGCTTCGAAACATTCAATATAGTATCACTACCCTGAATATACATTTCACGAAAGGCAACAGTCAAGTCGTGGTACAACAACTCAACGCCTTTGAAATATGAACCACGCCAGCCACGCCTCGCTTTACACGGCTTACATCTGCTCGTGATTGACTATGAAAAATGGAAAGCAAATTTCGAGGATTATCACTGACCTGGGATTACAGGAGTTTTGCTGGATTACCAAGTCAGGGAGTGAAACTGGAATTAAGCGTGATTTTTCCTAATGCACGAGAGAAAAGAATTGTTGCAGCACAGAGGTGTTATGTAAAATGTCCGAAAGCAAACTCTCATTTGAAATTCTTCCAAATGATATCATAATCCAACATCCAGATTGCAACTCTGATTTAAGTTGAACATGTTCTTCTTCAATACGAATATTTCATTGCTTAACCACACAATTGCCTGCCCCATCTAGTTCGCTGCACTTTTCGACTCTCTCAGCATTTGCGCGACTAGTTGGTTACACGGTGCAACACTGACTTGTCCACTTCGTTGATTTCGTGACACGTAGTGTATTTGTTGTCTACACTGTTTGCACTACGTTCTGGACCGGTGTGCAGTGTGGTGTATAGTCACGTGGTAGGTGCTAAACAACCAAATGACAGAATGATAGCCGCAGACAGGCATTTCTTGAATCTTTTGGACTATATTTGATTGATTGATTTACTTTATTTTACTTCGCTTCTTGTGCCACCTTTGACTAATTTGAGTGATGATGTGACGAAATTGATGAATGGACTCTCACAAACATCCATGCCCAGGCCAGCCGGGACTCCTGTGCTAACCACTCCACCACGGGGACCGACCTTTAAGACTTGAACACAGCTTATAGTCTACTTGGTTGTGCAGGGTCACTAGGATGCATTACACCTTGTGTCAAAAAGTGTAACTAATTAAGTAGCTGGGTGGAATTGTTGGTGAAAAAGGAAAGATAAAGATATAGGAAGTAATTTAAGTAATTCGTACGTTTCTTGTCATACTATTTTTGTTATTAATACGTTACCAAGTAAACTAAGAGTGCATTTCTTTTATCACCACTTGTAAGTTTAGACCCACCCGTTACTTACATGTGATTGTTATTTAGGACAAACTTTTTTTTTCAACGAACCGCTTATATGTTAGCTATCAGAAAACGCTGAAATAAGTGCCATACAATGAACTGTTTTCTTTTTCAATTCGTATTTTTATGTGGAAAATTTAATTTAAAAAGAAAACAATAAAAATTCGATTGACACGAAAACTACTAATTTTTGGGACGGGATATCATGTGGCCAAATTTATTGTAAAAGGCCTGTACTTTAACCCCTTTCAGGCAAATACATCTAAATACAGGTCACCCTTTATATACAAAGTATATAATTTTCTAAACGTACAGTAGATAGACAGATTAAATTAAACACACTCCTTGTAACACAGACCCCTCCAATTGATAGAAGCTAACAGATTTATTTTTGTACAACTCACGCCATTACAGAGATTGTGCGAGGTGTGTGCCTGACTGTTAATGAGGGAAGAAGCCATATTATATAAACGAGAATAAATTTTTCTTCTAAGAAAGAGTACCGTTATTTACGTCAATAAGGCGTTCCAAATTGATGCTAAATTATATATTACTAGCTGATTGACCGGCCTTGCCCGGGTATTTATTTATCACAATCTTCTATTTGATAGGATAATAAATAATTCTAACTATAGTGTAAAATGAAATTGGAGTTGAACGACATTGGGAGTGTCACTATTCATCTTAGCGACTCCGTAAAGTATAGATTCCACACTAATATCAGTCGTTTTGCATGTCACCCTTTTCCCAGCCCCTTCCCTAGGGGTGCCAGGGGTGTCTCATCCCCACAGTATTTCTTTCGAGATTGCAAGTGATATGTGTACCAAGTTTGGTTGAAATTGCTCCAGGCGTTTGAGAGTTATGCTGGAACAATCACACATACACACATACATACATATTTACATACAGCGTTATTAAAAAAGAATGGTACAAATGTAAGGTTAATTTATTTTTAAGTGAAAAGAGATACAAAAGCAATTCTGGTTAGAAAGAAGAATGGAAGGTTCTAAATGTATAGCCTGTGGTTGTAGTTGACGTAAAATCTGATAGAGGCTCTACTTGTTGTTGATAGCTAAAATAGCACGAACGAAGTTATTTGCTCGAACAGGGACAGTTGTGACAGTTCAGAGACGCTTTCGTGCGAATGAGTTAAAATACGTTCCTCCATTACCACATCACTTGGATAATTTAAAGCAGCACATCTCTCATGCAGTGGAGCTGATACCCAAGGATATGTTAGAACGCGTCTGGGAAGAAATGGATTATCGCTTTGACATCTGCCGTTACCCAAGGTGCTCATATCCAACATTTGTAATTAACGAGGTAAATTTACAACCTTCCTTTCTTCTTTCCCACCAGACTTGCTTTTGTATCTATTTTCACTTAAAAATAAATTAACTTTCAGTTTGTACCATTCTTTTTGAACAACCCTGTATATAGATTTCTTAATGTCTTTTGTATATTAATTCATCAATTTTCTCCGGAGTAGTTATAAAGATAACATGTGTTTATCGTTATTATTATTCTTAGTATTATACTAAGCTTTACTTTTTAGCTACAGTTCGATTAAGATAAACTGATAGCAAATATTATTATAATTTTTAATGCATGAAGGAAAGAATAACCAATTACCTTTTCTTTCTTTTATTACAGAAGAAAACTAAGAAATAATTTCACACAATTTAAAGGTTCACACTGATTCGCTGGTGGTTCTTGGTTTACATGAGTAAACCCCAATACAAGAGTTGACACAAGTACTTTAGATTATCTTGGTAAAATAAATATAAGATTAAAAACAAATAACTCCCTCCTATATTTATAAAAATAACAAAATTAACTTTTGTACCTACGATAACCTTGTCGGCCTTTAGAAAGAATTCGCACATTTCAAACTTTAGTGGGATTTTTCATCAGAAGGTCAAGCTTGTGGGGATTAAAACACGAGAGCTCTCGACACTAGGGACTACTTCACTAAAATCCTCGTTGTTACGTCTTCTTTTCCCGACGATCCTCGCTGTCTTGTCTTCGTCCTTCCATCTTCTTTTCCCGATGAACCTCGGTGTCTTGTCGCTGGAGTAATTCCCTCTCTGCAAGCTCGGTTTCACTGACTGAAAATCTGCAAAACTGATGCAGACATAGTTCACTCCCGCACAGTCTCTCTTTCGGAGAGCCTTAATGCCAATTTAACGTTTCTAGTGCTTCTGCAAAGACTGTACTTTACCACTTCGCCAGAAGTGCAAAACTCAAAAGACAGAGCACTAACTTGCTCGAGCACCTTCCCGCCAAAACCTCCGCAACAACTGCTGCAACTACTACGCGTCAAAATCCACGAGCGCTTACTTCCCTTTGAGTACCGGACTCAGTCTATTATCTCAAAAAGGTGTGTTTCGATTCCTTTTGCTTCTTTCTTCCCGGAACGTTCTGCAAAAAAATCGGTTACATGGTTAGCACATAGCGCTACGACATCAGGGTTCCCGGTTTCGAATCCCGACATGGGAATGGATGTTTGTGAGTGTCCACGCATCATATCATCACTCATCCACATCTTTGCAAATTAGCGAAAAGTGGCACAAAAGCGAAGGAAAATAAACCAAATCAATCAATCAATCATTAATTTTCTTGTTGAATTTCAGGCAACATCGCCATGTGTCTTTCCAAAAATCTATTTCACTTTAATAATACTTCATTGTTGTTGCCATTGAGAGCTGTTGCCAGGAAAGGAATATTGTTTAGCGAAAAGACATGCGTGACGTGGCTGGATTTAAAAGAAATGTGCTGGTATAGTTCATAGCCACCCAAAAGGAAAGTATAGGCCAGGCTAATATTTACTTCTGAAGTGCGATGCACCGGTTTCAAGATGAAGACTTTAGAAATTAGACATCCAAACGGAAGAAAAGGTAAGTAATGAATTAGTTGTCGTGGAGTAGATGTCACGAAAAGGTGTGTCGTATCCCATACCTGGTGCTTAAGTAATACGGTGTCATTCCTGAGTGCACGATAGACTGTGGTAGGTGTACCTGGGACGTCTGACACCTACAATTTAAATTGCACTAATCCTATTAAAGATAATGTTTCATGTACATTTGAGACTGTGTATCTTATGAACTTACGTCATCGGGATTTGCAACACTAAGAAATTTCGTCGCTTGGAGACGGAAAAAGAATTCAACGATATTAGTCTACTGCTAATTTCGGACAGTGAATTTAGAAATATTCCATACCACAAGACGTATGACTTACCTTGACTGTGAAGGAAGTCAAGCAGAAAGCATTTCAAAGACAGGTTGGTAATCGTCAGTACACCATCACACTTCTATTTAAATAAAATTCTGAATTACTCAATTAGATGGCAAGAGGAAACAACTCTTGATTCCTTAACTATTCAATAGACACTGTATTACACTGAATGGGTTTCGTATACCTAGTGATCAGCACGGATTCAAATAATTTTTGAGTTTGTATGTATTTGTTCTTCAGTACGATCAGGTCAATTCCAGTAAGATGATCGCATAAAAATACCACGCAAGAAACGAATAGAAGAGGACACAAATTCCTACGTGCACGTAAAATGCTTTTTAAGCACTTCATACGTGTATGTTAGTTAGTAGTGATCAAGTATTGTAAAGGAAATGAGCTTGAAATTTCTGAATTGCCTCGTACATTCGACATGTTCTTCTCAGAAAATTTTGTTTTGAAAAAATCAGGGTCATTCGCAATTCAATTATTCGCGAATATCATAAAAGACCTAACATATGAATTTTCGCCATGGGAGAACGCTTAATTCACGGCAACTGTTAAAATCTAATTTCTGTCTAATTTCGTCCAAGGAAATTCTGTTGGAACATAGCAATTATTAAAGAAACCTTGCATTTCAAGGTCATTATTAAAAAGCACGAGCGCCGTTAAAGCCATAGGAATGCCAAATAAGAGCCAGGGGTGGTGTCCCATTTCCTCCTCTGAATTGCTTTCAATTCCCCCGACCGCAGGCAAATCAAGGGGGAACAATGATTTCCCCGACAAGTGTAGCAAATGAGGAGCTTTGTGGCGCCCCTCAGATCAATAAAGGAAGTGCGGGGGCAGCCCAAAATACCTCTTGCTGCCTCATTGCCTCCCGCACTAGAGGAGAAAATAGGACGCTTCATTATATCCAAGGAGAAGGAAGCATCTTCCTTCTTTCTACCTATTTCCATGTATATACACAGGGTGTCCAGATTGAGAATGCACAAAGTTTAAAGCTTTTCCACACGAGAGCAGTGTGAACAACATCAACGTCTCGTGACAAATTCTTGATGGCAAGTGTGTGAGATTTAAATACACATGCCCATAGGCGCCCGCAGGGGAACGGCTAGGGCGGGCAATTGAAGACCCCGCTGCAATAACCAGACAGCTCCAAATTATAAAAGTTTTCAGGAGATACGAAAAACTGAATAAAAGAATGAAATGTCGAAGAAGTAAGGAGAATTCACGTGCAATAGCTAGAAGCAACAGTAACATACATATTGAAGTGTGCGGTCTCGATAGCAACTGCTGCACGCCGCCGAGTGACCGAACACTGAACTATAGCCGCTGGAAGAACCAGACTGATCCAGGAGCTGTCTGCGATAATGCGCCGGCAGCAACACGCCAGACAACTCCTTTTCCATTCCTACTACGCAACAAATCTGTGGAGCTGTCTGATTCTTGCACCAGCAAATAGAGCATTTTTTCATGATAGATTCCAGCAAGAAAAACCATTTTGAGCAAAAAGTGGAGCTGTCTGGTTTTTGCACAGGGGTCTTCAATTGCCTTAACATTTCTGGAAAGAGATAATGTAATTCGAATGGTGAAATCGTAGAGATATTTTATAACAAAATGTAAAGTTTTGTTTTCTGTAATTTACAGGCCGTAAATTACAGATAATAATAATAATAATAATAATAATAATAATAATAATAATAATAATATGTTCTGTAACTTACAGGTCGTAAATTACAGAACATATTATTATTATTATTATTGAAGTAGGGTTACATTTATGCTTTCAGTCTAATATCTAACTATAAAAAAAACAGCTTTTTGTCCTACATGAATTAATGTTAAGTATACAATTATGCAAATTGTATATAGATACCGAAAATATGGAAATTACAAATGTATGTAATTTTAAAGAGCATAAGTAGTAATAGTAGTAGTAGTAGTAGTAGTAGTAATATAAATTTTGTAATAATAATAATAAAAGATTCTGCCCCCTCTCAGAAAAAATCCTGCTGGAGGCCTTGCACATGCCTTCAAGGGATGATTTTGTTTCAATTTTCAATAGCTTAACGGTTACAGTTAATCCTGTAATAAGCTATCTAGGTATGGTTTTTAGTAGTTCGTTACTCGTATAACGAATAAATGTTGACTCGTTGATTCTTGAAACAAAAGAACAACATACTCTTAATTAAACTGACTCTTATATATTTATGAATGGTTTCCAGCTCTTATTAAAGGTGTCTGAGTATTTCAGTATTTCGGAGGCTACTTTAAATTATAGGCACCCTCCTGGCGTAAAAAGGGGAACATTACATATAAAATCTACAAAATTTTGAAATTACAGAATTAATTAATGGTAAGAATCCAATGAATTTTCCTCACTTCTCTCTACAAGTTATTATAGACACGAAAATCTACCCAAAATGAGAGAAGGTTCTCAATTTTCAATTCTCAATTCCAAACTCAAATTAAATAAAAATTAAGAAAGGAGAACAATATAGGTGGATATTCCATTCACACGAGGCAAAGACTTGAATAAATGTCAAGGCATTAATTACGTAATGAGGTCAAATTTCTTCTGCCAGCACATTTGTAATGAATAGATAGTGTTTTGTAGAATTGCTATTTGCAAACTAATACGTGATAACTTTGGGTCAATTTCGAAAAAATCTTGGGTTCAAGTAAAACTATGTGTCTGTTAAACGCTCTGTAGCTGCTTGTATTTAATTTTACAATGAAGGACTATCTATGTACAATGCAGATTTAAATAAGGTTACACAATTTTTCACAGCACACTTCTATGTAGTTCATACAGAACTGTATTTTTTGTACCACACATACAGCTCTTGACAGCAGTTTTTTCTCCCTCAGCACCGGTTTAATTAATATTTTTACTTGGTCTACAACAAATGGTCTTAAACACTGGTAAATAGCTTTAGATGGTGACTGGAACGAAACAACCTCAAACAATAGCTACCGATAGAATCATTGAACTTAAAAATAATAGCAAAACAATTCCATGGATGGGTTCAACAAAAACCATGACTTGATTATTTTTGATGTTTTGGACTGGACAGACCATGTCAATACACAATGGGGAAATGCATATTTTATTTTGAGAAACCTTTAAGGCTCCCGGGATTAACTAACTGCTGAATGTCAACTTACACTTGTCCCATCCTTAATTTGGCCATTATTTAATTGGCGTAGTAGGATACATGAACCAAAATTTGCGAAAAACTCAGCAGAGAATTCAAACCTTACAAAATGCTCGAGGTATACTTTTCGCATGATTAGATGCAATAACACTCTTTCTATCTTACACAAATATATCTTTTAACTATGGGCAACAGGAAGCTATTATTCTCTAGTACTATTTTATTTTATTCAAATACTGTAACTGAAAGAAACCTGCATATTTATTTGGAAAATTATACCCTCAACACAAATCATACATGCGGGACACGTCTCCACAACAAAATTTACATTTCTTACCACCATGATACACTACATATTTAACATCTACCCCAAAAGCATGGAATGAACTACCAGCCAATATTAAATCTATAACAAGAAACAATAGCTTCAAAGTTAAAATAATAAAGTTGCTCCTATAACAACAGTTGCATAACAGTAGCGCAAGCAAGAAGCAAAAGCAACACTTCAACAAACGATTTAAAACTTATATTCTACAAGTATAATTCTAGCTATAATTATTTTAATAGTATAGTTATCCAAATTATTTTACTTAAAATGTAATCTTAACTTTCACATTTGTATTTTTCCTTCAGTTTTCTCTACTCATATTTTATAAATACTTCTGCCATTTTCAAAAATTCTAAATGGTATTTTATTATGACTACTATTATTTAACGAACATATTAAATTTAGGTACATTTGAAATATTTTTATATTATCTAGTATAGATCAGAAGGGTTAGGCTGTAGAGCAACCCACGACCTAACTCACCCTCTAAATAAAGATATTATTTTCAAAGGCTTTCACTATTATATCTATGGGACAAACCACAGGGAGGAATGAGGTTTCGAATTTACTTTGATTAATCATCTGTGTCCTCATAATTAAAAGTACGTGAAAGTGCTTTTAATTTAGCTACTTCACAAATGTTTACCAAACAATGTGAAATTAAGTCAACACTTTCTAGAATCGCTATATTTAATTAAATTCTGTGTTGATTGGTAATGCGGCTTAGTTTTACAATTATAGATGATATTAAATTTCGAAAGTAACATATTTATAATGAATTCCTTTCAGTACTTTTTCGATGGCCGGACACAAAGCGTGACTGATACACGATCTCGCTACCGAAGGTTCCGCGCTCGATTCTCAGTCTAAGTATGGGTGCTCCTTTGCGAGTACCCCTTAATGAATTTCATCTAGTCATCGTTGAGAATAGTGATAAACTGTTAGGAAAGTGACACAAGAAAGAAGAATTTAATGTTTCGTGATCAAAGCTTGTTGAAATCCAGCCGAAATAGAACAGGTTCTGCACATAAATACACGTATGTTCTTTTGTTTCAAATTACACATAAGAATTTGACTCATGAACTAACTTATGCACACGCTGCTGAATGTAGCCAAGGTTGTTACTGTGTTACTGTGTTACTGTTACTATGTGTGGAACAATAAACTCTGTTTAGTTCTCAGACGTAGTTGGAATAAAAAATAACACAGTTCAAGGTTAAATACTGTGGTTGTATGCTGGGGAGGGGTTGTAAACACAGCGTATAATTTCCTAAAAACACGGAACACAAACATAATTCAGAAACATTTAATAAATGTCGTGGCACAGTTCACGGGCTTATTAAGAGAGTGTCGCAGCACAACACTCATCAAAGCTCGACGAATGGTGATAACGTTCACAATGCACTCACCAGATATCATCACCTACCGTCGCCTTGAAATAATAGAATCCTGGGTTCGATACCCGGTGTAGGCACATTACACAGTGGTTTGAATCCCACTTTGAACTGTAGGTCCAGTCCCGATTAGCCTATCTGTGCAAAAAGTGGATTTCAAAACAATTCAATTCAAACAACAATTCAGATGTTACCAGTTTAGAGTCTAGTGTCGCTCACTAAATGGCCCCACTGTGAATGGGAAGACCGGACACATCTAAACGCTTTCCCCGCAGTGATGTGCCAGGAGAGAAGTTAAGGATCTAATTTAATTTTGGGACATCCTTTACTTCTCCCCCTTCTCTTCTCACAGCAGCCAGATACAGAGTGGAGATGTACCGAGCATTTAAGGTGCAAGTGTACCGACTGTTGAAAACCACAGTGGATGCAAGGGAGGAGCAGGATGAAGTCTGAACTGTCAGCGGCGGCGGGGGAGAGATAGGTTTGCGGCAAGAATGCGCATTTACGTATCTATATTATTTTATTTCAGGTTTCCACTGCACTTGGAAGAGATGTTTTCTAGTGAGCAACTTCAGCTTCGAAAAAAAGAAAGAAAGATAGGAGAAACGCTGCCCCGAAAGAGGTCTCGCAGCGGTGAGTGGTGGCAACTACCACATTCCAGCTTTTAACCTCGCCTAGTATCTCAACTTTGCCTCTTAAGACTGATTGAGGCGGCCGGATTTGGTTGCAGCCGGGGAGTGGCCCTCCTCTGAGAGTCAAATCTAGATTTAGCTGGATGTGGCCCCTTTGAGGAGACCTCCATTCATGCAAGCATGCACTAGTATGCCAACTACCTACATGATATTGGGATTTGCTTGACCTGGTTTTAGTTTTTAAAGAGATTTTTACCAGGCGGCGAAATTATGAAAGATGTTGAAAGAACTAGAAGAGAAAGAGAAGGGAAGCTCCGAGGATAAAAGCCGGCGAGCCGGCAAAAACCTCGGCTGCGACTGAATTGCATTAGCTTCATCTAGATTCAGATGTGTGAAAAACCCTCACATTGAAGGGAAGGGGAAAAACACACACCCTAAGGGTTCCTAGCCTTAAGATGCGGCGGGGGGAATAAGGAGAGGAAGGTTTTTGGGTGTTTTGCCCTTGCGGCCCATCAATCGGATAATAAACCTTTTCGAGTAAGGCCTCATCTCCAGGAAGCTATCAACTCGCGGCAAGCCACGGCAACTAGCGACCTGTTGAGTGAGATGAGTCAAGTCAAAATTGATAATAAACCTTTTCGTGCTCCCACAAAAATAGGCAATAATTAGGCTGGAGAGTTCAATGAACTAACCGATCTCTACGCACTGGTAATGATCAGGCTGGAAAGTTCATACGAACTAACTGACCACTGATACTGATTTGAGGCCCATCCTTATAGAGCTTCCCGAGTGGCGCTGGCGAACGTGCGCTCCGCAGAACTAATTGCAGCAGTGTAGCTTGCGCAGAAGCTTGCGCGTAGAGTACGGCGTACGTTGTGCCCCGAATCTGTACCAAACGCAACTACTAACTCTTGGTAATATACGCAACCACATTTCAAGTGAACCAACACGATTCAATGTACAATGAAAACATTTGCAAACATGACATCATGTACAAATGAATAACATAGGATGGCTAGCAGAGCTTCATAATAACATAGACTTACATAATGTTTTAACGCTGGAACCCTAACATGAAATTAGCACTCCTTGACACTAACATGGGGTTGCCTGTAACCCCACTTAAATATCCACTAATGGCCACTTCACTTTTTAGCAGGATTGCTTAAAATAAACACAAAATAGCTTCTACATTTACTAGGCATTTTTATGACTAATAAAATAGTACTAATACGCGAATGCAATACAAGAAAACACATCATAATGAAATGAAGTGTTCCGTGTTTTAACAAGTTCAACTGCTCAATTCCCTCAGGCGTGGTTTACTGTTTCCATGTATCTACTTGTAACCAGGGTTGTTAAAGGTTCAGGAATGTTAAATAAATTCAATTCTTGTCCAGGAGAGAAAATCAGCAAGCGTAAATGGGTTCTGGACCATAAAGAACCTTTTAATCTGTAAAGTATTTCAATTCGGTCCAGTATCCTTTTTCCCGATCAATTTAAATACGGTCCAGGAACCTTTTTTTCTGAATGAATTTAAATATGACCCAGGAACCTTTTTTCCGGATGAATTTAAATACGGTCCGGGAAACTTTGTTCCGAACCAATTTAAATTCGGTCCAGGAATGTTTATTCCAGGATCAATAAAAATACTGTCCAGAAACTTTTTTTTCCGAATCAGTTTAAATTGGGTCCAAGTTCCGTATTGAAATGAAACAATACGCAACTTGGATCGAATACGGACCTGACGATAAACAATTATCCACTTCTGAGCATGAAAGACTAATCTAGGTGCTGGCTCTCTCGAGAATCTAAGGTATAAGGTAGAAATGGGCGAAACGCAAACGCTACAGTCACGTTACCACTCTCAATATAGCCCCATTCTCTCGCGCGCTTTCCTTCACTTGGTTGTAGCAGCACTGTAGCAGCACTGCTCCCTGTTGTAATATCTGCTGGCAATACAACAGCCTCACGTTACCTCATCGACTGCTCCTATTGGCTGCGGTTCCTGGATCGGATGCCGGAGTAACACGTGACGGGTTTGTTTGAACTCAATGTGACGCCATATAGTCCATTGCGTGATGTACACCCAAAGGTGAAGGAAACAGTCCACCACCATTTTCATTCGGTCTGTATTACACAATGTGATGACAATGAATTGAAATAAAGAGTTCAATAACCAGAGATCCAACAAAGTTTCATTCCTCAAAACAACACAACAACCGCAGTGTGACATTCCAATGTAAAACGTACTCGCGGACATTTTTAGAAGGCAACTTAAATCGGTCAAGCCTGGTCTGTAATTGTAAATGAATTCAATCCCGGACTGGGAGAGAAAATCAGCAAACGTAAATGAGTTCTAGACAGTGTATAACCTTTTCATATTTAAATCATCTCAATTCGGTCCAGGAACCTTTTTTCCGGATGAATTTAAATACGATCTGGAAACTTTTTTTCTGGATGAATTTAAATTCGGTCCAAGAACCTTTTTTCCAGAATGAATTTCAATTCGGTCCAGGAACCTTTTTTCAGGAACAATTAAAATACAATGCAGGAACCTTTTTTCAATGTACCAATACGCAACTTGGACCGAATTTAAATTGTGCGAGAAGAAAGGTTCCGGTCCTGCTGCGGAACCCAATAGAACCCATTAGAATGGTATTTTAATTGAGCCGGAAAAAGGTGACTGGACCGAATTTAAATTCAGTCTGAAAAATGTTCTTGGACCGTATTTAAATTGATCTGGTAAAAAGGTTAATGGACCGAATTGAAATACTTTACAGATGAAAAGGTTCTTTATGGTCCAGAACCCATTTACGCTTACTGATTGTATCTCGTGGACCGGAATTGAATTTATTTAAAATTCCTGAACTTTTAACAACCCTGGCTTAGGGTACGACCAAAATTTATAATAGACTAAAATGCGTGTATAACGTAATATAATATGATGTGACATAATGATAAGTCAGTATACAATTTGTAAGCATTTTCCACAAATGTCATGACGGTGATCAGTTCACACTGGGGTACCTCAGTTTGCACACCTTGTTTTAGATTTTCTATCTACCAAGCACATTCACAGTTGTTTTTCTGCTCTTGGATGACCCATCACATGTGTTGAAAGATCTCTACAGAACATTATTGAAGACCACACTTTGGAGATGGATGAAAAAAACAACAACTTAACCCATACATGGGGTTACTCATCACCCAGAGAACGCAAGTGTTACAACAGGATCTCATGCTGGCGTGAACGATAGGAATCAAATCAGACATTGACCCGGTCATATAGAAGTACAAATGGTAGGGGAGGAATACACAATGACTCAATGTTTAAACCTAATAACGCAGGGGAAAATTTTCTCAGTTGGGTTTCTGGTAACTCCTGTTAGGGTTCCAAGGTTAAAAATAAACTACGTGTGTGCGCACACACTTCATTCTAATCGAACTAGTAACACTGAAAACTTGAGCAATTGTATGTTGTCAAGTTCAAACAAAAGTCCCAATCACACGGAACTGGATAACCAGTTAGTTGGCGCTGAACTAACTTTCTAGGTAGCAATCATGGCCGCCTGGCTGACTGCTTGACTTGTTTGGAGGAATAGGACATGTTCTAATTGCTACATGCTTTCCTCGACTGGATTCTGTGGAACAGCCAATCAGAACAAATTTTGTCCATGTGAAGATAATCTGTGAGTTTGCAAAGGGGACTTTTTTGTCTGTGATTTCCGTGTGTTAGCTGTTTTTTTTAGTTTCTCGATAAAAAGAAGTAAAGAGACGACGTGCAGTGCATTCGTATTCAGTTCATTAATATTTAGGTATTTATGCAAAGCGATGAGATGTGTACGTGACAAATATGATTTGCTGAAAATAAAAATCCTTATTATTATCAGTGTATTAAATTAAATGTTCGATTTTTTTTTAAATTTGTGAATGAATCCTGCGAATCTCATGTATGAATATGCATGCCCGAGATAATTAAAAAGCTTGTTCGGTACGCATTAATTACCATATTTTTCGAGCCAATTTCTAGTCCACACTTTTCTTTTTTAATTTTTAATAAAAGCACAAATCAGTAATTCTCCTACAACATTCTTCAAATTGCTCGTCCATCTTTACAGCTTGTCTGCTCTGCGCAATGTCTTATGGGGAAAAAAGTCTATCGACAAGTACGGTAACAAGTATCGTGTGAGGCGAGAACTAGCAAATGGGTAGCCAGTCCAGCGCCAACTAGGGCGTAAATCCAGTTCTGTGTGATTCTGACTTTAATGATAATCTAATCTTCTTTCAAGTTTCTTGTGAAAACTTTAATGCATGTAAAATATCAGCACTATGCAATGAAAACTTAAGTGGAAAACAGCTGCTGGTGTCTCGGCTTTTCTGAATGATGTCCTTCTTTAATCCACAATGCTGCATGCTATTTGACATGGAAATTGTTGGTGACGTGGCTATTAATTGACACGAATTATTTTCTTTGTTTATTACATACTTAAGAAATGGTATACTGTATGCTTTCAGTCCCACTTTCTTTGAGGGTATAAGATCATCCCACTCCGCCAGAGCGCCCAGCGAAAATCCATTTGCGAAACACAAGTCAATTCTCATTTATTTCACTTCAGTGGCGGCGATTGAGTTCCAGAACGGGGGGTTTATATAAGGTTTAGCATAGTGCAGGGAGGGGGAAGTGCTCACCCCTAATCGCCGGCTCTGTTTCGATTTATTGTTTCCGCTTAACCCACACCCCCTCTCGCCCGTCAATACTTCAGAAACAAGGAGAAATTTCTAAGGTAAACAGTTTGAATTATTGAAATGCCTTCTTGTCTTCTTATTTAGTGTTAGAAATTATTTTACCTATTCCTAAGAATTAACCCCGCCACCATTTCCACTAACCATGATACCGATGAATTATTATTATTTTCAATTTCAATAGCAATTTGTAATTTCACAACAGCTTTCCTACATTTTATTGGTAAGTCTCTGGCAAAGCTCAAACTTCATGATACGAATTGTAATTTGCGATACTTAAAATATTTTTTTTTAAGTTTACCTATAGGTGTTTATAGCAATTATAATTTATTTTCAATAAAAATATAATGGATATTTATCCATACTCGTTTACGTGTGTATCAAGATAAATATTATTTTCTACTAGCAGTGTCTTCCTCGTCTTTCTTTTTGACTCGTCTACATTATCTAAAGGTTTAAGCAACACATTTAAAATGTCGATGTAAGTGTAAATCAGCTCATTTTGGTGATATAGTGTTCAGAACAAAATCTTCGCTATGCAAGTGCAAGGCTTCGGGTGCGCGACAACTTTTTGCAATGGAGTTGTTGAGGAAGTTTGAGACCTTAATTTTTGGCGAAATGGATTGGTAAAGAAAGA
This sequence comes from Lepisma saccharinum, assembly GCF_977018435.1. Classification (NCBI taxonomy): domain Eukaryota; kingdom Metazoa; phylum Arthropoda; class Insecta; order Zygentoma; family Lepismatidae; genus Lepisma; species Lepisma saccharinum. Next base: position 7,832,413 of record NC_139236.1, on the reverse strand, counting down.
TATTAGGCAAAATCATCGAATATCTTAGGAATTACTATAACAATGCAGACAGTGCTTGCACTATATCTTAAATACTGCTTACTTTTCTCCAATACAAAAGCTAAAGGAAACGAGAAATGAAATAATTGGGAATAGAAAAAAAAAATGGTGCCTCCGCCGCTATCCGCACCATCTGTTGACAGTTTCTTTCGGAAGGAGCACGTGCTCCGATTTCCAGCTTCCCCCCTTGGTTTCTCTCGGCTTCTTCGGTGGAGCAGGAAGAACACAGGAAGAATACAGCAGAAGGAGTTCATAGCGCCAGATGTGCTCCGGGCACTCGCTGCCTAACCTGCTGAGCTTTTCTTGTCAACAGTCGGAGGAAATTGGGAAATTTGAAGCGTTGTGAAGACTTTAAGAACGAAAGTAGCTCCTTTATAAAAAACGTATCTTGAAATGTAGTGTTTTATGAAGCAGAGAAGAAAACAAATTGTGGTTTTTCGTTTTCAGTTGGGGGTTCGTGTACTCCGTGAACCCCCTTCAGGCGACGCCTCTGCCGCGCAAGTATAGCACATGTTGCCACATTTTTGGCAATTTTCTCTCGACGCCAGCATAATCGTTTTTCTTGCAGCACAGTTCAAGTTTAAATATTGTGTGGGGGATGGAGGGGGATGTAAACACATCTTATCAATTCATGAAAACACGTGACCCAATAAAAATTCACAAAAGTATAACAAATGCTTTTAGTTTACACGTGGCACAATTCACAGACTTATAAATTAGAGTTTCCCAAAACATGAACATGAAAGAGCCCCCCAACAATTTCAAATAAATACCAACACTGCACTATTGTGAGATATCTTACATCATAGATCAACTTCTTACGTCTTGGTGGGCCTCCATGATGGCCCAGAGATGCCATAGCCTTGTAATGGAGGGTTTATGGGTCAACACCCGGTAGAGGCACACACTGGTTCGGATGCCACTTCATATATATTGATCCTGTATCGATGGGATTATCTGTATACAATGTGTACTCAAGTAAAAACAAACTCATTGCGTCTAGATGTTCTGAAGATCTTATACTTCATGTTCAGCTATTCGTACCTTGATGGTCTAAAACAGTGGCCATCAAGCAAAGGAACTAACTCTCTAGCCTCCTTAAACCCGAAGGTTTATGGTTTCAGCAACACAAGCCCTCCTCCTATCCCTATCCAGGGCAAAATCAATCAAATCTTTTCCATCCTTATCTATTACCTTTAGGTCCACCTCAACATTATAGCTCCATCTTCGTCATGGCTTTCCTACAGGTCTCTTACCATCAGGATTCCCAACAAGAATCCTGTAAATTCTTATTTCCTTTCCCATTAGTGCTACATGCCTACTTAAACCTTCTTGATTTAATTTTTCTCATAATATCTAGACAAGAATTCAAATTTGCAGTTCTAAATTATGTAACCTTCCCCACTCACCTGTCTCCTCATCCATTTCAGGTTCAAATATTTTCCCAAGAATTTTATTTTCAAATACTCTGTGGCATCAATCATTGTTTTTAATTTAGGGACCGTTTAAAGCTCGATATGATTAATGAGTTTTATTAATACATAACTAATACACACAACGCTGTTATATTAGCGTTATTTCTTATGTTGTAGCGATTGACCCCAATTCAGAAATTGCAAGTGTTTGCAATAGTTGTTCATGCTGAAATAGCCTATTGTTTTGTAAGAAAAGAGTACATTAAGTGAATGCATTTATTGAACAATAAAATCCGCAAACGTGACTGCATCAGTCCCTTACAATGTCAAAGGGCACGTTATAGGGAAGTCATTGAAGCTACCGTGTCTAAAGTTTCTTACGTCTCCATTTTTATATATAAAGTTTCAAATTATTGCCATTCTCCTGAATGACGTTTATATTCGCAACGATGTCACATTCTAAAACTGAAGGAAGTGACAACGCACTATTTTGAATAATATAATTGTTGAGCCATAGTATTTCATATTCTTATATGAAAACAAACAATGAGGTATTGGCTATTTATAAAGATTCTTAAAAGTAACATTGTTTCAATCATGGCTAAAATAACATAGGGCAATAATACTGTAATAAATTTAGCTACTAAATTTTATTTAGACCTATTATTAATTTACACAAAATATTTTTTTCAGACCCAGACAAAACTCAAAGTCAATTAAGTCATAAATAGTACAAGAGTTTTAAACAACGAAATAATGGCAGAGCATATTATGTACGTAATCTAAGTATAAGATCATCCCTCTTACTTCAGTTCAGTTGATAGTCGATCTTAATAAACACGAAAAATGTATTGTCTGACCAGGACGAGAAATCACATTGAGGAATTAGCAAACATTTTGTGAAACATTAAAACATTATTTATTTATTTATTTATTTATTTACTCAGAGTTTCAGATACAGTCTTATTTGGCCATTTTACACTGAAACAACATAAAGTAGAAACAAAAAATAACAAAAGATAAAAACAATAAGAAGATGGGTTAGATTTACATGTTCTTCGTCAGTAATATACAAAAATTACGTTCTGGAAGGAAAATATCTACATTCAGGGGAAGTTTGTTGTAGATTTCTGGGAGCCTGTTAAACAAGGAGCGTTGTAGAAGGGATAGCCTAGTGGTTGGGTTGTGGAAGAGTTGCAGGTTGCGCGTTTGCTTTTGGGGTACCCTAAGTGTGAATTCACTGATTAGGAGATATGTTCTGATTTTGCCATTTATTATCTTGTATAAAAATTTCATGTCAGCTAGATCACGACGAAAGGATGGAGTGTGAATATTCCGAGCAGCCATGGTGTCTGATTTGGATACATGTCGAAAAGAAGGTATTCTATGGCGAACAATGCAAGAAAGAAACTGAGAACAGAATCTATTCTGGTGAGATTGGTTTTTGAGGCCATCGCCCAAATTGGGGAACAGTATTCAAGGATGGGCGAGATGAAAGATTTAAAGAATAGAGCAAGAGATTATGGGTTTTGAATTTCTCTAAATCTGTATAGAAGACCAACAAGGCGCATGGCTTTTTTAGTGGTAGCAATAATATGATAATTAAAAGTGAGTTTTTCATCCATGATAATACCTAGGTCCTTTTGGGATTGTTTTCAATAGTATAAGTAGACACCACTTTGTTCTTTTTTTAGGGAATAAGTAAGGAAGGAGCATTTCTGAGGGTTTAGTTCTAAATTCCACTGACGACACCACTTAACAAGTTCTGTGAGAGCATTTTGAAGAATCATCATGTCATGATGCGATGAGATCTCCTTAAAGAGTTTACAGTCATCCGCAAACAAAAGTATATTGATAGGGAGGGAGGATAGTTTTTCAGGGAGGTCATCCATGTACAGAAGGAATAGCAGCGCCCGTAAGACACTCCCCTGGGGAATTCCAGACAAAACGGGAAGAAAGTTAGAAGAGGTACCTGAAAGAACAACACGTTGTTCACGCTCATGGAGGTAGTCCTGGAGTAAAGAGAGAAATTTGCCATGGATGTTAAATCTGGATGATAATTTATAAAGAAGAAATTTATGATTAATTTTGTCAAAGGCTTTCGAAATGTCCAAATGTATAGTGTCAAGTTGGGAGTTATTATCAATAGCTCTGGCAGCATGCGAAAGTAAGATGGAAAGATTTGTTAGGCAAGAGCTGCCTGGAAAAAAACCATGTTGTGCTGTGTTGATATATGGAGACGCAAACTGAAGTAACCTGTTTTGGATGATTTTTTTCACAAATAATTGATAGTGGCGATAGAAGTGAGATTGGTCTATAGGATTTTACACATTTTTTATCTCCAGTTTTGTGAATGGGCACAATGCTGGCTTTATATTTATTTTAATATACCTATGCATTTTACAAATTACTGTAGAGGCTTTTTCAGTATTATTAACACATTTTTGTAACATATTGTAATTAAGCAATTGTATAAGTTCTGTTAACTACCATGGTAATGTTATTTCTTATAATTTGTCCTAGCCTGGTTTATTTGTCAAATTTTATGTTTCTGTTCTGATTAATTGGTTGACTTGCGTTGGTTTCTTTTTAAACAAATTGTGATATGCAAAGACAAATTTGAAGTATATGTCGTATATTTTCATCTTGTGGCCTAATCTCTTCAGAATAATCAAGGATTCACTGAGATATTGTAAATGTGTAATCATCTGTTTCAAAATGTTTGACACTCACCTAAAGGTCTTTATAGAGCTTCTATTAACTTGAGTAATTTATGCGACTTCCCATAATCGGACATCTCTGAATTTATTGGCGGGGCCGGCCCCGTGGCGGAGTGGTTAGTACATCTCGCTACGACGCCAGGGATTCCGAGTTCGAATCCTGGTCTGGGCATGGATGTTTGTGAGTGTCTATTCATCAATTTCATCATGTCATCACTCATCCCCATCTCCGCAAATTAGCCAAAAGTGGCACAAAAGGCGAAGTAAAAGAAAAACCAAATCAAATCAAATTATTGGCGGGTATACTTTATTTTACGTTTATGCATGCATGAAAACTATGCTTGGTTTTAAAGATGGTTTTAAGATGGTTTTAAAGATGTAAAAAAATTAGAGAAACTTTGAAGTAAATTTCTCAGATATGTACTATGTAAACTTGATGGTATATATCCAAAACTCACTCCTAGTTACATTACGCGAAATCTTTAATATTTCGTCACTCGACGAAAGGAAGCAAATAAGTCAACTAACTTTCCTCTCCAAATTTATTAATGGGAGAATAGATTATTCTCAACTGATATCGCATTTAAATGTGTACGTACCAAACTGTATGTTAAGGCCCAGGAATGACGTCTTTCAAATCCACCTTGGAAGAAACAAAATGGCCGAAGCTGAACCCATGAGGAGAATGTGAAAGTAATTTAATTCGTTTTATGAGAATAACCCAAGCATAGATCTATTTAGTTGTAACTGTAAATTTAGTTCAATTCATTAAATTTTGTAATGTTTTGTTCTTTCATAGAATCTTAGTTTTTCCAATTAGCTTGTAATGTTATATCCCAAAATTTAGTTTTCATTTTTATTGTATTATATTACCTGTCTGTTGCTCTCGTCCCTATAATTTTATAATTGAATTCTATTCACAATTGTTATCAAATGTAAATTATATATTACATCATTCATATATACTGCTAATTATGTTAATCATGTCGTTGTTTATATAATGGTGTCATCCCATATTGAACACTGTAATTGGACATTCGCCTGTTGTGCTCCAAATAGTAAATAAATAAATAAATTTACCATACAAAATAACCATCAACACAATAGTAGAAATTTTCCCCCTAGCCTGACGGTTCTTTTGCATTTCTGCGGGTGCCCGACCCTCTGGCCGAGTGGTTAGCACATCGCGCTGCGACGCCAAGGGTCCCGGGTTCGAATCCCGGTCGGACTTGGTTGTTTGTGAATGTCCATTCATCAATTTCATCATTTCATCACTCATCCCCATCTTCGCAAATTAGCCAAAAGGCACAAAACGCGAAGTAAAATAAACTAAATCAATCAATCAATCATTTCTGCGGGCGAGTAATTCTACGCTGGGGTATAACATTGAATTCAAATTATATGAACCTAGGACTTGAAAACGTGTATTGCTTTGAAACATGCATTAATGGATCTGGAAAAAAAATCCAAGTTAATTATCAGCTGTAAATTAGTATAATTTACCTCTCATATTGTGCAATATTTCTTGCATAGAATTTAGCGGCATAGAATCAAAAGTGGATACCACATTAAGTTTCGTGAAGTCAAGAAGCAAATGGAAAAGGCCTTCTTTTTAACCATAATTACAGCTGAATTGTGAAGCGTTCTTTCACGGGAACAGAATGATTTCCAAGTGATTGCGTTTGTTGTATTAATCTAAAGAGAGACAGATAAACTGCTACACCATCAAAGACGTTTATCCTATTTCTCTATCCAGGGAATCTCTAGAGCAAATCTGAGCATAAAGGTAGAGAACGGGAGAAAGCGAATAGGCAGAGCGAAGCAGTGTTGCTGCAAAGACTGGTAGCTGCAGTGACGTTTCTCCCTTCACGCGATCCCGTTCCCTCGCACGTGTTCATTGGTTCAGCCCTCTCGAGTCACTATTTTCGGAGAGATGTGCTTTCGAACGCTTGCTTCAGAGACAGAATGTACAGGGTGAGTCACCTAAAAGTACCACCGGAAATATTTCGTGAATATTGAAATATGTAAATATTGAAAACTGCTCTCGCAGATATATAGGTATGAGAGGGGCTCATGAAATTAGTGGACACAATACGTTCAACTACGTAAGGAAGTACGATTATCAACACAAACTTAGTTTTTTGACATGGAAACCCGATTTTATTTTTAGCTCATTTGAATGTACGGAAAAATTAATTAAGAATGGCATTTGTTACATTGTAATACGTCAAGTAGTTCTCAAATAATTGTAACGTGAAGTTGAGCGTGAAGGCACATTCCCACTATTTATGCCTGCCGGCAGAGCCGAGTGCGAATGCCGTCGTGCATACAGCCCGCAAGCTTGTGCTGCATTTTTCCTACACTCGCCATAGATAAGTATCATCCCGGCCTTTTCAGAGTCTGAAAATACTATTTTATCAGCAACAGTTCTGACGTAATTACACTATCATAAAAAGTCTGGTTAATCAGTCTACTTTGTTACGTCCTTTGCTTTATTTGATAAATTTGATAAATCAATTTGAAAGAAAGAAAAATGTATAAGGTGCAAAGTTTAATAATTGAAATCTTAAAAATTTGTCATGATCAAACGAGAAAAGTTGATTGTTCCGATGTACTAAAAATTATGACGTAAATGAATGAACGTCAATTAAAAATTAGTAAGACGTTAATGTACTAACATTTATGCATCTAACTGATGGCGAATTTTTAAAATTTATACTTTTTAATTAACAAATATTTGTTTACTCCGAAAGATGTATCAGAACCTCATATTAGATAATTTGTCAAAGCTTACTCATGTATAAACTACACATTTTATTGTAACCCGCAGTTGATGGAACGTAACAACTTTCCTAAGCACAACGCATATTATGCAGAAGAGTAACATATTTGTAATGATACCCGAATGTCGTCAAAAGGGTGATACGAGGGTCACTATTTATATTTTGAGCCTAACAATGAAAAAACAGGAATTTGGCATTGAAAACTGCTTTATTGTTTTTCGAAGTATTCTCCTTTATGGTCAATACACTTTTGCATTCGTTCGAACCATTTGTCAAAGCAGTGTTTCCAATCTTCTTGAGACACCTCCATAATATGGTTTTTGAACGCATCAACGGAGTCTTCCGCCGACGAAAATAGTTGTCCACGCAATTTATTCTTGACATTCGGGAACACGAAGAAGTCATTGGGTGACAAATCAGGACTGTACGGCGAAATGACCCATCAATTCGATTTTTTGACTGTTCATAAAGTCGGTTGTTAGACGAGATGTGTGACAGCTGGCATTGTCTTGATGAAGAATGATCCGACGGCGTTTGTTTGTTTTCCGTATTTGACCGAAGACCTCTGGCAAACAAATTGTTGTGTACCATTCAGAGTTGACCGTTCTACGTTCCTCTAAAGGCACAGTTGCCACATGACCAGTTCTCCCGAAAAAACAGGCGACCATTTGTTTCGATGTGCTTCGAGCGTGAACAACTTTTGTTGGATTGGGTTCATCTTGAAACACCCATACAGTCGACTGCTGTTTACGTTCCGGCTCATATGCATATATCCATGATTCGTCACCTGTTACAATCTTATATACGTTTTTTGAAGCACCACGATTGTATTTATTGAGCATTTGTTTGCACCAATTGACGCGAGCGTCTTTTTGAGTTTTTGTCAAATTGTGTGGGATCCAACGAGAACATATCTTTCTCACAGTTAAATGATCATGTAATATTTTATAAATGCGGGTGGAACTAATGCCTATGGTTGCCTCAATCTCACAGTATGTCACATGACGATCTTGCAGTATTAGGTTTTGCACAGCATCAATGTTTTCTTGAACAACAACTGATTTTGGACGACCTTCGCGAATCTCGTCGGTGAGTGAATGGCGGCCACGATTAAATTCGTTATACCAGCGTTTCACAGTGCCAAAGGATGGGGCTTCATCGCCAAATGTGGAAGTAAGTTGATCGATGCACTGTTGTCTTGATAATCCACGTCGAAAATCGTAAAAAATCATCGCACGAAAATGTTCAGAAGTTAATTCCATTTTATTGTTGTCGCGCAATCTCCAAGGCAACATAAACAACACAAATGAAGCTATTGACAAAACATTTGAAGTACGTTATGGTCAATAATGCCAGACGATTCCGTGCAAACGTCTAATCGCGCCTAACGTCAATCAGTGTTGCCAAGGCTCAAAATATAAATAGTGACCCTCGTATGTATGTTATGATGACACACTAATCAACTTGTGAGAAAGTTTGTTTCAAGCGTCAACTTCACGTTACAATTACCTGAGAACTATTTGATGTATTACAATGTAACAAAGGCCATTCTTAATGATTTTTTTCGTACTTTAAATTAGCTAAAATAAAATGGGGTTTCCATTAAAAGAAAGTTTGTGTTGAAAACCATATTTCTTTACGTAGTTGAACGTATAGTGTCCACTAACTTCATGAGCCCTTCTCTTACCTATATATCTGCGAAATCAGTTTTTCCACATTTATTGTTGTTCACGAAATATTTCCGGTGGTACATTTAGGTACCCCACCCGGTATGTTCCTTATCTCAGCAAGCAAAATCGTTTTGGAATTTTGGTCTAGGATGCAATGATTCCCCCTCCCTCTCGACGTGAAACTAACCCCCCCCCCCCCGGTTTCTCTCTCACACTGCTCCATTCTGATTGATTCCCTTTCCAATACTACCTGTGTATTTGTTATTAACACTCCACCTTCTGCATTTCCTACAAAGTCGAATTTACAATGGCATATACTTGCAGGCATTGGCGGCGATTGGGCCGGCATGTGGTTGGGTAGTAATCCCCCCCTCACACTTTTAACCACTTTTGCTCCCATGCTGTGGACTTCTGATGCTAAGCTTTGTCTATCAAGAGTAAACTGTCCCCCCCACACACAGATTTGGCACCCAATCGCCACTACTGTTTCCAGAAACCCCTCACCATTTACTTCTCTCAGCATATTTCCTAATTCCCTCTTCCAGGATTCATTACTACATAGGAAAGCGGTTTATAGCCTATCGCCCAGTAAGACGCAGGAAGCGCGCCACACTGAACCTCCGAGTGGAAAATTCTATCTACCTTTCCGAAGGTAGTCCGCCCATGTAGCGCGCCACCAAGAGCCAAACCACTGCTCCGAGTGGAATATTTTAAATGCTCGGCCACACAGGGGCCGAGCATGACGCTTGCCGGAGTTAAACGAGGAGAAGCGGAATTACACGAGAGAGCATTCGTAGGCGCGGTGTGCGTTACACCATTTGATTTCAATAGAAGCAGACAACAGAAGTTTTGTTACCACGTTATTCCGTGTTTCGCCGCATCTCAGTGGCGATATGCTTTAAGCATGACGCTTTGGACTCCGGCTACGGGACGCGCGTAGGTTCAAGTCTCCTGGGGAGAGCGTAACAACATTTCTCCTGAAATTTCGGCCTGTGTATGGGACCGGTGGCTATCCACTATCGTCAGGAAATAGGCGAGCTACGAATGAGTAGCGTAACCCGGTCAGGGAAACCTACAACAACGACTGGTGGTTCGTCGTGCTGACCACACCTCACTCTGTAACTGGTTAGGTAATCACCCACCTCGGCAGGCGGGTGTGAAGCCAGCAGTCGGTAGGCAGGCCCTGGTCCTCACGGGCTGTTGCGCCACGGGTTATTATATTATTCATTTATATAGGAAGGGTTTCCACACTATTCTTAAACAGATAAGACAGTGTTATTGTATTTGGTAATGTGATTAAAGTATCCCTAACAACTTAATCTTTCGTGAAACGAGGTGTATACAGCTTGAAGCTTTATTTACTTACAGCCTTCAGTTACTCTTGAACTAGAAGTAGTGTTGTCACTTACCTAGAAAGAGAAGAAATATGCGATAAATATACCCGCTATCAATTCCACATATCAATAAACATTGAATTTTGTTTTTTAAATTTCAGAATTGGTTATAGTGCTCATGTGGCTAATCGACTAATGTTTGATCTCTTGCAATACATTTATTTCAAAATCCGTTTGTTACGTATAAAAAAGGCAATCACACACATGTCAATGTAAATAGAGTTCATCCTAATTCAATTAACCTTGGATCTAGAATTCTGAAAATTTAGTAGCGTTTTTCTCTTATCACTGAAGTACAAAAAGGAAGGAATTTTACAAAATTCAAGAAGTAAGAGGGAGATATAACATTTTTATTGTTATGTGTACAGTCCCGACCCCTAGATCTGGAAACATAAAAATACTTAAATTTTTAGAAAAAGTCGTCAAGAGATGGCGCTAAATGCATAACACATCTCAGTGGGCAAATTTGCACCAACATGTGCTTGGGTGTGTGCATTGTATATTCTACAATTTAAAACAGTTTAATTAATCAGTGAATTGATTCTACGTTAAAAGAGTACGCAACGTAATACAGCACACTGAATAAATTAAAGATATGTCCCATTCAAAAATTATAGATTTCAATTTGTAATTTTTGACCATTCTCAATCTGTAATGTGTATAGCAAATATATTTGAACAGTTAATTTTTAGTTCTTCATGTTTTAACATGAAGTGCATTTTAAGTTCATCTCAGAATGATTTTATTTCTGAAAGATCTACTAATAATACCAATTTTTCAATACTACTCTCAGACCGTAGTCAGTCTTTTGCCAATAGTAAACAAACCGATGTAATATACTTAGACCACTCCAAAGCTTTCGACAGTGTTAAACACTCAATTCTGTTGACCATATTGGAAAACTACTTTATACTGTTCCTGGTTTAAGAGTTTCGTATCACCAGTGGCGCAACCACAGGGAGGGGCAGGGGGCGCATTGCCCCCACCAACCTTGGTCGATAATAAGGGGGTCAAGGAGGGCAAACATTGACGGCCAAGTGCAATTACCGCCAAGAACTTTAAATGTTTTGCAAATAAAAGTACTTTTCGTAAAATGTTCTTGCTCCCATCGCTCGCAATGCCTGCTTTTCTTAGTCTCATCAAGTTCAAAATTATAGCTAGGGGACGGCGGGAGACGTCCCTGGGAGCCCAACGATTTAAATGAAAAGAAGTTGTAAAATTGATTGATTGGCTTTTTCTAAGTCTACTTTATGCACAGTAAGGCTAATTGAGACTGGTCCTATAGTTTAAAGTGCGTTCCGAACCACTATGTACCTTCACTGGGTATCGAACCCCTTGATCACAAGGCGACGATGTTACCACTACACCATCGGGAAGGCACAAAAGTTATAAATGATATAATGCCATGGCGTTCCGTGGAATTATTTGCGCCCTATTCAATTAATATTGATTTCAGCCTGCAAGACATTTGGATACATTTTTTTTGCTCGCTTTCGTTCGCAATTTATATTTGTTAGCTGTAATGCATTGTAAACCACCAGACAGGGAAATAAAACTTGTCTTAATTGGTTTTGTTTTAAATGGATGAACAATTGAGGAAAGGGAGCGTGCACATTTGAGAGACAATTTATGTAACTCTTGCTGTTGGTTTATTGTGAGATGGATGATTTGGTTGTGTAATGTATTTAAGTAATATATACTGTATATAATATTTATTAAAGAAACTTTGAAAACGTACACAATTTAGTGTCCACGTTACTCCCCGTTACATGCATGTGAAACATATATCGTGCATGAAAGTTATGGTAATGTAAAATAGAATTATATTTGGAATGCATTTATCAAGCATATTCTGTATTTCCAAAAAAAAAAAATGTTTATGTGCTTGTTTTCCGTTATTAATTTGAAATTGTGAAAAAAATAATTCAAATAGTTTGTTCGAACACAAATACTTTAGCACAAGCTTCTACCACCTTTTAGCGTAATTTACGAGGATAACGTACGAGGATACGTCTTTGATACTACCACTACTAATAGCAATGATAATGTTGGTCCTGGGTTGCAATCCCGGCTTGCGTATGGATGTTTGCGAGAATCCATTCATAATTTTCATCATGCCATCACTCATCCCCATCTTCGCAAATTAGCCAAAATTGGATTAAGAAGCAAAGTAAAATAAAGCAAATCAATAATAACAATAACAGTAATAATAGGCTAATAATAATAATGTTATAGTAACGTTATTAGTAACATTATTTTTATTAACATTATTGTTTTTATTATTGGTACGTTTATCCTGGTAGTTGCCCCCCCCCCCAAGACAAAAATTCGTGGTTGCGCCTCTGCGTGTCACACCGAACTTTCAGAGTAAAATTTAAATCGGTTTTTTCCATCTCTGGTAAAGTGTCAAGAGGTTTTCCTCAAGGGTCGCCCTTAGGGCTTTTACTATTTAATATATTTCTCAACGATATTGAATATGTCATAAACCATGCTAAATATCGTGCTTATGCCGACGACATCAAATTATATTTACTAATAAATCTCGTAAGAAACTCCAACAGGACCTTAAGTCAGTTCATGATTGGGTAAATGCTAACCAATTGTCTATCAATTCATTAATATCATCTGTGCTAACATTCTCTAGGAACGAAAGCTTCACACTTCAATTATTTTACCAGTAATAATGTCATCAAATATTCATGAAGGATCTGGGTATTATTTTGAACAGGCGTTTGAAATTTGAAGATTATATCAATCAAGTTACATGTAAAGCAAGAAAGCAAATATACGTTTATTGTAAAATAAATGGAGTATATCAAACACTTTACAATTTCTAAATAATGTTTAGAACATTTGTCAGACCTACAGTCAAATTTGGTGTTTCGCTTGTAGCTCAAATTTGAAACAGCCAATAGAAAGGATATAGAGCAAATGAATCACATTCCTATATTATAAATTCCATTTTTTTAAATACTATTATAGTGTGATAACGTGTTGAAACACCTAAAAATATATCTAGGTACAGACTTAAACTTAGAGCTGAAACACGAATAACATCTTATTTGGAAGGTATTTTAGAGGGAAAACATCAGGTACCAAACCTTCTTCGATTGCTATGCCTTAAGGTGAATTCCCAAAATCTGAGAGAAAATAGCGGATTATTATTACTGGATACGAAACATAAAAACAACAAGTATCTTCATTTTCTTATAAAAACTTTTTAATTCAAATAGAGAAAATTAAATATTCAATAATTGCTTTAATACCATTTTTAACTTCACATAAAGGTAAGTACGAAAACCTCATCCATATCTGCGTAGTTCGAAATGTTTCAATGATTAATTTTAATTGTATTTTGTAAATTCATGTAGTTTTAGGAATATGTTTGTAAAATACTTTACACATATGTTACTTAATGTCTGTAAATATGTTGCGTTTTATATTTCTATTTTTATGTAATATCTTCATGTAAAACTGCTGTATTTAAGTTAACCATGCTGTTCAAAGCAGTACAAACGTTTTAAATAAATAAATAAATATAGGTCCTTACGTACAAACAACGATACAATGGGCATTTAGATGTTAGAAATAAGGTGGGTTTTATACAGCATATATTTATACACCTATAAATTGAATTGTGCAAATATGTTGTATAAAGAAACAAACTGCCGGAGTACTAAGTGAGGTGAGTGTACATTTGTAGTTTTTTAAATCAGTACCGAAAACGAAATGCGAAAAGAAAACAATATTGCTTTCATCTAAATTACAATTTTTTAATGAATAATGTATATTTTATCCTTGTTGAAAAGCCTAAATTTTGTAGTGTTTATGACGGTACTGCAGTGGGGTGGTCAGGGAGTATTGTAGTGCGATAATAAACCAGATAGAGTAAGGACGGGGCAAACGGACACCCTAAGCAAAAGTTTCAAAATAACTCTGAAACATTTTATTGAAAATTGAAAATAACTATTGTCATAGAAGATGTGAACGTTCAGAGATGGCGCTGTATGTAAAAAATGTGAACATCTGTCTCAAAATAAACTGATCAATCCCAAGATGCGGCAGTGTCCGTTTACCCCGCACGTTCTGGGCACACGGACATTTGATCGGGGCAGAGAGACATGTGATGATTTATGAACTATCATCATTCTCACAATAACAACACACAACATATGGGTCATTTCCGTTTCCAACACAATTTACATGAAACCAGAGAGAACACTCTAAGCACTGAACCCAATTTTGCCCCTGGTTATACACATCTTTGCATACTTGCCACTCATCACTTGTGGTGCGTTTTGATTATTTTGATGCAGATTTCAGTTTTTTGTCCTTGGGGCAAGCGATGAAGGAAGGATCCGTCAATACATGTGATTGACCAGTTTTGCGCTTCCTGCTGCAGATCCCAGAAGTTGATGGCAAAGGGTTTAGCACGGAGGTGTTCTAGGGTTAAAGTGGAATCCGAACCTCTATGTGCCTCCACCCGGTATGGAAATCTGTATCCCTTCATTACAAGGCGGCAACGTTACCACTCTACCATTCGGGAGGATGTATATTCAAATGAAAAGGTTATGTGGAGCAATTCAGGTTTCGATGACATTAACAATTCACTTAAACATCACAGGGTCATCGGCAAAATCAAATTCGCGCTGAAATTCTCCTGACAACATTTGTAACTATGAGAATTTACTTGCAACAAGATCAACAGCGCAAACTGGAAATAATGAATCAAAAATAGAAATTAAGGTTTTTACAATTAGTTGATAAAAAGAACGAAAAAAAGTTTTCTTGAAGACACTTTCTATTCTTTGAAATTGAGTTATGGTCAACATTTGACATGGCTCGTCACAGAAGCGAACTAAGTGTCGCTTATTCCTCAGCTATATCTCGATGGGATCACAAAAACCTTTGTTTTACCTGAAGAGAAGCTTTTTTGAATTGTTCAAGTTAATTTAGTTGGTTTAAACAATTGAACGACCTTTTTCATCATTTCACCGAATTCACAGTTAGGCTAATGTAGAAATACCCACGGACAGTAATTGAGAAGCAGCTGCTAAAACTGAAGTGAAAAATGCAAAAGATGAATTCTACTATCTAGTGATAGAAGAATTCATAAAAGAGGCGTTAATAATAATAATACTAATAATAATTTCTTACGACATGTGCTTCCCTTGCTGTAAAAGTCACGGACCGCCTCTGATTATTAGGTTACGCATTGCGGGAGGGGGGGTTGTAAGGTGCCTTCTGGAATGGCACCAAAAAGAGGCTTTGGCGTCTAGGCCTATGGCCAGTATACTATACTTCTCCGTAAGGCTGTGTTGTCCTGTGCTCATCCTGGTGTGTGCTGCAGTGTTGCCAACCACTTTTCGGCAATGTCCCTACAGACGTAGTCAAAATGTCCCTACAACTGACCAAATGTCCCTACGCCAAGTAAAGCGACTAAAAAAACACCACTTCATGATCACGCAAGACAGAAGATAAAATATACACATTTTCTTAACAAATCCTTCTGCTCGATGCTTCCACAATTTATGAATAACGGTGAGTCGTTTACTGTTGATAATATTATTTGAAGTCATACATTCTGCTGCTGTGAAGAGATAGATGTTGGTTGGTGATGCTGTATTTCCTGCAGTCTTCTTCAACTGCCTTAAGGGAAGAATTTATCACTAGCAAATAATTTAACAATTCTGGTCCCATTTTATTTATCTTTTTTTTTTTGTATCACTTAACATTGAAAATATTATTTCCGTTTCTGCGTTAGAATGTGGTAATGTTAGCACTATTTTCGCGAGAGTGGAAATGTTTTCAAAAAAGAACTTGCCTTGAAAGTTCTTGGTAACCGATAACATGTTCCAAAATTCTGATGGAGATTTGCACCTTTGCACAATAATATGTTATTTTCCAACATTGAAAATTTCCATACGTTTTCGCTCATTTGGCAAAATCTGTCCCTACGCGGGCAAAGTATAGTGAAAAGTCCCTACGCGTAGAGACATGTTCGTACGGTTGGCATCACTGGTGTGCTGAGTGCCCCTTTGCAGCCTCATCTTTTAATAGGTAAGGATATTTTAGTTGTCAGAGACAGTAGAGTTTTAGCTCGTGTTAAGCAATGAAGAGTTTTAAAAATTTAATAAGAAAGTTTTTAACAGAGTTATGTTATTTTCTTATTACAGGTCTGTCGTCTCCATATTGTGTGACGGGCCAACATAGCCTGTGTGTTCAAGTGACACAATATCAAATTCCTTCAATCAATCAATCAATAGATAATAAAATTACATACATTAATTATTCCATACATAAATAATTTTGGCATAATTTTCACAATATAATCCTCTGAATATCTCTGTACATTTATGGAAACACATTTTGCAGTAATACAGATCGATAACTTACCGCTAATAGACTGTCACGGAATATTTGCACCTGGCCGTTTTGTGAGGCGATTAGTTTCTATGCAAATATACTTTGCTCGCCGCTCAGCATTTACCCATTTACCCGTAAACAATCATCATTGGAATTAGAATGATTTGGCGATTATATGTGAACACAGTGGAATTATACAGTTTCTCTGGAAATGGCGGCATTCTCGTCCAACAATTAAGCTTCAGGAAGGTGTATTTTACAATTACAATTGCAATTACAAAGCAGTCTTGTTTTGATTGTTTAAAAATACATTGTTAGTAACAGGAAACGTACGCTCTCAATATGATAATGAACTGGTTCTCAAACTTCGTGAGACAGTGGCCGAGTTGAATTCATTTTTAAATGACAATATCCCAAAAATTTTACTCTTGAATGCCTTTTACTTTTTATTTAAGCTTTATACAGTAACTCAAGCATACCCGTGCTGTGCGAACTTATCCGAGGGAAAGGCCTCACAAGCTAAAAGTTTCTCATCACTAAAATTTTAAATTGTTATCGAATCATTGCTTCCTTTGTTGTCTGCATACGTTTAAGTATTTATTAGTTAAAACAATTACAAAAATTATCATAATTAATGAAAATTAATAGCCAATTATTGCATGAGTGTCACGCACATATTTTATCATTCACTAAAACTTCCAAAAAACATTATTTTTTTATCAATGCTTTGCTCTTTATATATGTGCTAGAAAAAAAATACAATTATTACAAAAAAATTGTCCACTGTCACTGGCATTGGTGTCTCGAATAACACACATCCAAAAGGGGTGCCTGTTGGGCCCACCAAGTGAATTTTGCCCCCATGTACGTATATTATATTTATATTTATATGAACAAAAGTAATACAGAAATGTTGAAAACACTCTAGGGAATACTGTAATTTATTTTAGTTTTTTTAAAATAAAAACTCTCACAGTTGAAAAATCGAAAAGCTACAGCTGGTAGGCTTCACAACCCCACTCCCCTCCTCGGATAAGCTAGGGTAAGTTGATGTCTACACTTCAAATTAATAATTAGTAAATAAATTATGGCAAAATCATAAACAGAGATTGTTCAATTACGCCCATGTTTTTTCACAGATATAGAATTAGATTGAAGTCAGATATCAAACATCACATTTAATGAAATCTTGTAGTTTCCTTAGACCAACATCTTTATATTAATTTGCTAAATGTTTATTTTCATTCACATGTTGCATTTTGAACATTGAAATATTCCAATTAACACTAATTGGGAAATCGATCACTATATTGGCATAATACTTGCAAAACAGATAACTATTAATTCGATTTTAATAATGTTGTTTTAGAGAAAACTGTTGCAGAACCTCTCGCGCTGGTTTTAATTGATGCCTGCAATCAGTAGCGATCCGCAGCCAGGTGGTTGGGAAATTTCGTCGTAAAGCGGAAAAATGGCGGAAAAATCCAAGCGAATGCAGGATTAAACACACTTAACTCTCCTGGGATTCTCTCACAAGTACCCTGCGCTGCAGGATGAGCCATGCAATAGGTCCAGCCCACAAATTTACAAAAATAATTTAGTGCCTTCTAAAACTTGTGTGTGTGTTGCAAACATTGAGGTGATGATCTCGTGTTTTAATGCAAACCTCTCGACGCATACAGAAAAATATTACAAGATTTTCTTAAAATTTGTTTTCAAAGCACAGTGGATTTTACCTTATCTAACGGTTTCTTATGTACCGACGACAATCTCTAGTTTGATTTTTTTTGTGGAAAGAAATGTTCTGTTACTCTTCAAGTGGTTTCTTCTTGTGTTCATGGTAATAATTCATGGACCTCCGCCGAGAGGATAAATTGCGGGGAAGGGTCACTGCCCCCCCCCCCCACGCGCATCCTTTGGAATAAGGAAAATGTAACTGCTTCTTCCTCCAGCTCCTTCTTATTTGTAACTCTATTCTCTCTTTCTTTCCTTGTATATTCTATCTAGCTCTCAAACTTGTCTCACCTCTTCGTTCGTGTTTACTTCCTCTCTTCTTCACCATTTCTGTCTCTGTGTTCTCCCTCTCAATTTCTCTTTGTTTCTTCTTTATTCTTTCTATTGATCTTTTTCTATTTCTTTTCCTTCTATGTCTCCCATTTTCTGCCGGATTTCTTCCAAATTTCTCTTCTTTGTCTCTCACTTTTCCATTTTCGTTCTTTCTTTTCATTCTCTTTGTGTCTCGCCGCTTCTTTCGTTCTCTATTTCTCTCCCCCTCTCTCACTACTCTATTTCTCTCTCTCTCTGTCGCTGCTCTATTTATCTCTCTCCCTCTCGCTTCTCTATTTCTCTCTAACTTTTCCCTATTTCCTTCTACCTTTCGCTTCTCTAAAACATTCAATTTCCCAATTTCTATACTTTTCTCTAGCTTATTTCTCTCTCGGTCTCTCTCACTCTGTCTCCTTCTCTCTATGCGCCCGTACGAATCTCTCATTTATGTTTCACTCCTCTTTTCTTATTCTCTCTGTGTGGCATCTTTAATTTCTTCCTTTCTACCGCTTACTTCGCCTCCCATTTTTCTATCTCCATCAAAACACTTCTTTATGACATGTAATAATGATGTCAACATATCTAACTTAAGTGTATGCAGTTTTTCAATTTTAAAACCATCTCGTTTCATTGTCAGCGGCTGCCCGTGTAACTCACAAAATTGTGGTATGTTAATTGATTGAATTTCTTGTTTTAAGTCCACTTTATGCACAGAAATGCTAATCGGGAGGGACTGGACCTACAGTTTATAATGTGAACCGAACCACTTTGCCATGCAACTCCACCGGGTATCAAACCCGGGACTCCTTCATTAAAAGGCGACGATGTTAAAACTACAACATCGGGGAGGCCTATGGTATGTTCATAAATGATCTTGCAATCTATAGTTAAACACACACATACACAAAGGCGGATCAAGTTGAAATTTTCATTCGTTTTTGGCTAGCTCTTCCCTACTCTCCACCCTGCTAACAAAATATCTGCTTTCCTCCAGTTGCAAGCATGTCCATGTTATGTGTTTACGGCTTCAATGACGAAAAGTAATAGCCTTCTTTTAAATATTTTAAATGTTACCGTAAAAGAATACGATTATTGTAGGAATGTGTTTTTTAATTCGTAAGCTACGTAATTACTTATCAAAATAACAGTAATATCTTAGCTCTAATTGCTACTTGATTATGAGATCTACTTAATATGTTATTCAGCAGTAACTTCAAATAATTCTTGCCTAAACAAATCCCACTCTTTTTAAAACAAATAGCCTGCTTACGTAATCAGAAATAAGGTTTGGGCGCCCCGGGATGTCAGGATGTCAGCCGGATCTCCCTGCCCTTAAACTGTCCCTACACGCAGACACACACACACACACACACACACACACACACACATTTCTTTAGTGAAAATAAAACCTTTTTAGTTTTGTTCCCATCTTAAAATGCACCAGTACAGTGTACAGTTGCGTACCGGCAGGAAGAAGAACTGTATTGTAGTAAAGTAGAAAGTAGTAACTTTGTAATACTGGTGTGTGTGTGAGAGAGTGTACATACGCAGTGTGGGTGGCATCATTGGCAATTTAAACCATTGCTCCTGCACGGAACCGCTCTGGGGTTTACCCAGCGTCTCATAAATATGTACATGGGCAAACCCTGTGGGTAAAAACGGCTGGAGCGCAGTTCTGGTGACATCACAATGACAAATGGTCGATGATGTGAATTTGCCGAGTTCATTAAGAAGAAATAAAAATATTATTATTATCTTTAAAATATGGTTGGTTTGTTTGTGAACAAAGCAGCAACAAGTAAACAAAAATACACTTCGAAAAAATTAGGTAGTCTAATTTTCCTATTTCTATCTGATGTAACTTTTTTTATTTCGAACCATAAATGTGTCCTATTCACAGTCAATAATTTAGAAATACGTTCAATTAGATTTTGGCCTTGAAAGCATACCGAAAGAGGAAGTTTTCACCTGTGCACTGCAGGACTGTGACTCTGGCGACTAATTGTAAAGAAAATTATGTAGCCTACTGTACGCCTACTGAGAAAATTGTTCCTCAATAATTTTTTTCATCAAAAATAGCTTAGCATATAGACACATTGTTTATTATAATACTATATATTAGATTTGAAATACAGGACAAGCCATTGCATTTGTATCTGTGACATAAGAAAATAAAAGGTATGTAAAAATTGAGTGAACACTTCTTGCACTCATATTTTTTAAGGTTGGAACATTTATGTTTCGCATGTACGTATGTTGTTCATTTTTTTAATCTGTAAAATATTCCAAACTAAATGAGTGTAGAATTGCACATATTGTCAATTGACCCCGAACGCATGGAAGTTTTAGGAGCATGGTGAAATAAAAATGCATAGTGGTCGGGTGGTCGGAGAGGCTACATCATTTCGTCAATAGTAATATCATAATCAGTGGTGGCGATTGTGTTCCAAAAATGGGAGGGGGGTCAATGACAGTTTACTTTCCCTTGATACACAAGGTTTAGCACAGTTCGGGAGCAAAAGTGACCAAAAGTGGGGCAACTGTCCCCCTCTCGCCTCCCTAATCGCCGGCACTGATCATAATTGTTAAGAGCTACAAAAATTTAAAAATTAAAACATGACCAACACACCGATTGATGAGAGAAAGGGAAATCCCCAGAGCTGCTTCTACAAGGATATTGACGAACACATCTCAATTTGAGATAACGCACCGCATGAACTGAGCCAGGGACTCTACGCATTGTAGTGAGACGACCAAGCGACCCGAACACCACAACCTAAAAAAGTTTAGTACATCGTAAAATTATCAGTATTAACATAGTTTTCTTTGAAACAGACATTCTGATGAACAAAATGTAGATTCTTGAGGACGGAGTGTGCATAGTAATGCTCCCAGCTCATAGCCTAGAAAATTATTTGATTTGTGTGAACGCACACAATTATCAAAATAAAATTTGTACATAGTGTTAAAAAATAAGCACTAAGAAAATACATTTTCGAGTTTACTAATTTGCTATACCTTCAATATTTTGAAGTGCACAATGCCATGGACGTGCACAGCTGTGGTATTTGTTAATTTTTTCATATGTTTTCACATGTAAAATATCTCTCTTATTGTGTGGGCTTTTCAAATCATGAATCACAACCACCAATATACATGCTTGATAGAGTTTACAGTTATAATGGCAGCAAACAACTCATGCAATTTTGGATTGCATTGATTTAGCTAAATAAATAGCTAAACATTAAGGACAATAGCAAGTCAATTAAATGAATGGTTCACTTCATAAATGAATATTGTAGCGACAAACAAGTAACACAATACAATACAAATTTCAAATTTACTTATTTTCTTTAGTAAATTTCTTATCATAATAGCTCACGTGCTGTAACAACAATACGTAATAGCAAATAAACTTCTGTTTTCATTAATTTACGTCATTTTTACCACCACTTTGCTTATCCAAAACCAGAGGTGTATTAAGTGTAAACAGCTCCTAGGACAAATACGAAAGATGCCTATTATTGCTATTCCATCGTTTCGATTCTCTCACGTTGCTAAACACGATTTGGACTCTGGATATAATAATAATAAAGAATACTACTTAATTATTCAAAACATTGTATATTTTTCCATCATGTAAAAAACAAATTACAATATTACTTCTCTTGCATTCATTTTTGCAAACTTGTCTATGACATCCTCAAAGCTGGCTTTTTCCGCTTCTCTCTAGAAAAAGATCACGCAGTCTGTCTTGGCTTTTAAGAAGGTAAAAAAATGAGTTTTAACTTGAAGATTAGTTTCTCACAATTACCAATGGAAACTGAAACGTGGAGCATTACGTATGTCGCAATGCGCAAATTGAGAAAAAAAAGCCCTCATTTCCATGCTACGTGGTGACATTGAGAAACCCTTCAAGCTTTTAAATTTTCGCAGTACGAGTCGAAAGGAGAGTTGTGCAATCCAGTATTTCTTCATAAAGCTGCTGCTCAACAATATCACAGCTGTAACTTTGGCACAAACTTCTGCACTTGTTTTTAAGTTGCTATTGTTAACGACGTAATACAGTGCGTTGAAGGAACCTGAAGCTTGAATCGGCATCTTGCTTCAGAGTGAACTTTTTATCCATTATCATGTGAAGACGGTCGAGAGATTCCTTCATGACTTTGTCCATTTCTAGTCCAGCGGTTAATACGGCTCCTCATGAGCGTTTCCTAGGAATCATTTTCTTTCCACTTTCACGTCCCTCAACCTCAAAATTTCATTCTTGTATTGACTGCGTTGCTGACGGCAGCCATTCAGAACCAATGTTTCTTCTCTTTTATTATTTTGGGTTTTCTCAGATTAATTTCTTATCACGTTTTATCATAATTATATTTCCTCAACAAACTCTATTTCCTTACGTTTTGTGCCACATGGAATTGGCGCCCTTGACACGTGACCTACTTGCCCCACCCTAGATACCAGATACGTCTCTCATCACATAAAGCGACAACAAACCAAAGAATCTTCGGCCAAAATCCTTCGCAACTTGCCCTTCTTAAGGAAGGAAGCTTCACTCTACGTCTTTCGTTCATGCGGGAGTAATGCACAGGACTAGAGAGTCTGTTCAGGTTCTTTGCGTGTGGTTTCGTTATAACCATGAGCTATAGCTCATGAGACAACCATATATCCTGATTCGAAGATAGAATCTTTTGTGTCGTAGCATGTACGATAGATAACCTCTCGATCAGATGGGCTAAAGTATGGTTACTCGTTAAATAAAAGTGATTTCCAGTTACTCAAATGTAATTGTTATTCGTAGAGACATTGCAAGTAACCCGCTGCTTTCAAAGTAGGCCAGGAATTAAATTATATATTGAGAATTATAGGTGAAGTGATGATCCCTACAGAATGTGATACTACGAAATATTTAATTATGATACAGTGTTGTGGTGTAAACTTATCTAGGATCGAAGTGTTTTGTTTCACCAGCCCGAAATTTCTGAAAAGCCGCAATCACGTTCTCATTGTATTCAGATTGCATCGGAAGTTTCTGTTTGAACACCCGAAAAGGGTTGCAATTACACGACGCGATTTGCAACTCAAACAAAACATACCAAAACACTAATCGCTAATTTTGTGGGTGTTTTTTTAAATAAGAAATACGATGGAACCGCCTGTTCTACACAGCATACTGATGTACTGCAACATTGTTATGTACATACAGAAAAGGCAATCAACACTGACGACTTGATAATTAATTGATAATGTAGCTACTGGAAGAAAATATTTGTTTCATACGACGGAAATTGTAACAAGTTGACGAAAATAAGTTCAGTGCTGTTCAACTCATGTAGAGAGTAAATGCCGTTACAAATTTACGTTACGCAAGAAGAGAAGGTAGCAATAATGTTAAGCTCATTCACCACTTTATGAACTATTGCAAATTCGTTAACGTATTATATGTGGTAAGATGAAAAAAAAATAAACACTTGTGAGATAAATTTCAACTTATCTGTTTTATCAGCAGTGGAACAGATGAACTGCATAACAGATTCAAATACTTCCAAACTAGTAGGGAGAACGCTTCGTTCTAGATCACCCCCGAAATTTTGGTTTACTTTTATTGTGTACACCTATACAGTAATATACTCAAAATCGAACTTTGACTGTTACAAAAATGACACAATACAAGCGCAAAAAAAAAAGTCAAAGCTCAAATTCCAATTTTCATAGTGCAAAATTGCTAATTTTTGAAAATCCCTCTATAACTTTTGCTAAAATTTTATTTTTCAATAATTAAAGCGAAGTGCTAAGTTAAAAGTAAGTGCTAAGTTACTTTCGGTCTACTTCCGGTCTACTTCCGGTTTACTTCCGGTCCACTTCCGGTTTACTTATAAATTATTACAAATTTTAGCAAAATACCCCAGCATCCTGTATTTGTATATCTCTATATCACCATATGTGTACTAATTTTTATTTCTTATACTGTTAGTGCTTCGACCGGCAATATAATAGCAATATGAACCCTACTGCCGCTCTTCGAAATGTGATTCTCAGTCCCCCCTTCCACATAATCTTTTTTTAGATTTTTCCTAAGTCTTACCGTTTCCAAGATAACCCCACTTCCGGTCGCCATTTTGGATTTCCAAACATAGATTCTATTCATACTTTTTCTCACGTATAGGCGTACATGATGAATCACCAAACAGATTTTTCCCAAGTCTTACCGTTTCCAAGATAACCCCACTTCCGGTCGCCATTTTGGATTTCCGAACATAGATTCTATTCATACTTTTTCTCACATATAGGCGTACATGATGAATCCGCAAACAGTGGTGCTTTGTTTGTGTGTAAAAAAGAAATGCAATGCTTTTTGCACTTGGTTATCATCACCTAACATGTTATTAATTGTTTTTTAAAATTAATTACAAATGAAAACTAATAATTAATATTATCTAAAGTTACTAATTAATATTATACAATTAATTGATATATTTTTTTTGTTCTTGTTGCTATTGTTGGGTAATTATAGTTGTTGCAAAATATACCTCTCGCGTATGACAGTTTCTGAGTTTCGTTGGGTATATATAGTCGAATCGAAATTTTACTTGTTATGTTAAATTGTATGTTAGGGTACATGGTAAGAAAAATCATTGTTTATTAGAGCGCTCTTTTAATGATTTGCCTATAACTGCATACAGGCAGCCGTAAATTTAGCATAAAATATCCTGATCCTGTTTCTTCTAGCATTTGCTACGTTTGTTGGGGTGGGATCATTGGGGGAAATGTGATTCTCCCATGATGTCATCTGACTTACTAGCATATGCGATACGAAGAACAGGTGTGTATGTGGCTTACTAGGATTAGGCTCATGGTAATGAGGTCCTAGTAGCTGAAACGTTGTCGGGGTATTTTGCAAAAAAATTCCTTAAACAGTTAACAAATATAATATATATTTTTTTTAAATTCAGACATTAGATGGATTTTACAAATATATTTAAAAAAATACGTTAGGTAATTGTGGCTTCTACAGCTCGTCGCAAAAATATACCTAAAATTTTATTGTTTTAAGAAGAATCCTAAAAAAAATATTTTATATATATAAAACCCAAATTATAAAAATATAGATATAAACCAAAAGTTTACTGATTAATAAATTGAGATTATAAATACAAATATTTTGCTATTTTCAATTATTATTTGAGAATTAGAAGTTGATAGAAGAGATTTATTAAATAATTAATTTACTTAAAATTTTATTGTTTTAAGAAGAATCCTAAAAAAGTATTTTGTATATATAAAACCCAAATTATAAAAATATAGATATAAAACCCAATTATAAAATATAGATATAAAACCCAATTATAACAGAATGAATAATCAAATTAAAAAATCCAAACCAAGATATTTTATATCATGTTGTATATAATACAACACATGTAGATAATGAAGAATTAGATATTCCAAATTTTCTAGCTAAACTTAAACCTAAATTTAAAAATTTAGTAAAATATACTAATACTGGAGCGATAAATGATGAGGTGTTTTGACTGAATAGAAATACTTAAAACTAAGGCAAAATGTCTATAAAATTTTATTGCTACTGTGTAAAACCTACGATTTTTGTAAAAAAAATCTTCCTATGAACGTCACGGCATGGTGGAATAGGTTAGTGATTCTCCAGGTTAGATCAATATTTATTCTATCTTTGATTTCAATCCCGAGAAATCTGATATATAAAACCAATTTCAAAAATTAAAAATATTAATATATTAAATATATACAAATATATAAAAAATATACTGCTAAACCTAATTAATATTTTATATCAAATATAGAGGTTTAATTTAAACCCCAAAAAATCTTATAAAATAAACTAATAATAAAAATATATTAACATATTAAATATATAAATCATATTATTAAACTCAATTAATATTTTATATTAAATATAAAATTTTGATTTAAACCCCAAAAAATCTGATATTTATATAAATTTGTATTTGTATTGAATTTTGAGAATAAATACCGAGAAATTTTTATTTAAATAATATTTTATAAAAATGTCAATTTGTATAACCGATTTACCACTTGAATTGTTATACAAGATTTTTGAATATACAATCGACGGAGGTATAGATATTACAAAGCTTGTTGAATTAAGCAAAATAGCGCCTGAATTTTATGCACCGTGCGAGATGATTTTTATGGACAATCTTCGCAAAATAAGTGGTATTAAAAAGTTGCAGAATCCAGAGTTTCTTTTTCGGGCTGCAAGCAAAAAGTTGGTTGATAGGATGGACGAGTTTCATATAGCGAGGCAAGGAAGAAGACGATATACGGATGATTGGTATGAGTCAAATGCGGAAACAGACAGCATTATCACACAACTTATTGCATTGACTGAGGCGCGAACTTTTTTTCTAACCTGACATGATATATAAATAAAATACTATTACTAACAAGGAGATAAATGGATTAATTTTTGCAGGTGACTAAATCTCATGAAATATTGATAAAAGATATGCTTAATAATATAAACAAATGAAAATTATATTAAAAAAGAAAATAAAATAAAAAATAAACTTAATTCAAGAAATACATATTACTTCTCTCTAAGAAATTAAAAGTTAAAATATATAAAATAGTAATTTTATTTGTAGTATTATATGGATGTGAAATTTGGTTAAATATAAATTAAGATGTATTTAAAAATAAAATTGTTAAGAAAATATTTGGATCTAAAAGGGATGAGAAGATAGGTTAGTGGAGAAGGTTACATAATTTAGAATTATATAATTTATATTTATATCCAGATATTATTAGAACAATTAAATAAAGAAGAGTTAGGTGAACAGGTTCCAAAACGAAGATGGAGATGGACCTAAAAGAAATCTGTAAAGATTGGAATAGAATATATATAAATTTTGCTCAGGATAAGTACAAATTGAACTGTAACCACGAATTTTCAGAATCAAGAGGACTAGAGAATTAATTAATTAATTAATATTTAATGTAATAAAGGTAATAATATAATATTCTTATTGAGAAGAGAATTTCTACAAAACTTATTTTTCCTCGTACGTTTACTAATAGCAGTTACATTTGACATGTTTGACTAATCGCGAATCAACGTACGTTGAAACGTTTATATAGGAACATTGAACGGTACGTTTTATCGTTCTTATATAAACGTTGAAACGTTTAAGAACGTATAAGAACGTTAATATTAACGCTATTTTGCTTAATTCAACAAGCTTTGTAATATCTATACCTCCGTCGATTGTATATTCAAAAATCTTGTATAACAATTCAAGTGGTAAATCGGTTATACAAATTGACATTTTTATAAAATATTATTTAAATAAAAATTTCTCGGTATTTATTCTCAAAATTCAATACAAATACAAATTTATATAAATATCAGATTTTTTGGGGTTTAAATCAAAATTTTATATTTAATATAAAATATTAATTGAGTTTAATAATATGATTTATATATTTAATATGTTAATATATTTTTATTATTAGTTTATTTTATAAGATTTTTTGGGGTTTAAATTAAACCTCTATATTTGATATAAAATATTAATTAGGTTTAGCAGTATATTTTTTATATATTTGTATATATTTATTAATATTTTTAATTTTTTAAATTGGTTTTATATATCAGATTTCTCGGGATTGAAATCAAAGATAGAATAAATATTGATCTAACCTGGAGAATCACTAACCTATTCCACCATGCCGTGACGTTCATAGGAAGATTTTTTTACAAAAATCGTAGGTTTTACACAGTAGCAATAAAATTTTATAGACATTTTGCCTTAGCTTTAAGTATTTCTATTCAGTCAAAACACCTCATCATTTATCGCTCCAGTATTAGTATATTTTACTAAATTTTTAAATTTAGGTTTAAGTTTAGCTAGAAAATTTGGAATATCTAATTCTTCATTATCTACATGTGTTGTATTATATACAACATGATATAAAATATCTTGGTTTGGATTTTTAATTTGATTATTCATTTTGTTATAATTGGGTTTTATATCTATATTTTATAATTGGGTTTTATATCTATATTTTTATAATTTGGGTTTTATATATACAAAATATTTTTTTAGGATTCTTCTTAAAACAATAAAATTTTAAGTAAATTAATTATTTAATAAATCTCTTCTATCAACTTCTAATTCTCAAATAATAATTGAAAATAGCAAAATATTTGTATTTATAATCTCAATTTATTAATCAGTAAACTTTTGGTTTATATCTATATTTTTATAATTTGGGTTTTATATATATAAAATATTTTTTTTAGGATTCTTCTTAAAACAATAAAATTTTAGGTATATTTTTGCGACGAGCTGTAGAAGCCACAATTACCTAACGTATTTTTTTTTAAATATATTTGTAAAATCCATCTAATGTCTGAATTTAAAAAAAATATATATTATATTTGTTAACTGTTTAAGGAATTTTTTTGCAAAATACCCCGACAACGTTTCAGCTACTAGGACCTCATTACCATGAGCCTAATCCTAGTAAGCCACATACACACCTGTTCTTCGTATCGCATATGCTAGTAAGTCAGATGACATCATGGGAGAATCACATTTCCCCCAATGATCCCACCCCAACAAACGTAGCAAATGCTAGAAGAAACAGGATCAGGATATTTTATGCTAAATTTACGGCTGCCTGTATGCAGTTATAGGCAAATCATTAAAATAGCGCTCTAATAAACAATGATTTTTCTTACCATGTACCCTAACATACAATTTAACATAACAAGTAAAATTTCGATTCGTCTATATATACCCAACGAAACTCAGAAACTGTCATACGCGAGAGGTATATTTTGCAACAACTATAATTACCCAACAATAGCAACAAGAACAAAAAAAATATATCAATTAATTGTATAATATTAATTAGTAACTTTAGATAATATTAATTATTAGTTTTCATTTGTAATTAATTTTAAAAAACAATTAATAACATGTTAGGTGATGATAACCAAGTGCAAAAAGCATTGCATTTCTTTTTTACACACAAACAAAGCACCACTGTTTGCGGATTCATCATGTACGCCTATATGTGAGAAAAAGTATGAATAGAATCTATGTTCGGAAATCCAAAATGGCGACCGGAAGTGGGGTTATCTTGGAAACGGTAAGACTTGGGAAAAATCTGTTTGCGGATTCATCACGTACGCCTATATGTGAGAAAAAGTATGAATAGAATCTATGTTCGGAAATCCAAAATGGCGACCGGAAGTGGGGTTATCTTGGAAACGGTAAGACTTGGGAAAAATCTGTTTGGTGATTCATCATGTACGCCTATACGTGAGAAAAAGTATGAATAGAATCTATGTTTGGAAATCCAAAATGGCGACCGGAAGTGGGGTTATCTTGGAAACGGTAAGACTTAGGAAAAATCTAAAAAAAGATTATGTGGAAGGGGGGACTGAGAATCACATTTCGAAGAGCGGCAGTAGGGTTCATATTGCTATTATATTGCCGGTCGAAGCACTAACAGTATAAGAAATAAAAATTAGTACACATATGGTGATATAGAGATATACAAATACAGGATGCTGGGGTATTTTGCTAAAATTTGTAATAATTTATAAGTAAACCGGAAGTGGACCGGAAGTAAACCGGAAGTAGACCGGAAGTGGACCGAAAGTAACTTAGCACTTACTTTTAATTTAGCACTTCGCTTTAATTATTGAAAAATAAAATTTTAGCAAAAGTTATAGAGGGATTTTCAAAAATTAGCAATTTTGCACTATGAAAATTGGAATTTGAGCTTTGACTTTTTTTTTTGCGCTTGTATTGTGTCATTTTTGTAACAGTCAAAGTTCGATTTTGAGTATATTACTGTATAGGTGTACACAATAAAAGTAAACCAAAATTTCGGGGGTGATCTAGAACGAAGCGTTCTCCCTACTCAAACTGCAGCTTGAAATCCAAGAAATAATACGAATTGATAATTCTATGACCTGATGTGTGCACACACACACATACACACAAAGCCCGACTTATTATACATAACATGTCTCAAATAAACAATTCTTCTTAGTAACACCAAACGAGTCCATTGCATCTTTAATGCGTACATTAGCAAACATTTTAAGAGTACAGTAGGGCGTTTGAAAATAAAATTGTGTATGTTTTAAATATCACGTTTCGAGCTTGAATATATTTTGAAAGCTGTTTCATGATTAAACATCATAATTCTTCATTAATGATCAGACGAATAGTCATCGATTCAGTAAAGCAGTTTTTTTATTGTCTGGAACTAGTCTGACAAGAAAATACAAGAGTGTCCCTTTCTTGTAGCGTCGAGATCTTCAGTTTCTATATGATTTAACCATTAGGGTCTCGATACCACGTACAAAGAAACATTGATTAAGGCCCAAAGGTGATGTTACGCTTGAATCGTTTTTCTCTCTGCACTTGATCTTGTCCTGTTCTGCCATTGCAAAAACATTATTAATGCATTATTAGAGACTTATGGTGAAGACAAGAAGCCCATGGTTATAAGAGGCTCTGCATTATGGAAATCAAATCTTCTATTGGCGCCATTATATCTTTCATTAGTGATCTCAATGCAGGATGTTGTAGAGACCAATTTTCCGCTGCCCTCTTCTCCTCTTTTTAGCCATGAAAATACATAAGTTCTTCAAAAACACAAATCTAAATGTACAAGAAAGTCCAGATAAGGATAATTGAAATCATGGAAATATATTCGAAGCCCATTATGCATTCAGTTTTACATGTCTATTTATTCATGGATATGAACTTTATATCTCTTGAATGTATTAGGAACATATATCCAAATCTCGTCCAGTTTCTAATGTCCAATATATCCTCACATTATACCCCATTTGATACATCCTGTCACGTTTCCCGCGTTTGCCGATTGTTGGCATTTTTAGCAGAAACCACGCGGCGTTGCCACTGTAGACAGGGTGAACCCAGCGTTGGGGGAAGCCGAGGTCAGGTTACGCATAATATACACGGGAATGCACAAATTAAACACCTCAGCACCAGGCTTATAAAACAAGCTTCTTGTAGACAAAAACAAAAGTAGTCTATAGGCCAAGTGATCAAAATCAAGAATGCGGTATAATTTGGTTTGGATCCCAGTTTAAACTGTTTATCCAGTACCGATTAACCTTACTGTGCATAAAGTGGACTTAAAACACGAAATCAATGAACAGTTACCTTGAGATGATGACTATGTTTACTTTAGTTTCAATTTCACTGCTTCTATCCCTTCATAATACATATTTGAGGGCCCACTACTACAGAGAAGCCGCGGTTATACGTGAACTACTGGACTTCGAGCGTATACCGGTCGTTTGAATGTTCGAGCGTTATTCGCTCGAGTGAATGCTCGAACATTCATGCGAACTATTAGACAATCGAGCAAAAAGTCCTTGATGCAGCGCTCTAAATTCTGAACACTAATTGAGTTCGACCTGTTGGGTTCAATGAGTAAATAAATAAATTCACAAAATATATTTCATTACAAACGATTATAAATAAATTCATTTAAAGTAAAAATAAACATTTTTTCTTCCTTTTTCTAAACTTCTGTTTCAACTTGTTAGATGTGCAGTACCCTGTATGATCAGTTTCTGTGCCACTGATAAGTATCCTCTGTGAGAAACTAACCGTAAACTACTTTTGTTTCCCATTGAAATTCTCACAGCAGCGTAATGGAGTGGTTGGTCCGTAAATTCCCAAAAGGCCTTAGGAGGGAAGCATCACCTGCTGTAGCTGCATACAGTGTCATGTATAACCTCCGGCAATTCACGTTCTGTGGTTTCGCTTCCCTTTGTGGACACATGTGGAAGGGCGAGGGGGGAGAGGCTGTTACGTCCACCACTGTGCTGAATGACGTGTGAAAACATCGCCCGTGGTCACGCGGTGGTTGGGTAGGGCCATACAATGCCATAGGAGCGTCTGGACACCAGCGAAACGTGTCCATAATCCCATTCAATCAAGGTATGTGTGTAACCGTAAGAGGCAAGGTAGAGTCCGTTCATATTCATAGCGTCTTTGGATTTAACTGAAAAATAGGTCGATGTAGCCAGAAGATTTGCAGACCAAAATTTCAGAAACTTACAGAATACGAGGAGGAATAATGTAAGATTCACGGATTGAGTTTTAAAATAAAAGACGTGAGATAATATTGCAGTTAACTATTGTGCATAGTTGGTTGTAGGACCCTCTGTCCTACGCCAGATACCAGAGTGCTGCACTTAAGAAATGCGCTATAGCATAAAGTCTATATGGAGAACAGCGGAGAGAGTTTGTGGAACTAAGCCCCGCGACAAGTTAAGTTTGCAGCAGGTTGTCTGCATCAATCCACTTGAGAACGGCGCTCAGCATCCCCGTGCCCGTGCCCGCCGAGCTGTTCAGGCAGTGAGAAAATCCGAAGTATTGCAGCGGAACTATATTCTGCACGCACGTTTGGGTCTTTATATGCGAAAAGTTTCTGCAAAGTTAATCTGTCGCGGGGTTTAGTCTTCTCGGTCAAAGAGAGGATGCGCAGCAGCCGTCTGCGCATACACAGAAGAGCGAACAGGGATCCCCTTCACTACTATATGTCCTTTATAATGTTATGGCGGGCGCTCTAGGACTTGACAAGATAAGTGGGGAGTGGGGTAGCGACCAATCCAGCACGATAAGAAGCGCAGCAGCATGTATACCGAGGTGCACGTAATACTTCCTCCCGCCGCGTTGCAACTCTCGGCGGAACCGCTGTTGTTTGGTTAATATATCGCGTAATCCCCGCTCCTCACGTCCCTTGCCAGCATGAGGACTGGCCGCCGTAAGAGTTAAAAATACCTTATACGTCTGATTATTTTGCAAAAAGTGCCAAAGCTATTTGGTTGGTTGATTTGCTTTATTTTACTTCGCCTTTGTGCCACTTCTGGCTAATTTGCGAAGATGGGGATGATTAAATTGATGAACCGACACTCACTAACATCCATGCCCAGACAAGGATTCGAACCCGGGACACCTGCGCCAAAACTGTTTGTTACGAACATTGCAAGAAGTTAACGTTATGCCCGAGCATTATTCAGAAAATACACATAGCTCCCACATGAGTAAGGGATGGATGTTAAGACAGAAGCGGCTTCTGCCTTTTCGCACATTCGCACGTGCACACCCAAATAAATCTGTAATGCAAATCATTATTATTATACTTATTTATTGATCTCTATCTCCTTCGAGACATCAAGTGTTCCCACGCCGCTCCACCAAGAGAGATAGTGGAGAAACGTGCGATCAGTGATATCAACCCGCGTAGACCGAGCCGCGCTCGAGGCTTGAACAAATGTTAGTTTCGCTCCCTATCACGCTGTTGCAGCAGTCACGTAGAGGACGCTGATTGGGTCTTTTGGCTTGAGCGCAGTGTGAGGGAAGGTTGCATCATTTAGGAAAGCCGTAAACGCAGCGATCGGTATGCTAGCAAATGTAGTGTTGCAAACCCATTCCATTAGATATCTTTGATTGATTGATTGATTTGGTGTTTTAAGTCCTCTTTATGCGCAGTAAGGTTAATCGGGATTGGACCTACAGTTTAAAGTGGGATCCGAACCACTTGTGTCTCCACCGGGTATCGAACCCGGGACCCCTTCATTACAAGGCGACGACGCTACCACTGCGCCATCAGGGAGGCCCCATTAGAGATCTTGTGACAAAGTCGAGGCAACCCACACATCATTGCAAACTGAGGGATTTTTTTTTTAGAAAAGGGAAATTTCGATGGTATATTGTCCCTCCGATTGTGTCCCGTGCATGATTGGGGAAGAAAAGGGGGAAGGTGAGGAGGGCAACTGAAAGCAAAACGGGTGTTTTTAACATGCCTGGTATTGCCTTTGCTTAGTGCATCGTGGCCAAAATAAACGTTTCTGTTGCGCGGTTGCCGAATTATCAACCCACGTGGAGGGAGCATACATCAATCAGCCAGCTGTTTTGCACTGTGTGTGGCTGTTGCTGAATTGGAAAATTGTTTAGCGCTGTCAAAAGCTCGTACCTGTTTCAGTGCAATCTGTTTGATTTCAT
The DNA here is from genome assembly GCF_977018435.1 of Lepisma saccharinum. NCBI lineage: Eukaryota > Metazoa > Arthropoda > Insecta > Zygentoma > Lepismatidae > Lepisma > Lepisma saccharinum. The sequence continues at coordinate 7,797,904 of NC_139236.1, read as the reverse complement.
GATGAATAGGGAAACTGTATATAGCGAAAGCAGTGACTTAATATTTAACATTGTTGAATTTTTTGAGGGAAGTAGCTACAAAGCCTGTAGCAACTGCAGCAATATATGGATACGGCGGAAGGGAAGGAAACATTCTGAAGTAGGAAGCAAGGCAGTGTGAACTGAGTGAGTACTGTAATTTTCTTTAAGATTTATCATTCTCTTGATTTCGCTTGATATGCTTGGTTCGATCAGTCTGTCATTAGAAATAAACAACGGCTAGATAGATTACAACTGATTTCCTCCATGTGGTAGATGGATTGGCTTCTTTGGTGTACGCCAATGTTATTATTCTCCTTGTTCATTAATATCAACGCAGCAGAGGAGGAAGTGTTTGAAATATTTTGCAAATCGACAATATTATTGTTATTGTAAATGGTTATTTCTATGTTTTGAGTGATTTTGTCAGATTATTGATGCAGAATTACATATTACACAATAACATCGCTCTTGTTTGATGATAATTTCCGATATATTTGAAATTTGTAAAAAATCAGTGTCAAAAAAAAAATCATGGAATACGGTATATCTCTGTCATAACCTCATTTTCAGTGAAAGGTGATCAACACTTTGGTTGCCAATATATTAAGCATCATTATGTACACGCAAAAACGGGTGCGAGTATTTGACAGGGGTGGTACAACACTTCTGCACACCCATAGAGCCAGACCACGAGCCGCCACTATGTTAAGATAATATTATTATTACATGGTGTATGCACTTCTTCATGATTATTGATTTACTTAGGGATCCATTGAGTTATTTCATGCAATAATGACGTCTATGTATGTAAGTCAATAATAAGACATGTTTGTTGCCTGTATCATTATTCTTGCATCATTCAATATAGTTGGTGGAGAATATGATATTCAGTCTTGTCAGCAAAAGATGTTTTGAACCGAAATTTTAATATTAAAAAAAAAGGAAAATAATTTATGTTCTTTTCAAGTATACTCGGAAACAAAAAGAGAATGGATTTTGGAATCCAGCACCATCTATTGTGTGTTATCGGTAGCACTGATGGTTATGCGAGCGGAATATATTAAGTCAGAGTTAGACACAGACCGCGTAAATCACGAGCCATAACCGTTATTTATGTACGTTTTTCAAATTTAGCACGAATAGGGCTGTGAAGGAACATAGGTTAACACTTCAATGTGAAGCTCAAGTTTTATTTTTACCTGTTCGGCGGAATATGTTCGCATTTTGAGAAAATTTCAGACTTTATTATTATTATTCATTTCAAAATACATTAACTAAATATATTGTTTATATTACGGTATAATGTACTGTATACATAGGAAGGGTGTCAAGACGCACTCGTCAGATTGCGTTAAGTCGTAGACTTTCCATCTCGTCACCAAAGTTTCCGGGCTACTACCCCCGATATATGGGTGATATAGAAAGTGAACACCACTCATTTTACAAGACACACTGAATGCCTTCTACACTCTTTTATCGAATATCGAATGAATATACAATGTAATGCCTACTTTAAACTAATTAATATTAATTAATTGTAAATTCCAATTCTAGAATACCATCACTGAAGCATCAGGTTTTTCCTGGATATGGAAAACTCGGCCTCGCCGGTCGACGGTCAGCGGGACAAACACTTGAGGACAGAGGGATTCGGTAAGCAATATGATTGTCCCGCTTTCACGTAACTTAGATAACATTCATGACAGAGAATTAAATTAGTTGGAGAAACAAACAGCGGAGTCGGTAGATGCAAAATATGAAATGCAAATTAATTTAACCCTTGGTTATTTAGCGTTTGAAGGGCCTTTCCCTTTCGCACAATGTTAGCTCAGTTTTTTTTTTAATCTTTCACCATGATTCTCTTTCGTGTTACGGACATCCTCCTTCAACGACATCATTGCGCTATCATTTCCTAAACCTTCCTCTTCCTCAAGGGTTCTCTTTCTATACACTGTCCCAGCTAACTGTGGAACAGGGCCGCGCATAGCTGCAGAAAAGGAGGAGCGAGTGCGTAGGCAGAGCGAAGCAGGGAAAGCGGGTAACTCCAGTCGGTCTTTCTCTCGCTATTCATTGGTGGAGCCGTCTCGCATCGCTACTTGCGCAGAGACTTGTTCTCGTTCCTCTGCTTTGGCCTCCTCGATGTCGCAGTGGTAGCGTCGCTGCCTTGTAGTCAAGGGGTCCCGTGTTCGATAGCCGGTGGAGGTACATAGTGGTTCGGATCCCACTTTAAGCTGTAGGTTCAGTCCCGATTAGCCTTACTGTGCATAAAGTGGACTTAAGCAACAATTTAATGAATCAATCTTTCGCCTGCTCTACAGTTAGCTGGTACAGGGTATAGTAATTCTTAACTGCTTTGTCTACAGGTCGTTGTCCTATGCTATCATGATATTTGCGTGGCTCAGGTAATGAATAACCTCGATTTTTCTCTTGGCTGCAAGAAACGAGTTAGGTAACTCACGGTGCAACACCGACTCGTCTACTTCCTTGATTTGGTGTCACGTAGTGTATTTGGTGTCTGCATAACTTGCACCACTTTTTGGAGCGTGTAATGTGTGGTTATCATTTCCTTGCACCAGCCTGTCACCGGGATACACATGCACTACACCTAATGTCAAAAAGTGCAGAGAGGCTATTATCTGACAGTTACAAATAAAGGACACCTAACAATCATTGCAACAGAACAAAGTAAGGCACTTCTTCCGTAGTAGTAGAAACATTTGAGAATACCTATGTGTGAACAGTGCCTACAATGACACGCAAAACGAAAGCAACAATGCAGCGTATCAATCTCCTCTAAATTGAGATTTATAGCTAGCCTGAATTCATAACCCCTGTCGCCAGCCGTTGCTCTCTCAGGCATTCAAAGAATGTCACATCAGTAATTTACAAATCCTTCCTGGTCTATTGGAGTTAAGGTGCTGATCAGCTGGTATTTGAGGGCAACGACCAGGGAAGGAGGAAAGAGAACAAAACAGAGAGCAACGTGTGGTGTGAGGTCTTTTGCCTGGAATCGCCGAACAAGAAGGAACTGAGGAGATTGAGCGATCAGACACGTTTCGATATGAACAGCTATCAGCGGGGAATTGTATCATCAGAGACAGACAGGTATTGTTACTTCCAACCATGTTGATCTAGACTTGAAGGTATAAATCCGAAAGCTTGTGTTTTGCCATTTCCAAGTGTGTAGTTAGCACCTCTCGCCCATTACCATTAGGCTTACCTTGAAGGGCGAGTGCTCAAATGAGGAGGATGAATGATTAAGCGAGCTACATCACCCACCTCAATGGTTAAGGTTCTTGGTTCGATCCCACGTACTCAAAAGTACGTTACGGCAGCAAACGGTATTGTTGATAAGCAACAAAGAGAAGCGGTTTCTGAGGTGTTTAATATGAATCGAGCACAACATGAAAGAAACCGAAAGTTTCTTGCTAACACGAACATGTATAATTCTTCGTTATTGAAAATAATGCTTACGTAGATGAACTCGTTGGTGTATAAAATGCCGATTTTTCGTATCAAAGGCTGCTTCTGATTAGAAAGCCGAGTTTTAATACCATCACACAGTCCAGAGAACACCAACGGGACATTAAGAGTGATTTTTATCCATGAAAGGCTTGGATTTAGGAAACCAAGCGGAATAGAATGATACCAGGCAGAGAGCTTCAATAGCCATTGACGTGTTTGATGGGTGAAATTTTCAGCGTTTCCAATTATTGCAACTTTCAGCATCTTCGATTAATGTAGTTGTCAACGTCTTCAATCAGTGCACCTTGGTTTGTAAGTCTACCAACACTCAATCTTTCAATGTCTATAATGAATCAACATCTTCAATCACAGTACCTTTAAACGTCCACAATTACTTCTACAAAGAAACTTAAAATCCTAAAACATACAAGTAGCTTCCATTTTCTACAAGCAGTTCAACATTCCATAGTCTGAAATCTAAACTGTCAATGCCTGCAATAACTAATAATTTTAACGTGTGTGGGGGGAGGGGGTGCGTGTGCGCGCGCGCGCGCGCGCGTGTGTGTGTGTAAAAAAAATACAACTTTCAGCACATTCAACAAGTACAGCTTTCATCATCTTCAACCAGTGCGGATTCTAGTGTCAACGATCGTTGTTGCTCTTAACGTTCACAATACGTAAGTACATATTTCAGCTATACAATCTGTGATATTTTGGACATCAATAGCCAATGTTGGTATCCATGTTTACAAGCACAGTGGATTGCAACGCATACAATAACTGCAGCTTTTACCATCTGGAAAGAATGCAGCTTTGAATGTGTAAAATGAAAGTTTCCCGGTAATTCGGAAGACTTTCTCCCAATAAATATCCCGAAATCTCTGAGACACAGGTCATGCAACAGAATGCAACTCAACTAACCTGGATAAATGATCTGTTTAGTCACATGTAGTCTACGCTAATTCCATATTGGAAAATAACATTTGTTCCTTAAAGTTGTAGCATCTGTAAATTACACACATGTAAATCTAAAATTGTTAATACGTATTCGTCATTCACCTTTATCCTTGATCGGTCCCACATAGCGTGTACATAATATTTTGACTCCAAAACGGGACATCAAAAGGATGTCAGGTTACCCTCTTTTTTTTTTTTTTTTTTACTGAAAAGGGGGTTAGGCATAATTGTAAAATAATTTTTATTATTAACCTATTAAATAATAATACGTTAATAATAACAATTTTAGCATATTACTTCATAATATTAATTATAAAATAACAATTATATTATAACTAATAATTTAATAAATTTTATTAAAGTACGGATCACATACATGACACATCATAAACAATAAATGAAATATTATCTCCCGTTTTCAAAAGATATTAATTAATATAATCTCGGTATAGCTTATATAGTGTTTCTGTTCCCTTGTGATCAACCTTTGATGCTAGTCCTACGATGAAGTTGGCTCAGAAGTATTCATCAGAACAACATTCTATACCAACCATTCAGGAAAGTCTCCATAATCTGACACACAAGGATTTGTCTTTTGAGTTTGCGTCAAGACAGGAATTTAAATTATTGTTGTATGTCAGAATTGAAACTACTGCTATACACTGTGAAGGAAACACACACAAAAAAATACAACCCGCGACTCGAGCTAACTTAAACAGTACACTGCTGTCTGGCTGCTCCAAAGTTCTCCACGATAATGGAACATTTTGATTGTTATGAAGTGCTTGAAACGCAGAAGAAAATCCATCAACGTTGTTTTTTTATTTGGTTTTCAAGATAACTCCTAGACCTTTCTAAAACGGGACAAATGATGCTTTAAATAATATCGACTGGACTACCCGGACACGCTTCTGAAACGGGACTGTCCCGGTCAAAACGAGACGTAGGGTCACCTTAGTCGCACATATTTGCATCATATCGCGAACGTTTATTAAGAAATAAACGAGTCAACAACACAATCTGGCATTCCTGAACAGAGATGTCCAGCCTCCGGAGGCCGGGCCTCAGCCTCGGTCTCCAGGAGCCTTGCGAGGCTGAGGCCGTGTGAGGCCCAGGCCGAGTTGGAGGTCGGAGGTTGAGGCGGTGTGAGGTTGGAGGTTGGGCCTCCCAAGCAAATCAAATGGACAGCTCTCACTACACGATAGCAGAATCCGATCTGCATCTCGCTTCTAATGGATTGTACTACGGCAATTTTAAAGAAGTTCGGTCTTTGTGAAACTGTCTTTGTCCTTCAGAAAGGAAGCCCGCTTTCTACCAGTTGTTGAAATGAGCCATGCCTGAGGAGATTTTTGGCCTAGAGGGTAGGTTGCATTCCTTTATTTGGCATCTCGCTTGGCTCTCTGTGGCGTAGTGTGCAGCCTGTTCCTTTTTCTCTGCTTTACTTTTATCAGATGTTATTTCGAGAGTATTTGGAAAGAAAGTCCGTAACTTCTGGACTATCTTGAAACCACATTTAGAAATTGTACGGTCGTTCTCGCGTGCTCCCTGGAAAGGAATGTATGCTCCTGCTCACCACCTCTGTTAGGAAACGCAAGGATATATAACTGAGACTATAACTGAGGTGCTTATGTTCTGAAGAAGTGAAAAAAATATAGACACGTTCCATACCTCGTAAAATTATATGTTAAATCTAACATGATTATTAATATTGTGTAATCATTAGCCCCTTCTCTTATCACACACAGGATTTCCCATGAACTGTAGAAGAAATTGGCCAACTTCTTGTCAGTTCAGACCAGAGATGTCCAGACTACGGAGGCCCGGCCTCAGCCTCATCCTCGGCCTCCAGAAACCTTGCGAGGCTGAGGCGTGTGAGGCCGGAGGCCGAGATGAAGATCGGAGGCTGAGGCCCTGTGAAGGCGGAGGTTGAGTCAGAGGTCGGAGGCTGAGGCCGTATGAGACCGGAGTCCGACCTTCAACTCGAAGGCCGGGACCGCAAGTCATTCTAATAAGGATGAAAATAGTACATAAAGAAGTTTTTCTAACCCGTAACAGACACACCAAACAGGAGTCAGAGGAGAGAGAGAGAGAGAGAGAGAGAGAGAGAGAGAGAGAGAGAGAGAGAGAGAGAGAGAGAGAGAGAGAGAGAGAGAGAGAGAGAGAGAGAGAGAGAGAGCGAGAGCGAGCGCAAGCGCGCTTTAACGTAGTACTTTTAGCAAGACCATTTTTATCACTTCTTAGGCCACTTATACAGGTTTGTATCATAAAAGAATTCCGATTTCTCAGTATCACTGCCATATTCAGCATCGTCTACATCTTATTATATGTTGTCAGATTCACCTTCATTGCCATCTTTCTCTGTGATTTCGCCTGTATCTCATTCATGTTCACTAATCACTTATTCATAATAATCATAATCATCAATATCTGTTAGTGGATCATCTAATATTCCAAGGGTGTACTTTTCGTTCACAATGCTCGGTGGCTGTAAAAATCACTCACGGTAACACAGTAATACCAACGACACACCTGGGTCTTGGGGATCCAGTTAGTTGCTTTTGGTACATTACATACCCTCACGACGTTAACCACTCTACTGACTCGAAGAGGAGGAAGAACTAGGATCCTACAGTACCAGTCACGTCATTGCTGCCAACCACGACGTAATGCAAGGCAAGGCAAATTTCCCTATGATCCAGGTGTATCAATTAAGGGTTTAAGCGCTTTATACGTTGATACACATAGAGTTTAAAGTGTGATCCGAAATATTGTGTACTTGGCCTCCTGTGAGAGTCGAAAGAGGGAACTCCATAAATGGAGACAATATTAGCCTCTACATTATGGAGACCGCCCACGAAAATGTTGTATTAAAAATATGCTACAACCCAATATTCGCGTAATAATTAAATGGAAATTTCCGTGGTTTAACTTACCTAAATTGTGATTATGGAATAATATATTTTGTTTGCAAATTAACCATTACCATGTGCAACATCATAAATCACAATTATCTTTGTGCAGTTAAAATGTACATGTCCTGGAGAAATTTTGAACCAAAAATAGCATTATGGATAGCGATAGACGATATCGGAAATTTAATATCGCAATATATGAAGAAGATATCGTCACAGACGATACGATACGATATTTTCTCCATATCGCCGACACGATATATATCGCCAAAATGTGGTGACGATATATCGTCTAGTTTATATTGCTTGAACAATATCTTTTCAATATCGAGGTATATCGTCTGGACGATATATCACCCAACACTAAATAGTATGCATTATTGTCGTGCCCATAGCAATGGGTTACTCGACCCTTGTTCCCATTGAAGATTTTCAAGTAATGAAGTGGCCCGTAGATACTTCCTTCGTGAGGTTACCAGCAGGAAATATATGTCACCATTCAACTCGGTACATGACGTTTCCTCTTCAATCTAAAAAAAATAAGACAATACCTGAGATCCTCAATGGGTCGCGAGAGGTTAAATAATCTTTATATACTGTCAATTGAGAAATAAATTGCAAACATGATCAATTTTGATGGGATAATTGACGGTTTTGCTTATTTGAAAGCAACAAAAGTTAAATTCTAATCATTCTCTGAGATATCAACCGGGTTTTATTAATATTTTGTAAACTTTACTTAGGACAAAGTAATTACAAAGATGTTATTTTTTCAAGTAGAGTTGAATAATTTTAAATTGCAAATTTTCTACCTAGAACACTACATTATATATTTTAATTATTATTCTTAAAGTTTATCTTATTTTCCTTGTAGAGATTTATATTCAGGTAACGCCCTGATGATTTTTTTTGTATCCCAAAGTAGTGGTAATACTAAAAAGTAAAAAAAGTAAAGTGCTCCCCTGTGCTTAGCAGCACGTCATGAAGGCGTATAGGGGGTGTGGGGGTAACGCCCCACACTTTCTTGATCCGGTCGTGAGTGGGGGTGATGTGATCAGCATCATGCCCCTGACAGCTTTTACCCCCCAGAGTTTCCCCCAGGTACCCATGTCATTCGACGCTGGGTGAGCGCCGGGGCCGCTTCCAACGTTAGAAAAGTTCCCGGATTTGAACCGGCCGGGGTAATACTACGTTTTTAAAAATGCTCTTCAGATACTAAGACTCAACTGAAATATTCTTAAATATACTAATATTGTTTACAACAGAAAAGTAAACAACGGATCATAAAATGTAACCTATATTATTTGTAATGAGTTTTTCTTTGTTTCGTTATTTCAAAATGTGTTGGAAGTAAATAGCTTTAATCATTTTTCTTTCGGAGAATAGTAGAACCACCACATACTTGTTAGGCCAAATACAATTTTGGAAAATCATTAGAAACAACCGGTTAAAACAAGAAAGAAAATTTGTCGAGCAAGTGGATAAATACAAAGAAGTCATCGTTTGCAGTCCTTTCCCTAACAAAGTATTTATTTCTTGCTCACCAGGAAGAAGCGTGGCGATGAAAGAGAAGCTAAAAATGATAATGGCTGTTCTTCGGGGAAGAACCGAGGCGTGTGTTGAAGAGCCCGTTTCTTCACCAAGGAGGCGCTGCTGGTTGTTGTCGAATAATTATGGAGTCCCTGTGCTGTGTTAATGATCCCCTGGTGGGAGGAGAGAGCGTCAACAACCGTGCGAAGAGCCACCTGGTGGCAGGGCCATAATACAGCTCCTTGGGTACAGAAAGGAGGCGTCTCGGCTTCTTCCAGTCAAGGGGTTTGCGATGTCTGCCGTCAGCTTGGGCACTTAAGTGTCTTTCTCCATGCGAATACACAGCACTGCAAATCTACAGGTGGATCACAATTATGCCGCGTTTGTTGTAACCTGTCGCGCTTGCGATCGATCGACAGTTTCCGTCCCAATGAGAGAACAAGGAGAACGAGGCTGTTGGCAGCGAGGAGCGAATGGAAGCCAGAGGAGAGGCGCTTACGTAAGCGTTGTTGCTACGTTTCGGTCCAACTCCAACATCTCCTGTTTGTGTCTGCTAGAAGCTTGTTTCATTAAGAGTGGAGCTGATTTGTGTGGTGTTGAAATGGTGCATTCCCTTGTTATTTTATGCGCAATACCTCGGCTTCCCCCACTCCGTGGTTCTCTCTGTGTACAGCGGCAACGCCGCGTGATTTCTGCTTGAAATGCCAACGACTGGACTCGTGACAGGGTGTATCAAAACAAATTAAGTGCAAAATGACAAAAGTATCACTCATCACCGGTCTCTCACATCCGTCCATCCGAGATAACTGTAATTATCTGTGAGTTGCGAATCTATATTTGGTGGTCTGTCTCGTCGCCAGAAGCAACAGGATCTAAATCTTACTCTAAATACGTGGTATTCGAGCAAATGTTTTTAAGACCTAGCAAATCCAATTAAACTAAATTTAAATTCTGAGAATTTTATTTAAATGGGTCAATGTTTTATTAGATAAATTCTCTGAATGTCGCTGACAATGATTTTAAACTAGCATGCAATGTTAATTGAACATTATCCATTGTCAACAGTCATTTATATATAGAGTTTGGATTCCGATTAAAAAATAACCAGAAGACCTACATAAAAACGAGTTACATACATCCAAATGCGGTACTTACCATGCTTACCTTATGGCATACTGTGGTTCGAAGATAAGTAGATATGTGCGCAATGTGTTAAACTGCTTTTTCGGTTTATAATTTATCCACAAGAAATAAATTATTCGTCACATGCGCTCAACATGTTCTTAGGTAATGATACCCTATCCATAGGAAAACCTGACAAAAAATAACGTACCACTCGATTGCTGAACAACATATATGATTGATCTAATGAAATAACAAATTTCTCTTGTATTGTATTGTGGCGAAAATAGTGTCATATATGGCTTATACAGTGTATATCCACGATATATTTTGAACATTCCCACTGCCTCCAACTCAGAATCTATTCCTCTAAAAAAGCATTTACCTCTGCTCCTTCACTAACCAGATATTTTACATTGTCTCTATTGTGTGAATTACTACCGAAACGTAGGAATAAGATTGTTTGAACAATTGTGATCGAATCAATGTTAGCCAACTCCAACACAAAATACGCCTTCTGCTGGTCACTAGTCATTTTGCCACACTAACGATCCTGGCGGAGCAGCAACAAAGCAGTATAAGCGGCCCAAATAGGAACAGAATTTCCAATTTTTCTTTATATTGATACTTTGTTTCGTTTTCTATCTTAAATAGTTACGTCATAATAACTGCGTAAATGTCAAATTGTTTCATTCTTTTTTACTTACTCTGTACATGCAATGGTATAAAAGTGTAACGTGTTAAAAATAAGTTCCCAGATATAATATATGATTCGTTTACTCATTAATTGAAATGCAAACACTTGCCTCCTGAGGCATACTGTTTTCTAGTGACTATACCCTGTCTCATCTATCTCTGGAGTAAACAAACAAAAACAAGTCTCTGAGGAAGTAGTGACGGGAGACGGTTCCAGCAATGAACACGTTTGAGGGAACGGGATTGAGTGGAGGAGGAAGCGACTGCAGTTACCAACCTTCTGAGCAGCAGTATTGCTTAGCTCTGCTCACCCGACACACTTCTTCTCTGGCGCTATGCGCGGCCTTGCTCCAGAGATACCCTCGACAGGGTACAGAAGGGTACTAAATTAGTAGATATTATGTGGAAAGTACGACAGATGAGAAACAACCAAAAATGTTTGCTGTTCCGTGTGTGATTAGCTTTAGAGATGGCTATTCCATCCCTATAAGCAAAAACATTTGGTATGAGAAGCTACGGAACACTGTTGAATAATAAGGTCTATCGAATAATTTCTCTCTAATTCAGTGTGGCTTGCAACCCTTGAGTTCTCCACAAATAGAAGCTTATTTTCTATTAGGTGTTAGTTTTGTGCGCATTCTCCATGATATGATGGACCTTTTATAATTACGTGTTAACATTCAATCCCACAAAAACTTCAATGTGAGCTTGATTGATTCAGTTGCTTTATTTTATTTCGCCTTTTTGTGCCACTTTTGGCTAATTTGCGAAGATGGGAATGAGTAATGATCTGATGAAATTGATGAATGAACTCAAAAACATCCATGCCCAGGCCGGGATTCGAACCCGGGACCCTTGGCGTCGTAGTACGATGTGCTAACCACTCTTTTCCCCATATCTGGCACAGTTCTATAAAATGTATGAATAGCGATCTCGGTATAAAACATTAATTCTTTGGGAATATTTTTATATCCATTGGTGCTGTTAATGGTACATCTTTTAACAGTGTAGTTATTATTTTTTGCGTGGTGGAGTCAATTGGAGAATATATCGCTGAAAGACCGCTTTGAATAAATAAAGCTCTTGATTGTATCGTCACGCTCTTTAAGTTCATACCTCTCCTCTTTTCCGGAAGATATAGCTCGCTCATAGCCACGCGGAACACTGAGTCATGCCAGAGAAATTTGCAAACTGTTCCTTCATCCTAGCTATTTGCTTCGCTGACAAAGTCAATGTCTTGGATAGGTACCAAAGTTTCGATAAAGCGTATATGTTTACGTATCTCACTCGCGATTTCAAACAAAGAAACCTGAGTTGATTTGCACGTAAAGTATATATAACGTTTTCGGTCACTAACCGGCTATTGTGCTCAATGGTATCCTTGATATTTGTATAAAAATGTACACCTAGTATTTTCAGTGTCTGTGCTACACGTACACTAGTGTTATTACTAAACAAATTGTTGACTCCCAAGGGCAACAAGAACGTTTTGCTTAAATTTAGCTTTGCACCCGAGACATTCTCGAAATATTTCAAGAACTTTTGTGCATTCTCCAAGTCCCTTTCGCTTTTTAACAAGAAGGTAATGTCATCCATATAACTACTGACTTGAATCGTTTTTGACATAACAGAAATGCCTTCATTTATTTCTTGTAATCTTTTAAGTAAGGGAACCAGTGTTAATACATATAATGCACTACTGAGTGGACGTCCTTGTAAAACACCTCGTTTCATTTGAATTTTTTCGTAAGACACTCATTAAGTTTTAGTTTTAACTGAGTGTTTCCGTACAAAATTTGTATCCATTTTATAAAGGTATCTCCGAAACCAAAAGCCTTTAAAACACTGTACATATATATATATGGCTAACTCTATCATAAGCCTGTGAGAAATCCACTGATAAAATTGCTTTGTTGGTTTGCTCGTTTTGTGTTGTAATAATTACATCACGTATAGTTTGTAATAAATGATGAATTGTTCTTTGAGGATTACATGCATATTGTGTGTCCCCTATTAGTTTATGCATGTAAGGAATTAGGCGGATGTTTATGCATCTGCTAATAATCTTAATATCGCTACTCAGAATTGTAATCGAGCGGTAGTCAGTAACCACTTTGGGTTTCGGTTTATTTGGAACAAAAAACACTATTCCTGTTCGACTTGAGGACCCTAATTTCCCACTCTGTAATACATCATTGACCCATTGCGTGAAAACATCCCCAAAGAGATCCCAAAAGGTTTGATAAAAGTCTGAGGGCAGGCCATCCTATGCTGTTGATTTATTTCTGGCAGCTTTGAAAACTTCATTTCTTACTTCGGTGTTCGTAAAGGGTTTACCAATTTCCGTTCGTTCTTCTTCAGTTAGTCTTTCTGTTACTTCGTTCGTAAAGTTCCAATCGGATTCTAAGGAATTATGAGCTTCACCCATCAATTTTAATAATATTGTAAAAATGTACTCTGAATTACTCTGGGATTAATTGTAATCTCTCCTGTGTCATCTGTTACCTCTGTTATTAGGTAACGTTTTACTTGTCTATGCTCTTGTAAGATATGATATAAATTTGCCTCTTCATCATTATCCAAAGGTAACTTTTTGCTTTAAATTTTTACGATGATTCTCTTTTTTCGGTGTATAGAGAGTAATTTTGATTTGTAATGCTAGATTTTGTAAATCGTGTAACACAGTATAATAAAAATTATACATGTTGTTAGAATATCTATTTTTTCTATACTATACATTTTACAAATATAACGAAATTTTGGTTTTACAATGAATTCCCACCATTCTGTTAGGGTCTTAATGGGTGATTAACTAGCTCTAACGAAGTGTCTTTTATTAGCATTTCATAATTTTTATCCGCCAATACTGAACAATTTAGCATCCAGTATCCTCTTCCCATACATGATTTCTTTTGTTACAATTTTATTTTTAGAATTAAGGCACTATGATCACTGAAGCAGACGGAAAACACACTTACACTATGTACATTTTCTTCATAACCCTTCGCTATATAACATCGGTCAATCCGTGAAGAACTTTGAACTGTAAAATGTGTAAATCCTGGTTGGTCTCTGTGTTTACAACTCCATGCATCTTGTAACTGTACACCTTTTGTTAATTCATAGAGTGCCCGAGAAAAATTATAACCAGGTTGTTGATCTTGCCTATCTAGGACAGAATTGAAGTCACCTGCCATTAACGTTTTTTATGTATGCGATGTTAATTCTGGACTTAGGATTGTAGGAAAGAAATGTTCTCGTTCATGCTTATTGTGACTTCCTGAAGGCGCATATACATTGCATAAAAACAAAGGACCTAATTCCGCACTTATTAGTCTTCCTGATGGGTGGAGGGTAACATTGTTTAAATCAGTTCTTTGATTCAAAACTATTGCTGTGCCTTGGTATGTGGCGGTAAAATTATTATGAACATTGTACCTTGCCAGAGATGAAAAATTTTCAATGCCTACCTCTTATAAGAAGGCTATATCAATATCCGACTGTGTCAAAAAATCATTTATCGCCATTAATTTATTCTGACTTTGTAATTTGTTAAGGTTAATCGTTGCTAACGTGAATATGTACATTATGGATGTAAGGATCAGATTTAAGCAATGCATTAATAATTGTTATTACTTTACGCTTTACAATTGTTCCACTTTTGACGCTGGGCAGAATCACTCATATCTCTTCGTCACTACCTGAATCAAGAACTGAACGCATTGCTGTATCACTTGGTTTATCTGGTCCTGCCCCTATTAGTTCTAAACTTTTTTCTTCTTTTCCTAAAAAAATGGATCGGTTGAATAGGTTTTTCACTGTTGGACTTAAGCTGTAATTCTGCTTGGGAGACCAAGCTAAGATGCTCATGCTCTTGGGAATTAATGTGAATACCATGCAGGACATTGACCTGGTTCTACGAAGCAGATGGCAACAGGACTGGAGACAATACTCTGGATCAGTACATACGAAGCTATATATGCCTGACGTTAAATTCTGGACAATGAACTCACTATTTAAACCAACTAAAGAGTTGATACACCTCATTACAGGGCATGGCCCTTATAAGGCATATTTGAAATGCTTTGGCCTTAATCTAGATGACCAGTGCCAAGTATGTAAGACTACTCTACTGATACTCTAGAACACGCCGTGTTCTATTGCAATAAATTTCAACACCCAAAAATAAGGGAACTTAGAGCTAAGCTAGGACCTTGTAAGACAACAACTTACTTGTCAACGAACCTTTCCTACAATTAATGCTTTGGCTGAGCTGATATCTACGTTTGAGGAAATGGAATTCAAACACCATCAAGAGTCACGAGCCCGACAAGTGGTTCCAATACCACCATCTATTGAAAACATGGAACCCACTGGAACTAAGAATAGATCCAGCATAAGACTTGCTACCCAATTAATGGGAGAAAGCAGCTCTACACAAAATAATTGCTTAAATGAAATAAGATACTATGAACAAGGACCGGCTTTCCTGAATAGAAGACAGCACTACATTACATCCCTCAGAAGAGAACCTGACAAAACAGAATTGGATGACTGAAACCACTTTATATATTTCCAGTATTTAGATGCTGTCTACTAGTTGAGGACTGCGAGTAGAAGATTGAAGACAGAAGAGGAGGCTTGAGAACTCCCTATTCCTCGGGGATGTCTCTTCAATATAACTCTTATGAATATCTACCTTTCTCAGATCTAAGGATTCCTCAACAAGTGCCATTATTATTCTCTTATTTATGGGATCTAAGGATTCTTCTAATATCTTACTCTATATTATCATTCTTATATTGTATTGTTATATATTCATTATTTTATTTCTATGTTACATGTATATTTATACTTCATATCTTGCTTATTGTTTGGAGCTACTCAATTTCACAATATCAATTTTTCAAAAACGTCTTGGTTTATATCTTAGGCACCAAGACTCAGAGCACTTGCCTGTTCTCTCTTACGTACCTTCAGACCTCTCCACTTACCAAGTTAATCCTTATATCCTATTCCGGGATACGGATACCACACTCAGATAAGATCAAGAAAGAAGATCTGAGTGAGAGGGTACCAAAAGTGAGAGTGGCGAGTGAAGGCGGAGGATCGCCGCTTCGTATCGCATCAATGTACTTCTGCTGCTGTACTTACCACGTCATCCTTTTTCTGTTTCTTCGGACGTAAGGTCATATGGTCTGTAGCATTTTTCCTCGCTTTCCTGGCGGATCGTGGGCGGGTTCTTTTGGGGGTATGTTCTGCAAATTCTGCTTCTGCGAACATTGAACTTGTAGGGATTTGGGAGTCTTGATTCGGGATTTTGACTAGAGTAATTGGTTGATTGATTGATTGATTTAGTTTATTTTACTTCGCGTTTTGTGCCTCTTGGCTAATTTGCGAAGATGGGGATGAGTGATGAAATGATGAAATTGATGAATGGACATACACAAACAACAAAGCCCGACCGGGATTCGAACCCGGGACCCTTGGCGTGGCAGCGCGATAGAGTAATTGGAACTATAGATTAATTCCCACTTACACTTTCACTTGCACTTCTTTGCACACTTTCCATGTTACCATCACTTGCATTATCTTCTTGCTGATTTAACTGTGGGGGTTTGGGAATCGTAGTACTTGCCTTTGGTCTTCGGTGACTACCATCTGCTCCTGTTGTTCCTTGTGGTCATCTGGAGTGGCCTGTCGATATGCCGGTACTGGTAAAATGGTTCTGGAATTCTGGGTTTGAACAGTTGATTCCGTATGTGGGTGTGAAGGACTTGGGTGTGTATTTTCCACGGCTACAGCATATCCTGTAGTACGTGTCGACCTTGCCACCCTATGCTGGCACTGATGCTGTAAGTGATCCTGTGCGTCACATCTAAATCAGAGTTTGGATTGCCCTTCATACCTAGTCCAATAACGCTCTTCATTTAAAATAATATAAGATTGCACCGCTTTTTGTAGGATGATACGGACTACCTTCCTGCCAGTTCTCACTGGATAGGGGAGGGAGGTGAAATACACTTCATCTCGTACTGTTTGTACTATTCCGTATTTAGACATTTCAGTTGTTATAGCACTTCCTGGTAATTCCATGGGAACTAGATGAATACGAACGATTGTAACAGGTTGGTCTGCTCTGTGTACTGGAATTTCATATTCTTCCGTGTCGTCTGAGAATACGAAAGTTCCCGTACTACTTGTGATTACTTCCTTGCAGAATTGCTCGGTACTTACTTTAACAAACACTTGGTGTTTTACGAAGTCTACTTCAATACTCAAAACATCCGCAACGCGCAATTTCTCTACATCTCACAGCCATTTGTGAATGGCAAGCGTGCTAGGCCTTTGCTGCACTCTTGCAAAAGGAAATTGCAAAGTGTTTAACATTTTGACCGGCATATCTGAGAAATTACATACGTTCACTTAACTTCACTGCTACAGAGCTTCTTGCTCTGCTGTTAATATATTCACCTGTCTCTAGAAAAAAATTCTGCGTGTTGATTCTACTCTACTTGACGAATGTTCGGGGAGCGCTCGCTAGACACGTCAGCTCTCTATCTCGCCTCGTCGCGGAAAATATCACTCCGCCACGTGTGTCGGCTTCAATCTGAGCACCGAGATACGTGGACTGTTTATATGTCAACCTGATCCTATATATACTTAAAAAAGATATCAACATATACGCATGACAAGTGCAGCGCGAAAGGAGTTAAAAAGGGACGTAACCATCGGTGATTTTGTGTATTTAAAAATGTATGCAATTTTCCAAAGAGGGAGTTGAGATGTGGCATAAGCTTTCATAAACTACAGAGAAAGGCTTTCATATTCAGCATGCGATATTCCCTGCATGAAGTTTGTTTCTGTGTGTGCAATTTATGACAATTAATATGAAATTTCATTCACATTGTAATCAAAGATATTTTAAGAAATCAAATTGTTTGAATAATAGAAAGTAACATAATACTAACAATACATATATATTTCGGAAATCCTCGCAGTGTTTCATTTCACAATATCGAAAACGCCAACAGGCTATTTTCTACCAACAATCAATTAGCATTGGAAAGAAGGTCTCCCCGATGGTGTAGTGCTAGCGTTGTCGTCTTGCAATGAAAGGGTTCCGGGTTTGATACCGGGTGGAGGCGCATAGTGGTTCGGATCGCACTTTAAACTGTAGGCCCAGTCCAGATTAGCCTTACTCTGCATAAAGTGGACTTAAAACACAAACTCAAGCATTAGAAAGAACAGACTTAGCTCTCTGGATTGATACGTAGAGGTAAGGTGAAGTTCCCCGTACATATAGCAGAGTGTCATGAAGGCACATTTAGGAGATGTGGAGGTAGGGTCCCACAAATACTCGATTTCGGCCATGTTGGAGATGATGTAACGAGCACCACATTCCGGCCGCCTTTACCCCCCAGGTTCCCAATGATTTGAGGCTGAGTTAACCCCAGAGCTGCTTTATGCGGGGACAAGACCGGAAGAATTCCGAACTTAGATCACCCACCCAGGGAATCGAACCCGGGTTTCCCGCGTGGCAGTCCAGGCGACTGATATCTATCGTATATTTTGCAGGATAGGCCTAAAGCCGGTAGCGCCGCCACTAATCCAGATAGATATTTAGTTACAAATAATTAGAACATTAAAGAAACAAAAAAAACAGCAGCTTTTCGTGAGCGCATCTGCATTCATGTGTTCACTACATCGGTGAACTCTTGACAGATGAAACACGGACACACTCGTACATTACAGCTTTCAGACATATAAGAAAAAATATGAATTTAAATTTGAAAATATTATCTTGCACAAAGATCCTATATATATACAATGATATCATAATCATAAATATCAGTTGTGTGCACCATAAATATATACTTAAAAGCTGAATCATCAAAATTAATTAAGGCAAACATTGGAGTGACCATTAATAGGGGAGGTCGGGGTATTGCAGAACACTTAAGCTTTGAGGTTGAATTACATACTTATTTGGAATCATTTTTTGAACTTCATGGATTCTATAGAAACGTTGATACCTTCTCTCGCAAATTATGACAGGAACAGTGCTCCCAAACTATTTGGTGTACGCAAAAAAACTATGACAAGAACACATCTGAAATGTTCGGCATTGCCCTGAATTTTGGGGTAATGCCAAACACCGTGTTTGCCATTACCGCTTATGAAAAAAAGTATGTATGTCTTCCTTGGTGCGTTCGTCATCTGAAATTAAAAGTGTTGCTGCAGTTAGATATTTTGTTTTGCAATAATGTTCTGTCAAGAAAACAATAAAAAAATGTAATTCAATAAAATATAGCAAAATTCCCCAAAGTATTGACTTCGAGATTCGATCCGGAGATATGAACAGAAAAATCAAGAGGCCAAGTCTAATATTGACGCAAGATGCCATGATTCTGATTTATTTGTTGCGGTTGATCAAATCAAAATGATATAATTATAGGATAAGTGACTGGGGTAATGCAGAACATCAGTACGTCATTTTTCCTTTCTGTGCCATGTTGTTTTCATTATCGCGATGCGCGTTGTATTGAATTTACTAACATAGCAGTGCGATTTAAAATTGTCAAAATAAATGTACAGTCCACAACAGTAAGCGACAATAAAAAATAATATACCATTCTTCACTCACCTCGATGTAAACACATCGTCTATATTACAAGCAAAGTGGACGAAAACAATTTCTAGCTTCTACGTCACACAGAACAATGGCGACGCAAGCAGCTTAACACATTATCCGTGACGGGTACTAGGTGGCAGCACCAATTGGATCACTCTTAACAAGGAATAAAAGCTGAAAACCTGCTGTTCGGCATTACCAAAGTGTTCGCGAAACCCCCGGTCTCCCTTTCTTTAAAAAAACAATTATGGTAATATTTACGTTTGTTGTGTGGCAGCGAAAATTGACGTTTTTAAACCGTCATTTCTCAAGTAGAGTTTTATTTCTTTTGAAATTTTTAAATAGGAAAATCATTTATCTTTAAAGCTTAAGATTTTGTATTGTTTCGTACACATCTGGGACATCCCACGTGCAAGTGCCACTGAACCCCTATTTTTAAAATTAAATGCAATGCTGTAACTTTATCCTATCTTGTGTGTGAACAATCCAAAGTTGTCTTTTGGATAAAAATTCAAGTATTATGCATAATTAAGTTAGAAAGTAGAAGGTATTTTACATACTATTTATTTTAACTTTTTGATTTACTTGTGTTTTCTATTGTGTCCCACTCGTGACAGAAAAAAGAAACAATTAATTTCTCCTTTAACTGTTACATTTACTTTCAACTGAACTAGAATATTCAACGGACAATTACCTTCTCTCTTTGTCTTAAATAATTTAATTTTCATCACTTGACAATTCCCAGAAATTGAAATAAATTTCTTACTAAGTGAAGAGGTGGTATTTCGTCTGTCCAACCCGTGACATAAAATTGTTCACTTGTAGCTACTAATATGGGAAAGTATTTAAGGGTAGTTATATTTAATCAACAGTGTTATGTTTCATATTTCCTTGCAAAGGGACAATGAAAAAAATGTTGCTTAATATAAAAAATGTAGTTCGCGCGTCCCACTCGTGACATAGTTTGAAATAGTGGAATAAGAAACACTTTCTGTAGAGGCAATATTCATTCTTTTATTATATTTAGGATATCAAAATACATTTGACACAGTAATGATTTTGTCTGGATAAACATTTTAAATGTAGTTAAATATATGTCCGCTTTAATTTAGTCGGAATGAATCCTTTTAAACTCAGGCGGAATCCAAATGTTATCTATTTACAATTTCCAACAACATTTGGGCTATTGGGAATAAGTGCACTTTGCACCCTTCAAATATTTTTGTTATCAATGTCTGACTTTCAAAATTATATGTAAAATTGGGGAGTTAGAAATCTCTAATTTCGATTTACCCCATCATTCACCCACGGCCTGCAAATCATATTTCTGCTTTTCGGCTCCCAAACCATGGAATGCTTTGCCTTCGAACATCTCATGCATAAACAATTTAAAAGGTAAAATCAAAGATCTTTTGTTAGTGGAACAATTGCAGAGTTGCGGCACACACTGAAGGTATCAAGTCACTCAGTATATAGAATTGTTTTATTATATTATTATTGCTATTGTATTTTGTAGTTATACATTTTTGTGATGATCTAATTTTTGTGTATTTCTTACAGGTGTAACTGTACATGTATTATTTTAAATCTAGCTCACTGCTCCATACGCAGTATATCTCATCTTATATGTATCATCATATTGACAAGGGTTAGGTGGCAGAGCAGCCCTTGGCTGAACCTCGACCGCTTAATAAAGATTTTTTTTATTATTATTAGCTATTACTATATTGTAATAACCATTGCTCTTTTAAATTCACCATCTTAACTTGTTACATTTTCATTATCTTCCAGTGAAAAATCTATCAAATACCGTAATAATTAGAGCCCGGATTTATATGTAATTACATATTCTATTCCTTTCTAGACACATACCTTGAACATGAAAATGTCAACTAATTATATAACGGACATGATTTTGCATAAGTTTTATGTTACATATTTGCCAGGATATTACATGTTTTACATATTTGCTAATTTGCTTTGCATACAACAATATTTTTTCCAATTGTGATCCTTTTCCTATATTTTCGATCTCTGAAACATGATGATGAAAATTTGTAGCTCATGTGATGTTATATTTTCTAATCAATAAAGTGCATAGCCCTTATGGTTACCTAAAATTTACTGTGGCAAGCCGATAGACAGGTTTAATACCAAACAAAATTACTGGAGCTGTTATTTATCGAAAGATGCTGGAGTTTCCCCTCCCCCATTTTTTGGTTACATATTTTCGTTTAGCTTTAAGATTTAGAAAAATCACCTAGAAACTTGGCATCTGTGGACAAGAAAGCTACTTTCCTCTACGTAGCGAATAACACAATATGTTTCCTTGTACTTAAAAGTACAAAAGTAGCTATGTATTTAATTCGACTGTTTTTCTGCAGAAACTTTTTTTTTACAATTTGCTTAAAAAGTTACAAAGAGCTCTCTTACATATTTACATATTCTACAATAATTTGCGATGTGAAATGTAATCAATAGTCGACAAAATTGGTTTCTTAAATATGTACACGTTGCTGTGCTTTTTTGAGTTTATAAATTTCATATAAATTTTAATTTGAACAACTTATGTCCTTAAAATTAAGATGAATATGTTCAAATATAATAAATACTCGTAATTAGGAGAGTTCTTGAAATTGTTTGGATACTCGATTATTAATATTGCATATCCTTTTGATAATACATATTTAGGTATATATTTCATCAATTATTGTTACATATTTATGTACATATTTTTGTACTTTGATATTACATAAAAGTCCGGGATCTAGTAATAACTATTACTATTTCTTTTGGCATCTCTCTTACAGCTAGTTCTCTCTACTCGGCCACTCTCTTTCGAACTGTAATCCTCGGAACTTGTAGAACTCCTTTCCGAGGAAGTTGTGTTCGAGATGCAATCTCCAATCTCTCCTTCTGAGCTATCTGATGCTTCGCACCCAGCCGCATGCACTTGAAGCTAGATATTCCCCCAGGAAGGCCAGAGCGAGCACCCTCAAGATGTTCAAGAACTTCGAAGACAATCCCGGGCTCCCAACTAATCTTCAGGGACCGAATTCCCACTTCACTTGGAGGACCCTTTTCTGGTATATCAGTTCTTCTGGGATCGCGGTCACCAAATTCCCTCAGAATTTACTACGGTGGAGCATCTGCTTTTTGATTGAAGATATGTATTTATGACTTTAGGTTTCTGATTAATATATGAATTTATGGCCATATTTTGCTTGCGTTGTAACCCTTATTTTCATTTTTCCTTTTTGAGATATTTACAAACAGACGAGATTCTACTTAGTTGAAAGTACAAGGCACGTTCAGTATGTAAGGAGAATTTTGCATTAAAATCTTCGGTAATATGCCCATGAGAACGAAACGTCTAATGTTTCTTCGACTTATCAAGTGTCACTTGAGGGTTTCTCCAATCAAACAAAGGCTTTTGTGGCATGTCAAGCCGCTATAGTGTGAAACGTTTCTGTTTATCGTGACATGCGATCTGACAAGTGACACGTGAATCTCCCATAATATCTCAGCTTCTTCACTATACGGAGAAAATGATTTAGAAATATGGGCGGACAATAATTTTAAGAGTTGAGTTGTTGCTTTAAGTTCACTTTATGCACAGATAGGCTAATCGGGAATAGAATTACAGTTTAAATGGCATCTGAACTACCGTGCAATGTGCCTCTACCGGGTATCGAACCCGGGACCCAATATTTTAAAGACTCCCTGTAGAGTTTGAAATATAGTGTGAACTGCTTGCATAATACAGGAT
The DNA here is from genome assembly GCF_977018435.1 of Lepisma saccharinum. Classification (NCBI taxonomy): domain Eukaryota; kingdom Metazoa; phylum Arthropoda; class Insecta; order Zygentoma; family Lepismatidae; genus Lepisma; species Lepisma saccharinum. Next base: position 7,774,797 of record NC_139236.1, on the reverse strand, counting down.
GTAACAAACATGCGGCGCCAATGGGTAAATTACAGTATTATTTTTAAATATATATTGTATTTTCAATGTAGTCTCTACCAGTGGTAAAATGTAACTGTAGGAATGTATCAATGTTCCGAAGAATACGGGACACAATGTCGGGCGAAGTGGCGCTGTACCGATGCCCTTTACCAGAATTAAGGCATTCTACTTTTAAAAAGTGAAATTATATTCACTAATAATGTAGCGTGTTCCGCTTAGAGGGATCGAAATAAATGCTCAACCTTTAAAATCAGAGGAATGTATTGTCATGGATATCCGGAAGGGAGGGTCAAAGGGGGCCACGGTCACCCCTGGAAAATGAAGATCCACCTAAAAAGTATTGTGTATTTCACACATAATTTTATTTCAGTCATAGTAATATATGTTAATTATTATGAGAATGTTGAAGGAACTTGATAATTTCAGAGGGAATAAGTATTTTTTGAGGTGCCATCACTGCTATGAGAAAAATATGTCTACTTTGCTCCCCCCTGGAAAATAATTACATTGCTTGACTCTCCTTGGAAAAGAATCCTGCGAACGTCCATGGATATTGTTAAGATTGTCATTTCACAAGATACAGAAACTCTCCGAATGTATACACCAATAGTGAATACATGTGCTTGCGCATGCGCAATCATTACAACGCATCACAAATGCTGCGCTAGTCACTCAACAGATGCTACAAAATAGCGTAGTTTGAATAGCGTTTAGATGTCTGCAGGGCAACAAGGTGCACACGTCGAGTTGCATTGACCATTTCCCTAAACTATGAGAGTTTCTACATCAATGTGTGTTAATAATTCAGTATTTACACTCCAAATTATCCATTATTTCTCCATCCCTCTAAGCGTAACACGCTGTACAGTTGATACAGTTAAAATGCATTATTACAATTTTTAAAATACTCTCATTTTTGTAAATTAACCTCGTCAGAGCTCTGGAAACATGTTCTTCCAACTTAAACCATGCTCTCGGTTAACGACGTTTCTCCTGTTCATAAACCCCCACATCAACACAATTTGCATACGCTAATAGGGCTCCTGTGATAATCCTTGTCCACTCTCTGAGTTTCCACACTCTGTGATCTTCAAAGAGATCTCGAGTCATCTCGCATTAAGCAGACATGAATATGAAATTTAACCAGACGGGTTTACCTACTTCCACTATTCACCGAGTTTCGCAGACATATTAAAGTCTTTCGCCAGAAACAATTAAGATCTAGAGCAAATTGAAAGTAAAATATTTTCTGTTTGTCATTCTTTGTTAATTGAAATAAATTTAAAAAGTGGTTAGTTTATCATTATTCAGAGTTTTCTCCACAGTATATAGGTCAACGTCAAACGTTTGTTTGTCAAAAATCGTTTAATGTCAACTTTATGGCCAAATAGACTGGCTACTCTAGACTGAGCACAAAGTTTAATTTGGAACCGACTCCACCGGCGATCGAACCAGGGACCCCTTGGTTAGAAGGTGACAACGTAACCACTACGCTATAGGGGAAGCAGCAGATAAAGTTAAAAAAGGTAAGGGTACATGTGGACACACGACATGAAGGCATATGGAATGACGTGAAGGTAGAGCTCCACATATTCTTGATCTCGGCCATAGTTGGGATGATGTGATTACCACCACGGCCGGCCGTTTTTACCCCCCTCCCCGGGTTGTCCTAAGGTACCCATTGATACGAGGCTGGTTGGGCCTCAGAGCAGCGCAGAAACAGGAAAATGACTGGAAAAATTCCTGGTCCACATCACCTGCCCCGCGATTCGAACCCGGCTCTTTCGCGTGGTAGCCAGATGCTCTATCCAAAGTTATCATGAAGCCAGCAGACATAGAGGTGCATACAAAATTATCCACGGTATTTACCACCTACATAATGCTTTTAAACGCTGCTCTCATGCATTCTTGTATACTTCTTATTTTACAAATCTTTTCGGTCTGTGTACCCTAATTTATTTATTTATTTATTTATTTATTTATTGATAGAGCTCAACAGGCCGAGCCCAATTATAGTGTTCTAATTACATAATATTACTACAATAGATTCAGTGTTCCAGTATATTAATGAAATTGTGTTGAAAGAGTTGCACGCTCTCCCCACCGGAGAGGTAGAAAGATTTGATGTTTTCACTCTCTCGTAATGAAAGATTTTGTGCTTGGGAAGTGTTTTGGAAATGGGAACATTAAATGATACGGCTGATAATAAGTTGGAATCGTCTATTATACCGTTAATTACTTGATACAGAAAGAGCAGGTTATTTACTTATCGGAGTGCTAGTTTGCTGAAGATGGTCTCTGAGACTATATGAATCGAATGTTGGATATTCTCCACAGGCTTTGAATTTAAGATATCTAAGAAACTTGAATACGTTCAAGTCTATGAATTAAGTGTATTTGATTGGGATTCCAGATTACTGACGCATATTCTAGTTTTAACCGTACGAGAGATTAGTAAAGTATTTTCACTGGTTCTATTTTCGTGAAGTCGTGGCTTGTCCGGATTATAAAACCTAAGTTTCTGAAAGCGTCGTTAGTAACAGTTTCAATATGCTTATTAAATTTGAGCTTGGTGTCGAAGGTCACTCCGAGGTCTTTAATTTCATTTTTGCGCGTGATTTGTACATTTTTAATACGGTATGGAAACACACAAGGAGCTTTGCGTTTTGTGTAAGTGAGTACGCTGCATTTTGTTGGGTTAAGATCCAAATTGTTACTTGTAAACCAAGAGATCACCCAGTCTACATCTTCCTGAAGTTTCAAACAGTCTTCAGAGGTAGTTCTTTCGTGGGAAAGCTTAAGATCGTCGGCGAAAAGCAACTTTTGAGAATAAAAATGAAATTAGATTAAATGAAGATATTGAAGGGACACTCACAAAGGAGCAATACCCATTACATGGCTCGCATTGGGTCTTTCGTGAACAAGATCATGAATGAGGCACTTAAAGTGCTCGGTTACCGAGACGATCTATGGCCAACAGATGGGCGGGCCAGCCTGAATTTGGTTGCGCTTTGACGCCCTCGCTGCCCCCCTTTAGCGCCGCCCCTGTACCATCCACATTATACCCCACTACAAGCAAATGAACATCGACTGGGGTATTGTGGAGAGAATATGTAACCGTTTTGAATCCACCCCCAGATGTTATCCATTATGCGTTCTGCTGTGTGGAGTAAATAATCCTGGGATTAGGCGCAGGATTTTCTGATGCTTGGGGAAAATTTTTGCTCTTTGTCTGTGATTACTCACTTGTTAGAGCGTCAGGAAACATTTAACAAATTTGAAATTTCGCAGTGGTTTACTAATGGACACGCTTTCTATATTATTTTAAAAAAATCATAAAATGTATTTTTCGTGCCAAAATCGTCATGATATAGTAATTAGGTAATCTTCAAATATCAGCGTCCTCGCCTTTTATTCAATCTTCTGGGCAATCTTCCATTACTTCGCTCTTAAAAACAAATGAAACAATCTATTGTCAAAAATGTACTTCATAGCACTTAAGTAACCATATAGGGTAATCGCGACAATGTGAATGAACCATACGTTGATCAATGAATGAATGAATGAAACATTAATTATGCAGTTAAAGGCAAAGTAAAATGAAAAATAATGTAACGAAACTTCATTGTGAACAAAAAACAACAAAAAAATACATACAGAATAATAGTTTTTTAATAAATGTAGTGGCTTCGTCAGCACTTTAGTCCATTTGCACCACTTTCAAGTACCGAGTTATAGTACCCTCAGCCAAAAAAAAATATTGTAAGGATGACAATATAACAAATAAATTACATCGGGTTCGGCCACCTATGTTGTTGTATTGGTTAGCACACCACACCGTGTAGCCTCTTTTCCTTTGTTTCCAAAGTGAAATTCAATGTCCGCCGTTCAAAATTGTGAGAAAGAAAAAAACTATTTTTTTTAACATCCCTCTCACCATAATTCCTACAAGTTACTTCCCTGAAAATAATGCGTAGCTTATGTGTTGTACGTGTAAAATGTCAGACAAGTACGGGCAAGAAAATAGTTGAACACCTAGCGTCGCAGCGTGTTATGCTAACCAATACACCCACCTCGGTGGCCGAGCGCGTTAAAGTAAGGGAATCAAAATCTCGCTACAGAAGGTTTAAGGTTCACGCACTGACCTCGTGGTTCTTTCTTTGCGAGTGTCAAGTCATCAATTTCATACAGGTGCGCATATTGTATCTACAAATTTCAGTTGGCAACCCTGCCAGAATACACATGCGCATGCTCGACATACCCATATCCGTGAAGAGTTGGGAGTCGGGCAATTATAGTATACCATTGAGCGTTTCCGGGTGCAGACGCGGATTGTGGCCGTGTAAGTCTTAATCAAAACAGGCACAGCGCACTGCGGCAGAACAATGAAGATCGCCATGCACCTGTTCCAGAGACACACACAGCATTCTGAGGTGGATTAGATAGTGGAGAGCCACGGATAATGTTGTGAACCGTCAGTCGCCGTGAAATACGCGCTATTCCACAGGACATGTTGAGAAGCACGCTATCAAAGCCTTCCCGCATCGCCTGAAACAGTGCATCAAAGCAGAAGGACATTTAGAGGACGTTATTCTCAAGGTGCACTGATGTCTATTTTGCTTCTTTCTTTATACGGCATTACAACTCTCTGTGAGTTTTGGCCAGCTCAACAATATTGTTCGACCGCTTTTATATTTTGCTTTTTACCTCCAATTTCTAACTTTCATTCTCCTCAAATCTTCCTCTACGTCAGCTTCAAATTTCTTTTTTGGCATTCCTCTTAAACTACGTAGATGCAAATGGTTTTCATTTTGTTATTCTTTCAACACTTCGAACTTCCTCCATCCTTTCGATATGGCCTATCCAAGCTATCCTTCAAGATTTTACATCTCTTACTATATTCCTTTGTTATAGCTAGTTCACTATTTGTTTTTCGAATGTACATTTCCTCATTCAGCTTATTCGGTCCAAATATCTTCCTCAAAACATTTCTTTCAAAGATTAGGATCTGTTCTTCGAGTTTTTCTTTAGTGTTCATGTCTCACATGCATAGATAACATATGGTTTTATTGGTAGTGTTATAAAGTTTTAACTTAGATGTTCTAGTTATGGTGGTGGTGAACATGTTTTTATGTGCATAAAAAGTTCGATTGCCTGCCACAATCCTTTCTTTAAACTCCTCCATAGTATTGTTAATATTTACTACTGAACCTAGATATTTAAAACCATTGACATTCTTCAATTGTAACTGATCTTTCGACCGCAGGATTTCTTGAGCATTTCATGTATTTTGATTTAGCTGTATTTATTATCAGGCCAGCTTTTCTTGAGTCTTCTGCTAAATGTTTTGAAGGTATCTTCCATCCTTTGCCATGTTCTGGACAATATTAATATATCATCTGCGTACCCACATGCTTGTTTTAATCTTGTATTGTGTCTCTCACTTCTTGCGTTTTGATAATTCTATCAATCGTTATTGAAAATATTCGAATATTAACTCCAAAGCTTTCTGTCCAAATTATATACCGTATTAAATGTCAACATGGATACTTTATTTCATGACCATTTAAAGTTATTACAGGTACTCATCGTCTTTCCATTATCATTTGAAGTTGGTGGCAATATGTGGCAGCCTGTTTAATCGTCGCGGTTAACCAAATATGTTTGAAAGGCGTCGTAAGGAACAATGCAAAATATTTTAGACATAGCCAGGCACCCTAAATTCTTCATATTATATTTATACGAGAAATATGTAAAACAAATGTAACAAATTGACAAATATACGAGAAAGGGTCCAAAAAAGGTGCAAACGTTTGTGAAAAATTGCCCATAACTCTTTTTTGAAGAAAACAGTTCTCCAGGTATAACAAAGTAAGAAAACTTCTTCAAATTGAATACTTTCCAAGAAAATTTGGCCTTCGTTAATTCTTCAGGTAGTACATAATACGCGAAGAAAACTTTCTCCAATTTATTTGGCGGGGAGAAAATGAACAAAAATATAAGACTATCGTTCTTCAGTTTAATTTTTCACTTTATTTCGATGCAACGTACATGAGAGCTAATCATCACAAACTTGTTTACCCGCGTGTAGCCGAGCGACACCACTTACACAACAAACTCCCATCTATCATTGCTCCCGAATCCAGTGGGATTTCGACTCGGGGTCAACCCTCAGTATTCCCCCTTCATCCCGTCCTTTTGGCATGGATTCAAGGAGTCTTCCCGAAGATGTGGGCGAATAAATCTTCCGGCGATCAGAAGAAAAAAACCTCTCTCATGACGCAGGCAGAAGGGAACACTTCACGAAGTTGCCCTCGTCCAATCAGCGGAGGTGGAGTTATGGCGTGTTTACATGGAGGAGGTGCCATGCTGGATTCGGGTTCCCGAAAATGCTTTTCTTACGTGAGTCTGTAGCTTTCGTGCTTCTGGCCTTTTACACACCATGTTGAAGGTTTATCTATCGCCATTTAAGTGCATTGGTTCGAGTCCCGCTCAAGTGGTGTTCTTCGCGAGTGTCTTTGAAAATTTTTATCTAATCATAGGGTCATCATAATATTTTATACCAAAAAACGGGACATCCCAAGGTCAGTTTACCCCCTCATTAAAAAAAACGGTTACAACTATTGATTTTTAAAATCTCGGTGTTACTTACACAGTGTTTCTGGTCCCTTCTGATGAATATTTGATGTTAGTCTTAAGCTGAAGTTGAAGATGCCAGAAGTATTTTTCAGAAGAACCAATCTTCTTGAGAACAACTTTATTCTTCACCAATCACCAACCGTTCATAAAACTCTCTTCACATATCTGACACACAACACAACGCGAGATTTGTCTTTTAAGTTTGTGAAGACGCAGGAATTTAAATTATTGTTGCAGGTCCATATTGAAACTATAGCTCGACCACAAGGAAAAAAACCTTCCGTCAAATGCGTTCGCGCATCTTCCCTGCCGTTATCGGTCCTCGGGGCAGTGTTGCCAGGTCAGACTTGAAAAAATCGGGAGATTGTTCCTTGAGAAACCAGAAGATCTGCTACAAAATCCGATGATCTAATAATAGCGGATGAACGACGTTCTCGAGGACGGGGGCGGCATACGCGTGCGCACTGGGGGGGCAAGGGGATGTCTACAGATTTTTTTCCAGCGAGGGGGGAAACAATGTATAATGTTGCCCTCTCAGAAAACGTCACTTGAGTTTGAAATTATCACGTTCTCTCATCTCTATTATAATAATGGATGTAATAAATTACTGTGACTGAAATCAACTCATACGTCTGAAATAATAGGTACTTTTATGTCAACATTCATTTTCCAGAAAAGGAAGGGGGTGGCGACCATCCTTGCACTTCCTTCTGGACGTCCATGCCGCTATATAATTTTGTACAAAATTAAGTATTTAAGTATAGAATAGTATATTAAGCATAGAAAACTAAGGATTTTCAATCCCATGAAAGTTCCAAGTACCTACGGGGGAGGAGGTGCATTATTTCCTTTGTAATTGAACTATGCCGCTTCGTTCTCTAGCACATTTCTTGTTATTAACACTCACATGCTTTATTCGTCAGTTATGCTGCCTCTATGTTCCTGCATTTAATATATATATATACGAGGGTCACTATTTATATTTTGTGCCTTGGCAACACTGATTGAAGTTAGGCGTGATTTGACGTTTGCACGGAATCGTCTGGCATTATTGACCATAACGTACTTCAAATGTTTTGTCAATAGCTTCATTTGTGTTGTTTATGTTGCCTTGGAGATTGTTATTGTTTATTAACAACAATAAAATGGAATTAACTCGTGAACATTTTCGTGCGATGATTTTGTACGATTTTCGACGTGGATTATCAAGACAAGAGTGCATCGATCAACTTACTTCCACATTTGGTCCCATCCTTTACCACTGTGAAACGCTGGTATAACGAATTTAATCGTGGCCGCCATTCGCTCACCGACGAGATTCGCGAAGGTCGTCCAAAAACAGTTGTTGTTCAAGAAAACATTGATGCTGTGCAAAACTTAATACTGCAAGATCGTCATGTGACATACTGAGAGATTGAGGCAACCATAGGCACTAGTTCCACCAGCATATATAAAATATTACATGATCATTTAGCTGTGAGAAAGGTATGTTCTCGTTGGATCCCACACAATTTGACAAAAACTAAAAAAGACGCTCGCGTCAATTGGTGCAAACAAATGCTCAATAAATACAATCGTGTTGTTTCAAAGGACGTATATAAGATTGTAACAGGTGACGAATCATGGATATATGCATATGAGCCGGAACGTAAACAGCAGTCGACTGTATGGGTGTTTCAAGATGAACCCAATACAACAAAAGTTGTTCGCGCTCGAAGCACATCGAAACAAATGGTCGCCTGTTTTTTCGGGAAAACTGGTCATGTGGCAACTGTGCCTTTAGAGGAACGTAGAACGGTCAACTCTGAATGGTACACAACAATTTGTTTGCCAGAGGTCTTCGGTCAAATACGGAAAACAAACAAACGCCGTCGGATCATTCTTCATCAAGACAATGCCAGCTGTCACACATCTCGTCTAACAACCGACTTTATGAACAGTCAAAAAATCGAATTGATGGGTCATCCGCCGTACAGTCCTGATTTGGCACCCAATGACTTCTTCTTGTTCCCGAATGTCAAGAATAAATTGCGTGGACAACGATTTTCTTCGGCGGAAGACGCCGTTGATGCGTTCAAAAACCATATTATGGAGGTGTCTCAAGAAGATTGGAAAAACTGCTTTGACAAATGGTTCGAACGAATGCAAAAGTGTATTGACCATAAAGGAGAATACTTCGAAAAACAATAAAGCAGTTTTCAATATCAAATTCCTGTTTTTCATTGTTAGGCTCAAAATATAAATAATGACCCTCGTGTATATATATATATATATATATATATATATATATATATATACATACATATATATATAGTATATATAGACACACACACACACACACATCTATAAAATAATTTGCCCACGCTACGAAGTCAGTGTTTCTACCTGGACGTTTCACTGTGTTTGTGTCACTTCATTCATTTCATCAGTTTTTCATTCATCCATATTGTCGTACTTACCCGTAGAGGCACAAAAGCGACGTAAAATAACTAAAATAGAAATATATAAAATATATAAAATACAACCATCTAAAAATATTAATGTAGTAATAGTAATACAATAATAATAATGTCGTAGCACAATTGAGTATCGTTTGGCATCATTTCACAATTCAAACAGCACTTTCATGGTTGAGTGGAGTCTCACTCTACCTCTCCTCTCCATGTTCAAGTAAGATGAGCAGGAAACGTGTTTTGAGCAGGCCGTTGGAAGTTCCATAGCAACAGTTTATTAAGGAATTCTCCCGATAAATCAATAGGTCTGGCAACACTGACGTGAGTCGGGCTGAAGGCTCCTTCCCCCTTTCCTTTCTCTCACCCGGCAGCGCGATGGGGTTCTGCGCAGGTTTCTTTCCATGTGGTTCCACTATACTTTTACGATTCTTGGGCATGTTTCTTCACCGCTCTACAAATAACGGAACACTCACACAGCAATGCAACTCGAAGCGCGAGCTAACGTAAACAATAAACTTCTGTCTGCTCAAACATTGTCGATGACAATGGAACATTTTTGATTATTATGAAATTCTTGAAACCCAGTCCAGCTGTGTTGTCATGACGCTTGTTTAAAAGTACCATCAACATTTTTTTTAGCATGAAATGTTTCTTAAATTTAAACTTGGTTTAGCATGAAATGTTTCTTAAATTTAAACTTGGTTTAGCTTGAAATGTTTCTTAAATTTAAACTTGGTTTAGCATGAAATGTTTCTTAAATTTAAACTTGGTTTCCAAGCCAACTACTAGAATTTTACAAAACGGGACCAATAGTGTTTTTAATAATATCGACTGGACGACTAGAACACGCCTCTGAAATGGGACTGTCCCGGTCCCTTCTCTCATCCTAATCACAGCGATTAGTCAAATGTGACAAAAATAACAACATTTGATACACAAATGCAAATGAAGGTTCACCCACGTCTTTATAGGGTAAACTCTAGACATTACGGACGTAATTTGTGTTATCAACTGTTTTCTAAAAATGAATACAACTATTTGAAACAGGAATGAAATTTCAATATAAAATAGTGTTTCAATCTATTGCATTATGCATGGAAGTTGAAAACGACTTATTTGTAATTCGTGAAAGTTAAACGATTATTTAGTTTTAGTTTAAATATGATTCGATAACCCAACACTGTAAACCAGTTGTTCTCAAACGGTGGTACGCGTACCCATAGGGGTATGTAAATTACTTGAAGCTCAGAAGTGAAATGTCGAGAATAACCACACGACATTTTTACTGCAGGTGTATAGAGCAGACTTCATTGTTTCATACTTCATAGCTTTAACAGTCAATAGGAAAATATGGCTGATTTTGTCACTGACACTGATTCGAAATCTACCCACTTTATTCTTCAACTCAAAAACAAAAAAAAATGTTAAAATGTAAAAACGTCACGAATACGACTGGGTAAATTGTTGGTGAAATTTAAGTCTACCAAACTTCTTTTCAACGAAGGAGAAGGAAGAAGTTATTGAACTGTCTTGAGATGAAACTCTGAAATCTATTTTATAGAGAACATCTTTGACAGCCTTTTGGTTGCAGAGAGTGGACGATTTTCCTCATACTGCATTAAAGCTTTTGATCTCATTCTCCACCCCATACATATGTGAGTGGTTTTTCATCCATGGTGTATCTGAAAATCAAGTACCGAGGAAGGCTAAGTTTGGAGCCGAATTTCGGCTTGAAGGTTTCAAGTGCACAACCAGACTTCAAGAGACTGTGTCAGGCTATGCACGTACACTCAACGGCGAAAGAAACAGTAGGCGAATTGTCCACCACCATTTTCGTTCGGTCTGTATTACACAATGTGATGAAAATGAATTGAAATAAAGACGTCAATAATCAGAGAACAATGCCTGCTTCGAACCAACATAGTTTCATTACTTAAAACAACACATGATGTAGAATAAATAAAGTAGTGAAAATAGCGGTGGACAATTTGCTTACCATTATCTTTGCCGTTGACTGTACAGTGTCTCTCAAAAGTTTTAGGACAACGACATTTTATACTAGGCAACCCAATTTACACAAGGCGTTGGTGGGTTGCCTGTAGAGTTAGGCTCAATTTCAGGGTTACCACATGCACAATAGATATTTATAAAATACGCGAAAGAAATATAAACAAGTATTATTGTATAAAATTATTTAAAATATCACTATTATATCTCAAGTGACAAAATTCTTTCTCAAAAAAAAAATAATAAGTTTTCTAGTATTTCATCGCTGATGTTTCTACAGAAAGGAAAAGAGGTGAGAGAAAACGAAAGGTGACAAAGGAGAGGAGAAAGAGAAAGCGAAAGGAGAAGAGGAAAAGTGGAGGAGAGAAGAAAGAGAGGATAGACGAGGAGAGGAGATGTAGTGAGCAGAATGGAAAAAGATTCTAGGAGAGATGAGGAAAATGGAGCAAAGAAGAAAAAAGAGAAGGAAAACGAGGTGAGAGAAGAGGAGACGAGAAGAAGGGAGTGGAGAGTAGAGTAAAGGAGAGAAAAATAGAAGAACGAAAAGAAGAGGAGAAGAGTGCAGTGGAGTCGGAAATCTAAGACAGGAGAGGAGATAGGAAGAGTGGAAATGAGTGGGATGGAGATAAAATGCGAGAAAAGTAGGGAAGGCGATATGAGATAAAAGCAGAGCGAGCAGAAGGAGGGGAGAGAAGAAGGAAAAAGATAAGAGAAGAACAGTTGGGACTGAAGAGAAGAGGTAGTTGCAGAAAATATCGTCTCAGCGTCAAGATATGATGCATTGGTCAAATTATCGACATTAAACATTCAATAACATTTTGAAATGTATTAGAGAATGTATTAGATCGGTTCGAAATGCCATTAGGCTTAGTTCAGAGCAAGGTAAAATCTTCCATGTAAGATCTTTGATTTTACATGCGATTATACCACTAAAAACATGAATGTAATTTTAATATTTATAAGAATTATCCAAATTTTGTCCACTTCTCGGCTCGTTGAAATGGAGATTTTGTAATTTAATATTTCCCCTCCCCCATCGTTAATTCCAAACTGAATCATTCCGTTTCACAGGCGTAGACAATGAACACAATGGGATAGCTCTAAAACTTTCTAAAATTTTCTGCCACCGGAAGGGTTTGAACCTACGACCATCAAATTGACAGTCTTGAACGGTAAACACTACCCTACGAGCTTTCGCTACTGAAAGCAAGTAGAAGGGGCTGACCAATGTGAAATGTAGATGCAACTCTCCTCCTACATGTAATGTGCATTTAATGGAGAATTGCACATGATGAGAACTTTTCATTCGATATTTGCGGAGGTATCCATGCATTGAACTCGAGTGGGAAAAGGGGTAATATTTTAAATAATTTTATACAATAATACTTGTTTTTATTTCTTTCGCGTATTTTATAAATATCTATTTTGCATGTGGCAACCCTGAAATTGAGCCTAAATCTACAGGCAACCCACCAACCCCTTGTGTTAATTGGGTTGCCTAGTATAAAATGTCGTTGTCCTAAAACTTTTGAGAGACACTGTACATCCCTTTTACTAGAAACTCTGAGAATTTACAATAATAACTCCAAAATTATGATTGACAGTTTGTTTAGAAACTTATTTTTGTTTTCATTACTTTTTTTTCAGTAACTATGGAAGAAATATGTGAAAATTAAAGATTTTATATACTTCTTAGCATACATGTCATTCACGTTTTTATTTTTGTAACTAATCATAAAGTTTGTAAACGTATAATACAATCCAATAAAATAATAAATGTAGGATTGTAATGCTTATTTGTTTACCATATTTCTACATACAACCCGAATGCCATTTTGCTCTATTGCAGATACACGCCTTCAACATATCAAAAAGGCAAAACCAATCAGGCAGCCAAATCATTTCCCCAAAACCCCCCCTTCGGAGGAAACCTATGGCGGGGGTACATTAGACGTTTAGTTACGACTGAAGGGAACAATGAAAGAAATGTTTGAGAACCACTGCTGTAGACTATTGTACAATCAATATGCTTTCTTTATAAACGTTTCCAAAGTTAAATCATGTTTTATAATACAAATTAGTGCTACAAATTAAATCTACATCAATTGTTTATCTGCAAATCACAGTGACACAACATACATTTTATACTTGTCTCAGTTTCCTGACATCTATTAGCACATTCTAGAAGTAACAGTCGAATGTTTTGTGACCGTTGGATACGAATTCGGATCAATCAATGAGACTAAAATTTGGGTCATCATTTGTTACCACGAAAGAAGGATAATTGATTCTCAAAATATGTTGGAGCAGAATTCAAATATTGGAATAGCATTCCACAATATTCCCCGCCAGACTTACTGTACGAACCTTCAAAGAAGCTTTCGAGCGCTTAACTATCTCATTCTGAATGCCTGGCTTTCTGTTGAAAGAGCTTTCAGAGTGCTTGAATGCCTACTTTTGACTTGAGTAGAAAAATGGAAAGTAGTCCATAACTTCAATATTATGAAACATTACTTTCAACTAATTGATCACATTTGCAATGTACGATATTACTATCGACCTCGGCTACCAAAGTGATGAAAATATAAATTGAACGAAACAATGTTCGTTTGATTATTCTGGCATTGCTCAAAAACTCACTTTCTCTCCACGTTCCGCGCCTCATTTATTGCGCTGACGATGTTTCGCACCAAAACATCAAAAACTCACTTTACTCATTTGGGTCTCACCAAAACCTCAAAAAACTCATTTTCCCTCATTTATTGCGGTGACGATGTTTCACAGCGAAGAAAACAGCACCAAAAAACCTAAAAAAAACTCACTTTTTCTTATTTATTGCGCTGACACAGCGTGATGAGTAATTGTACTCTCTTATTCTTCAAGGATGAATGCACCTTATCGTAATTTTTTTCCAAGTCCGGGGCCAATGTTTATATATCGTGACCTTTGTAAACCTCTCTCGGAACGATGTGCCACACACACACACGCGCGCGCGTGCTTGTATTGTGACGCAAGCAAACAAACAAAATAATAATTGTTTTTTTTTTTAGGATTCCTGGCCCCTATAACCCCGCCAGGGTGCGTGGTGCCCAACCCAAAAAGGTTCTAACGGCCATGGCTATCAAAGCCATGCCTCTGTAGAATTTCACGTGTTTTTTTTTTTTCTCAAACTTCCATGAAACTCTACAGAGGACCTCCGTAATGCATGCAACGTGTACTAACGACTCTAGTGTTATTTGATGTTTGTAATTTTTGATATAGAGTTTATTGTGAGATAGATAAAAAAATTATGTTTATTATAATATTTTCTTGATGAAGATGGAGAATGTGTGTGTTATAAAAACTAAAGTTGCATGCTTTTTTCCTAGTGTGTGTGTGTGTGTGCTTGATGTTCGACAGCACCTGAAATGAGAAAGCAAAAAAAAATTATTGTAACTGATTGTCTCGTGCTATAGTGATGAAAAAAAAAGACATTGTAACTGATAGTGCAAAAAAAAAAATGGTGAAATTGATATTGTAACTGATAACTGGTGAAATTGACATTGTAACTGATCTGAACTAGTGAAATTCGTATTATTATTGTGCTAGCACAAAATTCTTATTGTAACTGATTGTGCAAGAAAAGATGTTAAACCTGTTAAAACTGCTCCGTGACCCTCTCGTTCTTCACGTCGTGGACGAAGGACTTCTCTGCGACCAGGATGACGCTGCACAGAGTATCATCGGGCAGCGCGTCGTGGAACTAGCAAACGATCTTGATGTTGGTGCGATCGTTGACCACGACCTGCTTCCTTTTCGTGGTGTTGATGACGAACATCGGCCTGCGTGCTTTGAATTCGCTGGGCGCGTAGTACACGTCCACGCTTCCCTCGGTCACGCGCTTGTAAGCCGTGTAAGCTTCGTAAAGTTTTAGGTAATCATCTTTTGTCAAGTCGAGGTTGTAATTCTCGCGCGGGAACACTTCGTTCCTACCGTTCTTCAGATAAACGTTCTTGATCTTGCAGTCGTCGAACTTGCTGGAATCTTTTTCCTGATTGTTATCGCGCCCGGTCTGAAAGAGCACCACGACGAAATCTGGCATGTCGAACTGTATGTTGTTGAACTGCGTCGTCACGTCGAATTCCATGTGACTTCCCGACGCCAACTTCTGCACGCACTGGTAATCGTGAAAGTGAATCGGCACCTGTGGACTTTTCAAGATCTCCGCTTTGTACTTGAGGGCGTAGTTCGTTTCGTATTCCACGATCGGCATTCTCAATTCCATGCTCCGATGACGCACTTGGCTGCTTCGGGTAAAGTGTTGGCTATCGGCGTGCCGTCGGCGTTCAAGTTGGTGTATCGCATCAGTGCGTCGTTGTCGTTGGCCGCTCTTCGAAACGTGACGCACAATCCTCCCTTCCACATGATCTCCTTGTAGTCCGAGAAGAATCCCGGCAGCAGACGCATGGGAAAGAGCACCGTGTGAAGACTTCTCGTCGATATTTTCGTCCCCGCTTCGAATCCTCCCGCCTGGTAGTACGCTGCGTCCGTTTTGGATAATTTCAATGTTCCCACTGCCGTCGACGTGATGCCTGAATAATCTATTCTGTCGATGACGGTGTTGTGTTTCCTCACCTCCACCTGCGAGAACAGGTGAGGCACGAAGTTGTCCACGAGTATCAAATTTGCATTGGGCGGGAACGCGTCTCCGCTTTCCTTCTTCACCACGTCGAATTGAAGGTAGAGGTCCGCTCTGTGAGGATGAACGAACCCATCCCCTACGTCCACGTCGTATTCGATCTCCCTGTTCGCTTCGTTGAGATTGGCGAAAGTGCGACGGTTGGGAGGGAAAGATTGCAATTCGTAACTTTCGATTTGTTCCATTTCACTATGTGTGTTATTTATTATACGTTGATCTCCACGACGGCCGTCGTAGTGGCACCTGCGAAATCCACCACCTCTCCTTTCTCGTTCGTCACCACCAACTCTATGTCGTCTATGCGGTTGCGACATACTGGAAAATAGATCGGCGAAGAGGGTGTGTAGATGATCGGTTCCATGAATTCGGAACTGGGTTTGAACGTGGCTATGATTCCCGTCTGCTTGTGACTTCCTAACAATCCGTCCGAGGATTTCGTGATCATTCCTTCCGCCACGTTGCAGTGTACGTTCAGAGTTTCGATGGCCAAGAATTTAGGAATGTTGGTTGCTACGTGTTTGATGCCAGCTTCGAGTTTTGTGTCGTTCTCGAAACCTAAAAGTTCTCCCATGGTGCCCAGGTCCACGGTCTCCGACGCCGATACGATTTCCACTCTGTGCGTGACCGAATTTTGAGAAAGGTACGTGCCTTTGGGTAACTGAGCTTGCAAAGTAGAAAGGTTGTATTGACCTGGCGTGACGACGATGTGTTCGCTTCCGACGCTAATTTTGTTGTTGTGCTGCGTGACGTTAGGTATGAGGTACATGCTGTAGAATGCACGCAAAGCTACGGATTTAGGATAGACGATGTCGTCGTGCAGCGTGAGTTTCAAGATCGAAGATTCGCTCGTGAGATGGAACACGCCCATCGTGTTTAAGATTCCACAATGCTTTCTGGAAATCTTCCACCTGCGGCTTATTTATTTTAGAGAGAAACGCGAGCATGGAGAGACAGAGATGACCGCAGTTCACGTCTCCGAAATTTTGAATGCGTTCGTCGTTGTAGTATATAGAGGTTTTGTTCGTTTTCAGATAATGAACTAAATTTGTAGGTGGAACGCCTAAGAAAGAATCGAAAACGAATGCTTTATCATCATTTTTGTGGTAACATATCCAATGCGTGCCTGGATTTTCTTGACTGTCCAAGTTGACTACTCCACATTCTCTTCTTTTAACGGTTGAAGGTAACGAGTCGGACATGAAAACTCCTCTGAAGTTTTTGATTCGTAACGGTTCGATCAGAGATTCAATGTCTCGGTTGGTGAGTGCTGTTGTTTCTTTTTTTAAAACTTTTTCATCACCCCCTTCCCCCCTTTCTTCTCCATGGCCAGATTATGACGTTTCTGTTCTTCAAATTCCGCCTTGTTCTTCTTCGAGTCGATGACGGTTTTCGCGATGGCGGCGCTACCCCCAGCCAAACTTCCAACGGCCCCCAAAGCCGCAAGGATGGCCGGGATACTGAATATGAAACCTCCGATCTTTTGCTGTTTCCGCGAACGCTGCAAGCGTCTCAATTGAGGTGTGCTGAGAAGTAATTTCATTCCGTGTCCTTTCGTCAAGCAAGAACGTTTCTTCTCGCGTTGTTTCTTGGTGAGTAACCCATCCAGGGCACCTAGATTTTTTAGATTGGAGTATGGTATCTGGTACACGACACCCTTGGGCTTCATGTTGATGCTCTATATGTTATTTTTTTTTCACGGTATGTTATTTATATATATAAATGTTCTGAGATTTTTTTTGTTTCGTGTAATTTTTTTTCACGGTATGTTATTTATATATATGTATGTTCCGAGATTTTTTTGTTTCGTGTAATTTTTTTTTCAAGGTATGTTATTTTATATATACTCCGCGCAGCGTCGTTAAACAAATTCTATTACGTGCTTTGTTTTCTTACCAAGAAGTTCCTTTGTACCCTTGTACACTATTCGAGTTTTGTTCTCGATTAAAATAGATAGCTTCTCGTCGGATAACATGTTAGCGTATCGATCTGGTAAAAATAGACTGTATTGTGCATTGAGCAACAGACGCACCTTGGGACCGTACTGGGTAGAAACGATTGAACCGGAAGTTATCGTGTAAGGTTTGTCGACTTCCAATTCCTGAATTTTTACATACTCGACTGACAAATTTAGCATTTGTTTTAATGCTTGGAGATCACTCATTTTTTTCACTCATATCGAAGGAGAAAAATTTCAGTGTGTGTGTTAGAGAAATTTAATTTTTTTCACAATGTGTGTTATTTATATATACACCGAAGATTATTTTTTTTCACGATGTGTGTGTTATTTATATATCAAGTTTTGACACGTATATATATTATTATTTTTTTTAACAGAGGAAGAAAGTTCGTGCTTCGGAAAACGCGATGATGTGCGTGATGATATCTTCCGTCTCTTGTTTAGATCTACGCCAATCATCCGTGTATCGTCTTCTTCCCTGCCTCGCCTCGTGCAATTCATCTAACCTATCGTTTAATTTTTCCCCTGCAGCCGAAAGAAGAGTGTCGAGATCACCGCACCTCATGCCACTGATCTCCCGAAGACGGTCCTTGATAGCCATTTCACAAGGGATGCGAAAATCCGGCGTTGATCTCGCTATGATTAAAAGTTTATTAACATCTCGGTTTACTGCCTGTTTGAATATTTTTCTAAGCAGTTCGTGTGGCAAATTAGTTATGCAAGCCATGATGTTTTTTTTTTTTACTGTATGTTATTTATTTATACACCCCACCCAAATTTTTGTTTCGTGTTCATGGCGATGGTGGTGCCCAGTGCTGCGACCCGTTCACCCAACGAAGCGTCTCTGCTGACGAATCTTTCGAAAGCTGCGTGCTCTAACTTTCTGTCTGCTTCGTGACGTGCATCCAGATCCGTCTGCGTGGTGTTCTAGGCGATGTCGTGATCTTTGCATGCGGCGTCCAACGGATTCACACCCTTTGTCTCCTCTCTCCAATCTTTTCTCGAGTTTGGTACCCGGTCCGCAGTACTGGTAGCCAGGTAAATGCATCTCGAAAGGTAACATGTTGATGATGTCGTTCACGAGTCCCTTTCCTTCGGCCACGTTCCAGAATCTCGGAGGCAGCGTGTTGATGATTTTGATGAGGTAGCCTATGCCCTTGTAGTCGTTCACGATGAAGTTGGAAAGTTTCGTGCTGATCATGTCCACGATGCCAACCTTCTCGTTGTAGAAATTACGATTGCCTGCATTCTCCTCTCCTGCAATAACCAACAATCGGTCCACGAGCTTGCGCACGTCGTCCACCCACACAAACTCTTTGGGTAACGTGTTGTAGCGTTTGACGCCGCTGCCTGTTTTGACCTGGTTCCAAATCGGTTTGATGAGATTCCTGTACTTCTCGCCGCTGCTCGATTTCACCCTATTCTGCGAGGCATCGTTGTTTTGGTACAAGGCATCCGTCATGATCAAAATTTCCTTGTAACTTTGGTAATCTTCGTCGGTGTAATCTTTCGGCTGCTTTTTGGCAACGAGTTCCCACAGTCCCACCGTACCCGGATACCTGGTCCAACTATCCTTATCGCCTAAATTAACTTTAATGTCGTTGCCTTCGAAGGTCACCTTCGATTTTCCAATCTTCCAAACCACTCCACCGCCTTCGTTGCTCTCCATGCTGGGATACAATCCGAACACTTCATCCTTGTCGAATTTCCCCGTGCTCAGGTAGTCTCGTGCCAAAGGTCCCAACTCGATTTTATCCGACGACGTGCTACCTATGGCTCGGCGTCGTGCCGGTACGTCCTTCAGTTCGAACGGCGTCGAAGGAATGCTCGAAATGGGCGTGGGTCCGGCGTAACTTTTAGCTGCGAGTGGTACGAGTTCGTTGATCAAATTTTTATTTTGTTCCGTGACACTTTTAATTTCTTTACCTAGACCGCTGATGGCATCGATCACAGGTTTATCTTGACGTTTCTTCTCTTCGTAGGATCCGCGATTCTCGGATTTCCAACCTTTGAAGCGTTTCACGAGGTATTCCCGCAACTTGAGATTTTCGTCTTCTTGAAATTGACGTTTTGACATTTTTCTATATACGTTGAAACGTTTTTGAAACGTCGAATTCTCAGCCTATACGTTCGGTTCTCGTAGTTTTCTTGCCGTCACCGCTTGAGACTATCCACTTTTTCTAACACTCACTTTTTGTTGTAATGGTTATTTATATATGCTTGTCAGACGTTTGAAAAAAAAAGAACGTTTTTCAAATTTTATTTTTTTAGATTTTCACGACCTTTTGATTTTTTTTTTGGGATTTTCTTCTTGTTGCAAATCTGAAATTTTCCTCTTGTTAGCCTTTGAGACGTCTAGATAAACGTTTATTTTATTCCTATATTTTCCATGGTTTGCCTTTCGAGTCATGTCGATGGTCACGAATCCGAAATCGTCACTGTTCCAACAGTGGAAGCAGCGTTCCGAAAATTGATTGTAGTTCATGTCAGCCCCTACGTAATCATCGTGTGCGTGTTTTAAATTGGTGTGGTCTTGTCGAAACAAACATATAAAATTAGCTTTGTCGCGTAGCAGTTGTTTCGGAACCTTGGAAAAAGTTTGTGCCAGGTAGAAACAATCCAATCCTTTGTGACGACCTCGAGTGAAAAAATTACGAATCTCGTTTTGATTTTCCAAGATCATGTCGTCGAACACCACAACGGAATTCTCGAGACAATCGTCCAGTGGAATGATTTCAGTTGCGAAAGTTGCAATGCCCAGTCCCTCGTACAGTTTCATAAGTTGCTGGTATTTCGGTTGTTCGAGACTTTTCGAAAATACGTAGAGGTGTCTGTTTTCCCAGTCTAACCAATTGGGTGCGAGGATAAAATTATCAATGAGCAGCGTCGTATTTCCGCACCCCGAAGGTCCTACGATCAGACACCGTATGCTGTCGGGGAGCAATTCGCCGTTCCTTTTCTTCGTTTGATTTTCCGAATCAGGTAGACGCTTCACGACATTCCACGCACTCATAGAATCACTTCGTTTGAATCGATCCAACTCGTGTCCGGAAGTCCCAGCCATTTCACCAAAAGTTTGTCGCCTCTCTTACGCAAAACTTTTTCGATGAGGTACGTGTCGGGGTATTTAGTTTTAGAGAGTTCCTCCTCGTAGAAGCGCCCCAATAAAATTTCACCGCCACTGTCCTTTATTATATACGTGTGACGGTTCCCGGGTAAAACTCGAACCACGGTAAAAAGTTCCGTGCTCCAATTTCGTGTGAAACCCCTGTCGAACGTTCGCTTCAATTTACTGACCCTCAACTGGTCTCCAATTTTGTATTTAGCTTTTTTTGTCGTGGGTGTGTACTTTGGACAGTAAACTGTAGAAATTAAACGCTGCTCGTCAGATTTCGTAACATCAGCTGGCTTCATGCCTATCGTTCTGTGTACCGTATCATTACAGGTGTCGACGAGTTCCGGCAGGATGTCGACCCATTTGTAATTTCCCCGAAGCGTGAATCGTTTCCACATGTGTGTTTTCAAGGTTCGATTGAATCTTTCCACGATGCTGGCCTTGACGTCACTGAAGGTCGAGTAATGTCGAACGTCGTGTTTGCGAATAAACTTTTGGAATACGGCATTGTAAAATTCCTTCCCCTTGTCCGTGTGCAGAAACCGAGGTCGTCTGCCGCCGCTTTCGCGAAAAATTGTCTTGAATGCTTCCGTGACGCACGTTCCTGTTTTCGCCTTCAAAGGTAGAGCCCATGCGAATTTCGAAAATGTGTCTATGACGGTGAGGAGGTACTTGTTGCCCTTGTTCAATTTATGTACGTTTTTTAACTTGCCACTGCTCATCTCGACGAGGTCGCTTTCCCAGAGGTCGTCGATGCCCTTGGTTACCACCGCCAAACGTTCGTAGTTGCGGCGTGCAGGTTTATGCAATTCTTGGACGATGGCTTGCCTAGACATTCTTTTTTTAGAGATTACGTTTGAAGAGAAGCACCAGCGTGATGGGATTCAAAGAGGGTGGCACCTCACTCGTGTTTTGAACGATCAGCTTATCGCCGGCACTCACGTCGAAAACGGTAAGATCTTCGTCTTCGTGTATTTCATATACGTTGCGCGTTTCGTTCCAACGTGCCAGAGGAATGTTTCCTGCTTTCTGGACACCACGATTCGATATTAAGGTCATGGTGGGAACGCTAGCTTTTCTGCCGTGAGACCAGTACGAAAATTCGTTTATCTGAATCGTGCCATCGAGGAGAAACTTGTAGTACGGATGATAAGGATGCAACATGTACAGTTTGTTACCTTCGACGAACGTGGAGATTCTCTGTTGATTGGGTACGCTGTTGATTTCGATGGCTTGCAGAGAATGCAGTTTGGCGAATTTAGTATCGACGCTAACGAGGTTGCTGTGAAGCTGTCCCAGTGTATTTTGTACGGGCAACAAATATTCGACTATGGTATCCGTTACTGTAGAAAACGACGGTTTGATTTTCACTTCCACGTTCAACTGCTTGTAGTTTTCGTTGAGTTCTTGCAGCTTGGCACCGAAAGAGGCCAGCGTCGATTCCTGCGTGGATTCCAGCACTCCAACTTGATCTCTGATGTTGACGACAATGTTCTGAAGGTTCTCGACTTGATTCAATTTCGAGCTTTTCTCGGTAAGATCGTTCACGATGCTTCGCATCTCGGTAAACTGCGTGTGAAGATCTGCGACGCTCTGCGAAGTGGGCAGCGTCGACACCAGCGAACTGATTTCGTCTCGAATCTGTTCCACGTTCGCCGTTTCCGTTTCCAGTCGTTTCAGCATACGTGATATGTTCCTTTTCAAAGCGTGTAATTCTTTGGAGGTGGGGAGATTGGCCACCCTACTCTCGAGATCGCTCAACGAACTTTTGACGTCGCTCGATTCGGATATTGCCGTCACGGCCGTTTTCAATTTTTCCAAATCTTCGCTTGAAGGCACGCTCGTCCGTAACGATTCCAAGTCACCCTGTATGTTGTCCAGTACGTGATGAAAATGAGCAAGATTCGTTTCGACGTTCAAATTTTCTAAATATTCGATCTTCTGCTGGACCGTGCTTAACGTGTCTTGAATGCTCGTCAACGCACTTGCTTCAGCGTGAATATTTTTAATTTCTTCGTTGATCAACTCCAGAGACGCCTGAAGCGTGGCGATGGTGGTTTGAATGTGTTCGAAATCTTGATAGGCCTCCAATTGAATTTTTATGTTCGCGACGCTTTTACCGATGACCTGCAGTTCGTCTGACGATGGTAGGTTCGTCATGGTATCTTCCAAAGTCTGTAACTTGGATTTAATTTCTTGCAACGTGCCGGTGAATTCTTCTTGTAATTTGGAAACGACGACGTGCAAGCGTTCTACATCAATATCGTTCACGACGGTTTGAAGTTCAGAGAAATTC
Organism: Lepisma saccharinum; assembly: GCF_977018435.1. Lineage (NCBI taxonomy): Eukaryota > Metazoa > Arthropoda > Insecta > Zygentoma > Lepismatidae > Lepisma > Lepisma saccharinum. The sequence continues at coordinate 7,751,631 of NC_139236.1, read as the reverse complement.
TTTTCGATTGCCGAAGTTCGTTCTTCGATTTCGAGTTTCAATTTTTCCAAATCTTCATTTTTCGATTGAAATTGCTGTAATTTGGCCAAATCATTTTGAAGCGAATCCACGCTCAACTGTATATTTTGAACGTTGTCGTAAGAAGGTACGTCGACGTAATTTTTTATTAGTGTTTTCAGTTCGGAATCGATTTTCAGAATGGGGTCGAGACATTGCGTTTGGAGCGTAGCGATCTCGGACTCTAAACTTTTGTTTAAGGTCTCCTGCAAAGCGATCAAATCGCTCCTCAACTTTTTAATTCGGACATCCAACATGAGAATCTCTTCTGCGTGGTCCACACGCTTGGTGTTGCCGAAAATGTCGTTAGGCATTTTTTGGTTAACGGTTATTTATAATAGGATAGACGATTCGTAATTCTACGAAGAGAGGAACGAGTTTGTCGTAATCGAGGAGTTCCACGTAAAGATAATCTCCTGCAGAAACATCGTACGTAATGTTAGAAAGCATCTTGTCGTGCTTGATTCGAAAAATGTTCTTGCCGGTAGAAATTTTAATATTTTGCTCTTCGTTCTCCGGATTCACGGTGATTTGAAGTTTCCCGTCGATCGGAATCTCGTAGAAATGTAAATTGTTATTGAAGACGTAAAAAATCTTGCCGATTTCATCATTCAATTTCGTCCAAATGCTGTTGAGGTGAATGATCAACAGACCGTTGAGTTTGGATAACACGGAAGGTAAGACTTTATGATCTGGTATGGACGGTGCAGTTTCCATGATGATCTGTTTTTTGAAACCGAACAAGTTCATAGGCATGCTGGTTATTTAAGAATACGGTCAAAGTTTTATTTTGTAATGACAAAGTGTTTTTTTACTGAGTAACAAAATGTTTTTTTTTTTGAGTTAGTGAAAATTGTTGTGTGTGGTGGTGAGTGCTAATTATTTGCACTGTGCGCAATTCTTATTTATTTCTAAACGACGATGTCCCCAAGGCAATGTGTGAATACCACACTCGAGGACGCACCTCTTGTCGTCGTTGGGATCCAGGGCAATTTTTCTAACTTTGTTTGTGGTGATGATATGGTCGACGCTCTGGATTCTTTGTTCTGCTCTTAGAACCGACGATCTGGTCTTGAGGCAATCGACGAAGTCTTCGAATGTGAGATGCTCCCGAACCACCTGTCTGCCGACACCCTTGGCCTTCTTGGTAACGCTGCCCTCGGCTTTGATGGCATAGGCCTTGGCGCGAAGACCTGCAAACTCAAGAATCACGTCTCCGTCCTTCTCGTCTTTGAGTTTGCCGGGCACCTTCTTGTTGCGGGCCAGGATTCCGTACTGGTTCGGCTGGGGATAGCCCGAGGTGTCGAAGAGGTTAACCAAAGATGGAACTGCGGCTATATCCCCGTATGCGTCGGGTGAGCGGACGTGGTACACCAAGCTGTCCGTGTCCGTGTAGAGAAGCGAGATGTTGTGGCCGTAGTGTGGACGTAATATGTCGTAGTACGTCTCGAACATGTGAAGCTTGCTCAGATCCAGAACCGTGGCTCCGACGTAGATGGGCTTGGTGAGCCTCACCTCACCTTGCTTCATGTGAATCAGAGCCAGCTGCTCGTTGTAGATTGTTCGAGACTTGAACAATGGACTCGCGACAAGCTGACGACATCGCTCTTTCCTCGTCACCAATTTTATGTCCACGCGATTCCGCACATTCTCCATGGTCTTGCCAAACACCGCATTATTCATGAGCTTGAAGAAATCCTTATCAAGCTCGGACGTGGCTGCGGTGCGGTGTTTGGTGTTGACTTCAATATATGGACGCAACCACGGAGAATGCTCGAACTTGAGGATGCGGTGAACTGCGTGGACCGTGACCCCTCGCTGCATCAACCACCGGAGATTCTGGTAGTGCAGGACGTAATTCGTCTTGGGTTCGAAATCCATGACGAGCTTCGTCTGGTTGGAATCGGGTGGACACTTGAACTCGGTTGCAGGGGGAAGATCGCAGAACAAATCCTGCAGCTTCTCGGAGAACTCAAGGTCCATCTCGGCAAAAAATCCGCATTCCACATCGTCGAAACCTTCAACGTCGAATTTGGAAGGATCAGCCCACTCGAACCCTCTAAAGGGGAGTGGCTGCATCATGGAGTGCCCGTACAAGTTATTCACGTCCGTGTGCATGATGTAGCTCGACGGTTGGGAGGAGTCGTAGCCAGTAGCCATGTGATGGTTGTTGGCGCGCGCGTGCCGTTGCGACAAATGGACCATGCCACCCCGGATAGCGTGTTCCACAAACAGCACCATGTCATAATCGGAAAGAAGCTCCAGCTCGATTTTCGTCACCAGAAACATGGCTGACCACGCCAGTCCGGGGAGGCTGTAGAAGTAGGCGGGGTCCAGCTGGTAGATCTTCATTGCGGTTGCACGGAACGTCTGGAACACGTCGGCGAGGAGCGTCACATCAAGTTTGGGGTAGGCGTCGTGGTAGTCCCCGAGAGTTCGACAACCCAGCTCGCGCCACATGGACTGGGCATGGTGATATTCTTCGTCGGTGATGTTCGAGCCTCGTAGCTGACTGTAGAACTTCGCCTGGGGAGGTAGCGACGTCTCCGCAAACTTGGTAGGGTCTGTGACGTATTCGTAGGGGTAGACCCCCTTACGCCTGAAGAGACCGGTGTCCAAGTTCGGAAAGTTTGCAGAGGTGATGAGTATTTGCTCGTCGCTAAGCTTCCCCGCGAGAGCATCGAGGCTTGCCGGGAGGAACCTCAGGGAGTCGAGGAAGCGAAGCTCGACGGTAGAGCGTGATCCCGGGATCGACACTCGTTTGCTCACACTGATGTAACGCTCCTCGTTCTGGGCGAGAACGTTGATTCCCTCGTTGTCGTACCCAAGATGCTTGATCAGGTGGTGGAAGTCGTACCCCGAGCCGTTGTGGAAGAAGATCGGGATAAATCGCGGGTCCCGGGCCATGAGGTTGCATCCGTTGCACCAAGGACCAACGTAATCTCCAGAGAAGTGGTCATGATTGCGAACTTTACCGTTGTTGGCGGTGTACTCCTTGACGCAGACAGGGCAAGCGATGGCCTCGTCGTGTCTACGTTGATCGTCGGGGGACAGTGGGAGCATAGACTTGGGGGCCAACAGTACCTTCCCTATCTCGATGGCCTCGACAACCATCCTCTCGAGGAAGTGTTTGGCTGCGTCGGGACCACGGTACACGTAGGGCTCGGGGGCGATGTGCTGGTCTCGTCGCACCACAACGTATGCGAAACTGGATGCCTCGTGGAGTTGGTAAGGGGTGGTGGAGGAAACTTCGGGATCGGGATCGCAAGTGGACAGGGGTTTGAGGAAGGCCTCGAAATCCGCGATGATGATAGCGGGGTGCTCCACCATGGCACCGTGCATGTGGAAACGCTCCACGGTGCCAGGTTTGGGCAAGACTGCCACCCCCGGCTCGTTGGCATTGCAATAATGTTTGTGGCGAGCGAGCTTCTCGACAGCGATGTTGGGACCTCTGATGCGCTGATAATCCTGCTGTTCTCGATTATCAAAAGTGGACAAGCACCTGCGACACACCTCGACGTGGTGACTTTCACTGCTCCGTTGGCTCGAAACAAGCCGAGAGAGCGAACGGATGAGGGTGTAGTGATGGTGAGTTTCATCCTTGATGAGCAGAAGGTGAATGTCCTGCGCACCATCGTCGTCTACGTCGCTCACCCGGATTGGGTACACCACATTTTTGTCAGTGAGGCCATAAACGTTGATGGCCAACCGCGCACGAGCCTCGAACTTGCGAATGTCCGAGACCGCCACCGGGTAGTCGATTCCCACCATTGCATCCTCCAACTCCAACTCGTACTGCATGTAGTGGTTAACTCGGCGTGGTTGGTTTTTCCAGTGGACAGGGTGCAACGCTGCAAGCCCCGACCAGAGAAAGCACTTGGCGTCACTGTTCTGAATGTTCAGGACGGCCTTCTTTGCCGCAATGGCAGATGGTAAGGGGACGTAGCTGGAGGCGGAGAGAGGCACAAACTTGTAAAGTTTGATGCACAGTTCGTGAGGCTCGCCGCACAGCGAACCCCCCGAGCCCTTAGCTTGGTGTTCTTCTTGCTTTGTCACCAGCTCCTCTGCAAACTTGTTGTAGATGACCTCTAGGTTTTCGACATCCGCCAGATGCAGCGTCTTCGCCTTGGTGTTGTGGCAGAAGCTGTAAATTTCATCAGACGGCTTCTTGTACTGGCAACGTAGCGATGCGTAGAATTTGGTGGAGTGCGTTGCAAGCGCATCGCCGAGGATGGAAATAATTTTGGCTTGCACGTTCTCCAAAAAGCTACGCACGTCGCATGAGCCCTCCGAAGTGAGGACAAAGTCCTCTAACAAACGCTCGAAAGCAGACTGGTTCGCATTCGCCACAGGCTTTACACGTTTGGCGGATGGTGGCGAGTCGGCTTCGGCTTTCCTCTTGGTCGAGCTGGTCGACGGTTGTGGAACAGATGCTCCGACGACTTTGCATGATGTTATATGCCTTTTCAAATTATTAATGGTAATATGTTTGTCGCACCTGGGACATGGTTCTGTAGCGGTCACACGCTTACCAGGTGCGCAGGAACGACAGTGCCTTTGGAATTTTTTCCTTGAAACGCCAGTTTCACACGTGGGGCAAATTTTCACAGATTGCATCTTGGTGAAAATATTTGTGGGTATGTTTAGTGGAGGGTCACAAAATAAATGCTTTTGCAATTTAAAAAAATCTTGGAAGTCTACTTCGCTATAATGAAATATTTGTGGGGTGTTATTTTATATATATAGTGGAGTGCCACAAAATAAATGCTTTTGCAATTAAAAAAAAACAACTTAGAAGACTAATTCACGATAATGAAATATTTGTGGGGTATGTTATTTTATATATATAGTAGAGTGCCACAAAATAAATACTGTGCAATAAAAAAAAACCTTGGAAGGCTAATTCCCGATAATGAAATATTTGTGGGGTATGTTATTTTATATATATAGTAGAGTGTCACAAAATAAATGCTGTGCAATACTAATAAAAAAAACCTTGGAAGGCTACTTCGCAATAGTGCTGATATTGTTGCTCCGTAATCAATCCTGTAAATAAATGGAAAAAAAATATATTTGTGGATAGAAAACACAAAAAATATTATGTGTACATAATTCTATTTAAGTTGTTCTACCAAACAATCTCTTTCTAACCCTCAATCCTCTTGGCGTATGAAGTATAAATCATAATTTCAAAAAACAGAGTTATTTCCGGTCGCCATTTTTTTTAAATCAAACCATAAGCATTATTTATGTTTATAGTATTCGTCGAGCAATAGCAGATAGAGCAAGAATCGTTTTCCTACAACTCATAGTTTATAAATTACAAAACATCTTAGAAATTTCATCTTGAAATTTTAATCTAAAATAACTCGGAAACAGCTAGCACAAGTCATCATCCCTCCAATAGTTTGTAGAGTCTTTCCAATTTTTTTTATCGAATGCTATTAAAATTTTTGAATTAGGGTCAAAACTAAGCCAAGACATTTTACAAGACGTTGATTATCTCGACTCCTATGGGACCTAGAACCTTGTAACTTTGGTCTATGTATATACTAGTGCTTTTCCAACATGTTCACAAAACCTTAGAACCTTCACAGACAAAAAAAAAAAAAAAAAAATCCCCCTGTGTACATGTATAATTCGAATCCCACTGTAGGTCCAGTTTCGATTAACATTACTGTGCATAAAATAGACTTAAAACAACAAATCCAACCCAGAGTATCAACAAATTCAAAAAGATAAAGTTTCCCACTGTACACTTGTATAATTTAAAACATCAAGTTCGATACCCGGCGGAGGTGGTTCGGATCCCACTGTAGGTCCAGTTTCGATTAGCCTTACTGTGTATAAAGTAGACTTAAAACAACAAATGCAACCCAGAGTATCAACAGATTCAAAAAGACAAAGTTTCCCCCTGTGCACATGTATAATTCGGATCCCACTGTAGGTCCAGTCCAGTGCATAAAATAGACTTAAATCAACAAATCCAACCCAGAGTATCAACAAATTCAAAAAGATAAAGTTTCCCACTGTACACTTGTATAATTTAAAACACCAAGTTCGATACCCGGCGGAGGTGGTTCGGATCCCACTGTAGGTCCAGTTTCGATTAGCCTTACTGTGCATAAAGCAGACTTAAAACAAAACAAATGCAACCCAGAGTACACGCGTCAATACCATCCACCATGAGTAAACTAACATGATCATAATCATCGTCCCTCCCCTCCCTCCGATTGTTACCTCGCTTTTATGTTATTCGCGATGAAGAATAGTTTTTCTTCAAGCTCACGTTATGTATGCTTATTTTTTTTTTGTTTAGCGTAATTTCGTTGTTTAATCAAAACAACACTTCCTGTTCACTAACGCCACTCGCAATTATTATTATTAACACACACACATGCAAGAAAAATAACAAGAAACAAAACTTACCTACAAAAAGCTGCTAGCAATTTAACACACACACAAAACGGTAGTATAATCGCGTACAGTTGCAAAAACGTTACTCTTCTGTACAGAAACTTTCACAGTACTGTGTTTGATCTGACCTACATCGACACCACAGAAACGAAAGTCATCTCTCCCCCACCCGTCGTCGCATCCGGTTGCGATGACAATACAAGCAAAAAACTAGGTCGTGTCAGTATTGCCAACTCACTAGGCCTCTGAATTTTAGGGCGACCCGACTTGTGCGAGCGGTTTGGGGTGTGCAGCCGAACACCGTCGCCGCCCGCCATCAACTCGAACTGGACGGCATCGAAGTGGTGCGTTATCTTTTCGGTAACCTCTCCTCGTACACGCTGAAGTACGTTTCGTTGTACTTCAACCTGGGAGAGAAGATGATGCCCGAGGGCGAAACCGTGCAGACGCTCTACGAGAAAAACAAGATAGACGATCTGTTGCAGTACAACGTCTAGGATTCGATGCTTGTGAGGGACGTTTTGTTTCTGAAAAAAACGCGGGCTCGTGCAAACGATCGTATCCACGTGCTGCCAGAGCGTGCTGCGAGCGGACCAAGGTTCGAGGGCACAAACTCAACTTGCATCTCTCGCATTACTATTTCAGCGAAGCGTTGCAAAACAAGCGATGTTTGTGTTTCCCACGGCAACATCTCGAGTATCATCACAAGCTAGTTGGGGGTTACGTATACCGTAACCCGCACATGAACGTGGCGCTCAAGAACAGGACGGGAAGGACGAGATTATTTTGGTATTAGACTTTACGTCACTCTACCCGAGCGTCACATGGTCGCAGCTGGCCTCTCCCCTTTCAACGTGAACTTTGGGAGTGGCGCGCTTTCCACGACGGAACGTCCGTTCCGCCCGGCACGGAAGTTGATGTTTATCGCGGCGTTACGAATCCAACAGGCTGCACGGAAGCTGATCTTCACGTGTATTTCTCACGGGACACGCTCAATGCCACGTGCATACGCAAGATCATGGCCTTGCGTAAAAAAATCAAAGAATTTAAAAACGATAAGACTTTACCGCCGGGCAAACTGCTCGAAATAAACGCCAAACAGAACACGGCTAAATTGATGATGAATAGCATGTATGGTCAGATGTACGAATTGAAAGACATTCCGGAAGAAATTCGCGCATTTACTCATCACGCTGTGTCAGCGCAATAAATAAGAAAAAGTGAGGTTTTTTTAGGTTTTTTGGTGCTGTTTTCTTCGCTGTGAAACATCGTCACCGCAATAAATGAGGGAAAATGAGTTTTTTTTGAGGTTTTGGTGAGACCCAAATGAGTAAAGTGAGTTTTTGATGTTTTGGTGCTCTTTTCTACGCTGCGAAACATCGTCAGCGCAATAAATGAGGCGCGGAACGTGGAGAGAAAGTGAGTTTTTGAGGTTTTTTCGAGAGCCACTTGATGTTTGTCAAACGGTCCATAACCACTACTACCGTGGGAAAGAGAAATCAGTGATTCAGCAAATCTCAGACAGAGGCGCAACCACGAATTTTTGTCTGGGGGCGGGCAAGTACCAGAAGTACCAGGAGGATAAACGTGCCAATAATAATAATAGGATTAATAATTCCTATTGTACATAGTGTTGCCCACGAGACGAGACGAGACGAGACTTTGGTCTGTCCCGTCCCGTCTCGTGAAAATGCTGTCTCGTCTCGTGTCTCGTCTCGAAAATATTCGTTTGTCCCGTCTCGTGTCCCGTCTCGAAGGGTTCTGTCTCGTCTCGTCTCGTCCCGTCTCGTTTTGTCCCGTCTCGTCTCGTAAAAGTGATCCGGGATATCATGCCAAAAAAAGTCAAAAGTAGCAGAAACACGAAATATTTTTCCGGAAAGTGGGATAAAGCTCCAAATATTTTACCCATTGCGTGGTGAGAATAAATAAGGTTCGTTAATCATGAGGACATTAATATTAAAAATGCAGTTTGTTGGTTACTGATTGCTAGGTATCTTATGAAATCTACTTTGTGGTTTTTCTCGCTTCATACAACTGTCTATCCATCGTACATTTATACCAAGTTTGTTAGAACCTGTCCCGTTTCCCGCGCTAGCGATCGCTCGACAGTTTTGGTGCCAATGAGAAACGAGAAAAAAGTTGTCTGCTGGGCAGCGAGGAGCGAATGGAAGCCAGAAGAGAGGAGCTTACGTAGACGCTGTTGCCACGTTGCGTATTTTAATTTGCTGCCTGGCTTTGGCTTTCCCCAGCACGGAGTTCAGGCGGTCATCAGCAGCAACACCGCTTGGTTTATGCTAGAAAAGCCAGCGATCAGCTACCGCGGGAAGCCGGACAGGTTGTAACAAACACGGTATAAGTGATTGCTCTTTTTCATTACTGCTATACCTTTTGGAAGTCTTGAAATGTTTTCCAATAGACCTTCTTTCTTTCTGAATGTCGAACTTCCGTGCACTATGAAAATGTACATTTTTTCTTTAAATTCTAAGCTTGGCGATGGGGAACAAGAAAAAAGTTTTTAAATGTGTAGTACGAACACAAAAGATTATTTAAAATTTCAATATTTAGTATATTACAAATAGAAAGCATTTATTGTTCTTAATATTGTTAAACATCTTCTATGACATAAGTTTCAACAAGTGCTTCTTTGTGATATTGTGCTGTTTCTTATGCCCAGCTTATGACGCACATACTTTTCCCTTTAGCTTCTAAGTCCGGTACCACCACCGCTTGATCTAATTTATCCTTCGGCAAGCACGCATCTAGAAATATATGTCGGGGGAGGGTGTCTGAGCCAAGTGTTTCAGAAAAATTGATAATAATAACATTAACGACAACAATTAAGCAAATGTTTAAATTAATGCATTATATAATTCATAGGTCTATTCACTTGAATATGTAAATTAATCAATTCTATTATTGTTATTGCATGACATGTTACAAAGATGGTAGAAGAATAGTAATATAACAGCACCAATATTAGCTAATATCTAGCTTAAGTGTAGTTAAGATCGTCAAAATCTGCATAAAAACAGCTGTCCTGGCAAGAAAATTAATGTAAAAAAAGGTGATGAATTGAATATTAGCTGAATAACAAAAAAAGATGTTACATCCAGTTGACGAAAAATAAAGTTCCTGATTAATATTTTATGCTCATTATTATAAGTAGTAGCGTACATAAAACTTCATTGATACTGTCATTCAAAGCAGTATGATCCCAATAGAATCCTTGTTTTCTAGTAAGTTCGGCAGGAATATGTAACCCTCGATTATGCTAAACAAATATATTTTTTGTTTAGCTAGAGCAAGGCCCCAGGAGGATGCAAGAAGCCTTTCCTGCAAAAGTGTATGTTTTACGAAGCGAAGAAACGTGACAAAACCACCACGTATGGAAGGCAAACCTGCATTATGTTTATATCGCACGTTTACAGAGCCGTGCCTCCTGAAGTTATAAAAATCCCAACTTCAATGATTCTTTTAGACATGCTATAGTTGAAAAAAATATGTTCAGATGCACCAAAAGTGCATCATTATCAGATTATGCATATAACGTGTTATTGGAATCAACATATTTGTGTAAATTGGTTGCCTCCCCGATGGCGTAGTAATAACGTCGAGGTCTTGTAATGAAGGGTCCTCGCGTCGATACTCAATGGAGGCACAAAGTGGATCGGATCGCACTTTAAACTGTAGGTCGGCTCGCGATTTAGCCTGTTTGCGAATCAAGTGGACTTAAAAAAAATATATATATATCAACCTTAAGAATACAGAATTTTTATTGCCCCTCCCTTGCTCAACTTTCATTCCTACTCTAGGCCTGGATTTATGGCACGTACCCGCTACTGCAGGCCAACCTCGCCCTATGTTTGGTGTTTGCCCCCTGAAGCAACGGTGTCCATTGATCAAAGCGAAAGCTTTGTCAGTGGGGAATGCCGAAAAATAGTCTCGGAATACACCCTGGTCGTAAACAAGATCCCGCCACCCTGACATTGCTCTCAGCTTCCCTCTGAAGTTCGATAAAACTACTTTGTGTAATGTGTTTAATAACGAGTGAAAATGTAGACAGTAGATACTACATGTATTTTGCTCATAAACTTGAAGGCTAAAATTACAGAATAAAAAGAACAGCTACAACATTCCTTCATCTGATTTACAGAAAGGCTAATCGGGACTGGACCCACAGTTTAAAGTGGGGTTCAAATCACAATGTGCCTTCACCGGGTATCGAACCCGGCACCCCTTGATTACAAGGCGACGATGCTAGCACTGTACCATCGGCGAGTCCCCTCATAGAACAAAGTTTCCTTCTACGACGATTATACAGAACTTAGTGCACTTCCTTCATTTGAAATCTATTCTATATCAGCCTCAGTATTTCGTTATTACAATCCAAGGAATAGTATTCTCCTTAAATAAGAAATAAAGAAATAAAAAAAAACATTGGAAATAATCTTCAAACGGACGTAAAAAAATCGAATCCAACCACCTGCAGAATGCCTGAGGGAAACAACAAGAATTTTCTCAACAAAGACATATCCGAAATTTCCATAACATTCTAATAATTTCGCAACCCGTGCAAATAATCATGTGGTAAAATCTTGTCGTGGTTCCCTGTAAACATTAAAATCACCAAATTACTTCTTTCCATATTTCCCATATTTTCTCCTCCTCTTTAGCTCTCAGCTGTTCGGAGTGGGATAATGCAAGATTATTTGTTCCTAATTATCTCCTTCTCTTAGTCTTGCTTATATCTTGGAATCCTTAATAACTTTCCCAACAACTCCTTATCAATTTGTACTGCCATGTTTCCTACAATGCTTTTCCTACTTCCTAATAACAATCACTTCTGTACACCCTTTGATGTAAAAATTAATTAATAAAAATAAACCATATCCGTCGGTCCGTTTATCTTTCCAACCTATAGAGCTGAGACTATTTTTACGAGATAAACCTCGGACGCAGACATTCCACGATCTTTTGGTCACTCCTCCCACCTTCTCTACCTGTCCTTTTACTTGATGTTATTCAGAATTGTATTAGCATCTGGAGTACTATCGTAACATAAAGTTATTAACCTGGAATATTTTTTTTTAAAAAAAAAATTTGGAGTAAAGCTGTGTTTTAAAATAGTATAGGAAATAAGTTTAGGTATTCATTCATGCCTCTCTCTAGAATAGTCTTCTTATTTTGACTTAATACACGCTTATCAACGTTTCTAATTGAAATACTTTATTCCAAGCATTTGAAACTGATTAAAAATTTTGCTTTTATTTTTTCGAGACATTCGAGACGAGACGAGACTTTTCAAAACGAGACGAGAAAGGCATTCCGTCTCGTCCCGTCTCGAATTTCAAAAGGCTTGTCCCGTCTCGTGTCTCGTCTCGTTTTCGAGACGAGACACGAAACGAGACGGGACATGTCCCGTCCCGTGAGCAACACTAATTGTACACATGACATGTGTAACTTTCATGTAGAACATATGATTTACACATAGCTACGAAACATGGTGCGACGTAAAATACAAGAAAAAATACATATGAAACATGTTTAACACAAAACTGTGCACGTGTTCAATGTTTCTTTAATGCATATATATTATTTAAATACATTACATTACATAACCACCTCATAACAAACCAACAGCAAAAATGATAAAAATCGTCTCTCATGTGTGTGCTCCATTTCATCCAACAATTGTTCACATATTTAAAACAGAACTGTTTGGCACCAACAGTCGTACATATTTGGTAGTACTTTTCTATTTAGTAATTTACAATGCATTATTGAAAAGAATCACGTTACGAGCGAACCGAGCAAGAAAATTTTCAGATCCAATTTATGCAAACTGAAAACAAAATTGATTTAATAGGGTGCTAGTAATTTCACGGGGCACCATGGCATTCTATTCTCTCTTTTACAACTGCTTTCATTTTAGATCGTTCGGTGCCCAGGTCCGACTCCTGCCGCCCTCTAGCTATGGCTAGAAGCGAGCAAGAAAATTTTACAAAACGTATTTTTATTTGCATAAAATTTGAAATCGAGGGACGCAATTGCTCCTTTGTACCCCTCTGCAGGTGCTCTTTGCCGTCTGGAAGAAAAATGCAAGAAATATGTGAAAACTAATTTCATCTTCAGTATCATTTTGTCCTGCTACTCTTAGATTCTGCTAGCCTTACTTTTATTCATTTCAATGTTTGCCCCTCCAAGAATTGGCTTCCGTCCAAGGTTTGGGGGCGGAATGCCCCCTGCCCCCTGTGCTTGCGCCACTGTCCGCAAATAATTTCACGAGGTGCCATGGTATTCTCTCTTTTACAACTTTCTACATTTACATCATTCGGCGCCCCCTAGCTACGGCTCAGAAGCTCGAGCGAAGCGAGCAAGAAAATTTAACAAGATGTATTTTTATATGCGTAAAATTTGAAATCGAGGGGGGCAATATTCCCTCTGTGCCCACCTGAAGGTGTCCTTGGCGGTCAATATTGCCCCCCTTGCCCCTAGAATTGATTTTCTTCCAAGGTTGGAGGTGGTAGCAATGCCCCCTGCCCCCCTATGGTTTCGCCACTGATCCCAGAAAACAAGAAGTTAACAAAAACACAAAGGGTGAATTTATGAAATGAAGAAATCTTCTTAAGTGGCCAAATGCACGATGCTCTCTCTGTGTGCGAGTGCGTTAAGTGGTCCCAACTTGATAATCTACACTGAAGTTCTGGGCTTGTGCAAGGGCCGGCCTTCATGACGGAGTGGTTAGCACATCGCGCTACGAAGCTAGGGGTCCCGGGTTCGAATCCAGGCCTTGGCATGGATATTTATGTGTGTTCATTCATCAATTTCATCATATCATCACTCATTTCCATCTTCACAAATTAGCCAAAAGTGGCACAAGAGGCGAAGTAAAATATAGCAAATTAAGCCTGTGCGTGGATGTTCTTTGTCAATTTTCCCTCATTAGTTTTATCTAAACAACCCTGGGATCCTAAAGCCTTGTGTTTTTAAAAAACTCAAAGGGATTTCCTTTCATCGTATCATCTATTTCATTAGATCACCATTCATCCTCATCGTCGCGGAGAACCAAAGAGAAAGAAAATTAACATCAAGTATCGTATTAATTGTCTTAATTTTCAAGATTTCCACACGCGGCACAAGGATGGTTATATCTCACGGCAAACAGACAGGGAACAGGAAACATGTTGAATTCTATGAAGGAATTATTTAGTAAAGTCAAAGGCAAACGTAATAATAGGCCAATCAACCATCATCATGCCCATTCATTCTGTTCTCTGCAACGGGATTCAGAAGCAAAAGACAACATCTACTTCTGAATCAACACAAATATATTTCTTAGGTAACGTAGAATGTAGAATCCAAATAATTGAAAATAGCCATAGACAATTTGCTTACTGTTATTTTTGCCTCCGATTGTGCAGTGTGTCTCAAAAGTTTTAGGACAACGAAATTTTAAACTAGGCAACCCAATTTACACAAGCCGTTGGTGGGTTTCGTGCAGTGTTAGGCTCAATTTCAGGGTTGCCACATGCACAATAGAGATTTACAAAATACGCGAAAGAAATATAAACAAGTATTATTGTATAAAATTATTAAAAATATCACTATTATATCGCAAATGACAAAATTCTTTCTGAAAGAAAAAAAGGGTTTTCTAGTATTTCATCGCTGATGAGTCTACAGTAAGGAAAAGAGGTGAGAGGAAACGAAAGGTTACAAAGGAGAGGAGAAAGAGAAAGCGAAAGGAGAAGAGGAAAAGTAGAGGAGAGAAGAAAGATAGGATAGACGAGGAGAGGAGATGTAGTGAGGAGAATGGAAAAATATTCGAGGAGAGATGAGGAAAAAAAGAACAAAGAAGAGAAATGAGGAGGAAAACGAGAGGAGAGCAGAGGAGGAGACGAGCGGAGGGAAGTGGAGAGTAGAGTAAAGGAGAGAAAAAGAGAAGATCGAAAAAAGAGAGTGCAGTGGAGTCGGAAATCTAAGACAGGAAAGGAGATAAGAGGAGTGGAGAAGAGTGGGATGGAGATAAGATGCGAGGAAAGTAGGGAAGGCGATATGAGATAAAAGCAGAACAGAAAGAGGGGAGAGAAGAAGGAGAAGGAACTGGAGAGAAGAGGTAGTTGCAGAAAATATCGTCTGAGCGTCAAGAATGGATGCATTGGTCAAATTATCGACATGAAACATTCAATAACATTTTGAAATGTATTGAAGAATATATTAGATCGGTGCGAAATGCCTTTCGACTGACTTCAGAGCAAATAAAAATTTTCCATGTATGATCTTTGAATTTACCTGCGATTACACCACTAAAAAAATGAACGTAATTTTTAATATTTATAAGAATCATTCAATTTTTCTCCACTTCTCGGTTCGTTGAAATTGAGATTTTGTAATTCAATATTTCCCCTCCCCCCATCGTTAATTCCAAACTGAATCATTCCGTTTCACACGGCGTGGACAATGAACACAATGGGATATGTCTAAAACTTACGAAAATTTTCTGCCACCGGAAGGGTTTGAACCTACGACCATCAGATTGACAATCCTGAACGGTAGCCACTACCCTACAAGCTTTCGCTCATTAAGCCAGGTAGAAGGAGCTGACCAATGTGAAATTTAGATGAAACTCTGCTGCATGTAACGTGCAAACAAGTATTGTTTGTAACAAAGAAAACGAAAGTAGTACGACTCGGCGAAAACATTTAATGGAGAATTGCACATTTTGAGAACTTTTCATTCGATATTTGCGGAGGTATTCTTGCATTGAACTCAAGTGGGAAAAGGGGTAAAATTAGCATGTCCTGAATTGCCACACTTAAAAATAGTTATTTCATTAACATTTGTCAATGTCTTTGAAGCAGTACACAATTATCGTTAGAGTGTCATAATTCACGATGTTATATATAAAAATATCCCGTTGAACGTGTGTCAATTCATTTATTTATTTATTCATTTATACTGCTATTACAAATAATGTTACCATGCTCTTGTTTAATGGAAGGGATTCTTTTTTAAGGAACATCTAGTATGAAGGATCGAACATGGGACCGCAATGCTTTCAAGAACTCTAACCAATACACTACGCCCTTTGTTTTCTTGGAGCTACAGTTCCTAATTATTCTGTCGCCTCAATATTGTAAACGTTATCTGCAAAAAAAGTTAAATACTCAGATATAGCTCTGTACTTCTAGAATTACTTTATACACATGCATTTGAAATTTAACTCTGAATTTCTTTCTTCGTATTAGTATCTAAGCGTGTGAATATGTCCTCCTCCGTAGCCGAGCGGGTTAAGGCGTTCACTCGTCTCGAGATCGTTCGCTGCGGGACGGCGTAGGTTCGAATCGGAATTTATTCGGCCTACGTATAGGGCCGGTGGCAACCCACCATCGTGAAGAAATTGGGGAGCTCCGAATGAGTGAGCGGTAACCCGGTCGAGAAGACCTACAACGGCTGGGGGTTCGTCGGGCTGACCACCCGTCACCCCAATACTGGTCTAAGATCTCCACGCTATAACAGGTGACGGAGGAACAGTGCGGGAGGGAGACCAGCAGTCGGTAGGTAAGCCAAGGCTCTCAAGGGCTGTCGCGCTGTGGGTTATTAAGCTTGTGAATATATTTTATTTGTAATTTTATAACGGTTTCATGAACATCTACGAAATAGTTCCTTATAACTTGGAATATGGTGAATAGATATGAAATGTCTTGAAATTAATTTTCGACCACTAGATTTTGGCAAGATTTCCAATAATTCATTGCTTAAACAAACGTTTTAAAACGATGTGGAATTTTCATTCTGGGATAAGTTTCTTTACTTGCTACATGTATGCAAACTACACTCTGTCCCACTTATCTCTGGAGCAGGTGAACGAAAACAAGTATCTGAGCAGCGATGAACACGTGAGAGGAATGGGATTGCGTGGAGGGAGGAAAACCACTGCAGTTACCAGCCTTCCCAGCAGCGTGCACTGATTCGCTCTGTCCACTCGATCCCCTCTCCCCTCTCTTCACTTCTCTTCCGCTATGCGCGGCTTTGCTCCAGAGATGCTTGGACAGGGTACAGTTAATTATTTCTCAAAAGGTATCATCTATCTCTGTATGCCACACATTTAATTCTTACTCACATGGAAAAAAAAGTCAATTTGTATTCAGGGGTAATTCACAGTTACACACTATTTTGGCCTTGATGAGAAGTTTAGTGTAAGTAGGCATTTTGTTTATAATTTTGAAATTGAGGTCGTCAAAGGTTGAAATCCTCATATTTAGGGCTTGAACTCGTCACTTAAGAGGTTGAAGATCGTCCTCTACCTTGTGCGTGACCTTCTTTATTTTTCTATTCATAATTCATCCTCATCGTCGCGATTAGCCAAAGGTAAAATAAGAAAAGTCCTCCTCCGTGACCGTGCGGTCTAAGGAGCTGTGCTTTGGACTCCGACTGCAGGACGGCATGGATTCGAGTCCGCCTATGCTCACTCTCTAGGTTCTCGGCCTGTGTATGGGACCGGTGGCAACCCACCATCGTGAGGATGGGGAGCTACGAGTGAGTAGCGTAACCCGGTCTCGGAAATCTCCTATGGGGCATGTTCCTGGGTAAACAAAAAATAATCGATCAGACAATTCGATTATCGAAGGCCATAAAATAACCTCCGGTTGACCAAGTTTCCAATATAAATAAATGGAATACAGATTGTCTTCGAGCTTACATTGTTAAAAAGGAGCGGATACACGTATTACTATCCCAATAATTATTCAATACGGTTTTTTGTTTGTCAGGAATTATCACTTAAACTATTGCATGTTGAGCTGGTGCCTACCTAGCCGCCTCTGATGAAATCTACAATTGTTCAGATTCTCTATAAAATTCGACTCTGGTCATTTGTAACGTGCTGGGTGCAGACACTGTGCATCGAAGCACAGTGTTTTGCGATAAGTAGCGGCCTTGAATAGCGTGAGTGAGTCACTTCGATCGCGAGCAAGCTAGACTACCAAGCTTGTCTGCCTTTGAAAACCAAGTCATTTTTTTCACCGTTTCCGAACGCGATTGCTATTGTAGAAGTATATATTCTCTCAAAAGAGCAAGAAAGGAAATTCGACCAATGTTCTCCCGTCGTTTAAAACCAAATATTATCTATTAAACGAAAAAAGTTCACGATTGTCAATAAACGGTTTAACCTATCTGAGCATAAGGTGAATGTAAATACTAAATTTAATAGAAAGGTTCTCCAAAATTTCTCTTCCACTGTCTACGTAAGGTCAGTACCCAGGGGAGGGGCCATGTGGGCCATGATCCCCCCCCAAACCCTAAAATATTTAAATGTGAACCTATAAATAAATAAATACGAAAATAACATCGTCGATTTTTGAAATGTGTAAAAATTCCAATTTTGCTCTTGCATAAATGAATCTGTTTCTTGCGCAAATGTCTTCAAGCTGCAATATTTGGTGGTTTTAATTTCATAATCATTGATGCAAGGCTACCAGACGTCCGATTCACCGATTTAGTCAGGACAGTGCGTTACTTTCAATCCCTGTCCCGACTTTCTCGAACTGCAATCGTGATGCGAAAATGTCTCTTTATTACTGTTTTTTTTTTTTTGTTAACTCACAATTAGACATGTTCTTTATTGTATGAATAATTCTAAGTACGCAACATAGAATTATCATGAACTTTTAATGACGCTCGCACTATTTGAACTATTTTGTAATATCTGTCTGTCTGTCTGTCTCTCTCTCTGGTCTACGTCAATGACAGAAATGCAAGCAATATTCTTATTTATTTTTAACCCAATTAAAGGAAAGTGTAAGCATTTAAAAGAAATAAAAAAGATCATCACTGTTGTTCTTCCTTAGAAATTGTTGTTCTTCGAGGAAGAAAAATTAGAAGGATTTAGTCCAGCACCTTCACAGTGTCCCACGAGTCTCTCTTGACTAATACTGTCAAATGTGACATGATTTTATGAATAAAATTTTCCGCCTGTTTACGTATAACGTTGCACAGATTTGGTAGTTCGCACACGGTGTAATTATTTCGTGTTACCTTACGCAACAGCAAATACATTTCATAAGACTGTTCTGGACACAAGACTTGCATCAGTAAACAAGCATTTTGTCTGTTACAGTATCACAGGAAAAGAACATCGTCCTGTAATGTTCAAGCCTCTAGATATTTTCCATTAGTAATGTCTAATCACAATAATAAGTTAGAAGAAATAACTCGAATTTTCACAAATACCAATATTCTCGTTTTTAATCACTTCGAAAATTATTTCGCGAAGATAAGTAGGTGGAATGCTTCGTTCTGGCTGGGTCCTTTGACCTACTTTTTTTTTTACGATGTTTTACGCACTAAACTAACCTACAATGAAAAAAAAAATGGCCAGAAAAAGCTCTGACATCACTTTTTAAGCTATTTTTTACCCTATTACAAAAAAGGAGAGAGGAAGGAAGAGTGAGAGAGGAGGACGAGTTAACCGAGAGTGTTGCCAACTCCTCACTCGAAAAAATCACCAAGGTTTTTGTTTTACGCACTAACCTAACCTACAATGAGATAAAAATGGAAAGAAAAAGCTCTGATATTACTTTTTAAGCTATTTTTTATGCTAAACTCGTTTTTTGACCTACATTTGAAATGACTTACGACATTTTCCTATAAGGCTGTCGCCCTCTTACTGTAAGGCCCCCCCCCTTTTTTTTCTCCCTCCTCAGTGTAATCTACTACAACCTGCTAATAGGCTTCTGCTCTCAGCGTAATCCGTTTTACGGGCTAAACTAACCTACAATGAGAGAAAATTAGACAGAAGAAAAGCTCCGGCATCAGTTTTTAAGCTATTTTTTTACCTTCTGCAAATTTTGTTTTTATGCCACATCGCTTTTCGACCTACATTTGAAATGACTTACGATATTTTCCTATAAGGCTGCCTCTTTTTTATTGTAAGGTCGCCCTCAGCGTAATCTACTACGACCTGCTAATAGGCTTCTGCTCTCAGCGTAATCTGTTTTACGGGCTAAACTAACCTACAATGAGAGAAAATTAGATAGAAGAAAAACTCTGGCATTAGTTTTTAAGCTATTTTTTACCTTCTGCAAATTTTGCTTTTATGCCACATCGCTTTTCGACCTACATTTGAAATGATTTATGATATTTTCCTATAAGGCTGCCTCCCTCTTACTGTAAGCGCCCTCAGTGTAATCTACAACAACCTGCTAATAGGCTTCTGCTCTCAGCGTAATCCGTTTTACGGCTAAACTAACTTACAATAAGAGAAAATTAGACAGAAGAAAAACTCTGGCATTAGTTTTTAAGCTATTTTTTTTACCTTCTACTCTTATGTTAACATTGTCCTTTGACCTACATTTGAAATGACTTACGACATTTTCCTATAAGGCAGCTGTTTCTTTTACTGTAAGGTTCCTCAGTGTAATCTACCACGACCTTGCACTCTCAGCGTAATCTGCCACGATGTTTTGTTTTTAAAACTCTCAGGTGTGATCTTCTACAATGTGTGTGTGTGATAATCAAAATTTATTTTTGTTAAGGAAATCCCTGGCCCCCTAAAAAAAAGAAAATATCCCGCCAGGGGTGCGTGGTGCCCAACACAGTTCTAATGGCCACGGCTAACAAAGCCATGCCTCTGTAGAGTTTCATGGTTTTTTTTTTTTAAACCCCCCCATGACTCCCTACAGAGGACCTCCGTGTGTAATGTGTGTGTTTTATAATTGAAAAGAAGAAAAATTTTTGGTTAAGAATGGAATGTGTAAGAACTAAAAAAGTTTCCGTTGGGTGTGCAGCATCTGAAAGAAATAAAAAAATATTCTCAAAATAGTGTACATAATATGATAGAAAAATATATAAAAAAAAAGTGTGAATGTAAAAATTAATGTGAATGATTGTTTTTTTTAAAAAAAAATGATAAAAAAAATATAAAAAAAAAGTGTGAATGCAAAAATAAGTGTGAATAATTGTTTTTTTTTTTAAAAAAAAAAGTGATGCAAGAAATAATACGTACTTTTTTGATGCAGAAGTCTAATGGTGCGAGCAGGTTTCTTCCTCGTCATAGTATCCCCATTCTCGGGTGTGGATGTTGCAGTCTAGCAGTCTCAATTTGGTGTCGTGGGGATCAAGCGCCACTTTGTTTATCGTGGATGTATGCAACTGATCGATGGTGCTCGTGATCCGATGTTCGGTCATACGTTTGATTTTTTTGTCGAACAAGCACGACTTGTAATCTTCTACGGTTAGTTTGTTTGTGCTCGAACGCCCCACCCCCTTTGCCTTTTTTATTTCGGTCTCATCCTGAATTTTGATGGCGTACATTTTCGCTCGAAGGCCAGCAAACTCTGTGATGATGCGGCCGTTGACTTCATCCTTCATCTTCCCGATCGTCATTTTCTGGCTGTCGTCGAATAGAGTGTGATTTTTTGGATAATTGGAGAAATCGAAATGGTGGCTCATGCTTTTGAGATCTTCGTATAGATCATCGGCGCGGATGTTGTACACGAAGCTGTCCGTGTCGGTATACGCCACCTCGATCGCCTCTCCATAGCGTGGTTTCATGATGTCGTAGTGAAACTTGTACATGGCTAGCTTCGACAACTCGAGGATCGCGACTCCCACGGCGATTGGTTTGTTGAATGTTATGTTTCTAAGAGCACGTTCGATCAATACCAACGTGTCGCTCAGTATCGTGAAGTTCTTGTACGTGGGCTGAGCGACGAGCTTGTTTATTTTCTTGGGGTCGGAGACCAAGTTGATATTTCTTCTTTTCCTGGCATCTTCCATGCTCTTGCCGTAGATGCTGTTGTTCATCAATTTGTATAGGTCTTTGTCTGCGGAAGAAGAAGCTGATGCTCGACGTTGAGTGTTGCCGTCGATATAGGGTGCTAGCCACCTGGTCTGTTTAAACTTCAATCCCGAGTGCACGCGCTTTAAAACCAATCCATGCTGGAGGTAGAATTGTAGGAGACGATAATGCACCACGTAATTCTCTTTGCTCTTGAAGGTGAGCATCAGCTTCTTCTCCGGAGCCGATTCCATCACAGGTGCCATCGCAAATCCATGGTGTTCTCGATGAAGCGATGCAGGATATTCCAAATCTACTTTCAGAAAACAACCATTTTCATGATCTTCGCTCCATTCCAAACAATCTTGAAGTTCCTGCTCGTTCATCCATTTGTATTCTCCGATGGGCAGAGTCTCGGACATGGCATAACCATACAGGTTGTTCATGTCCCAGTATGCCAAGAAGTTTCTCGGTTTGCCTGCATCGAAATCGGCAACATATGGATTGTTGGCCTTGACGTATCGAAGGGGACACTGGACGATTCCACCACGTTTTGCCTCTTCGACAAACAAAAGTTGATTGACGTCTTTGATGAGTTCTATCTTCACCTTCGTGGATTTTAACATTGCCTGCCAAGAATAACCCGGCGTGGTGTAGCTGAAAGCGGGGTCCAAACCATATGCTGCTATTCCTCTCGAGCGATGGAGATGAAAACGGTCGCTCAATAGCGTAACATCCAGTTTGAGATACAGATCGTGATAGTCGGCCATGCTTTGACAAGAGAATGTAGACCAGACAAGCTGAGCATGATGGTAGTCCTCTTCGGTGCAACAGGTGTCGCTAAGACGACTGTAGAATGCTTCTCTCGGTGGTAACGATGTTTCTGAGAATTTGGAAGCATCCGTCATGTATTCGTAGGGGTAAACACCCTTGCGTCTCAACAGTGCTAAATGTTGGTCGCCAAAACATTTCCTGGTGGCGACCAAATCATCGTCGGTGAGTTGAGACGCAAGTGTCGCCAAACTCGAAGACAGAAAGTTGTAGGAGTCCAAGAAGCGAATTTCTACGTGATTGTCATTTCCAACGTCCACCATCTTGCTGAATGAAATGAATTTCTCGTTGGTGCGAGCTACGACGCTAATGGGTTGAGCATCGCATCCCATCTCCTTTATGAAGATTTTGGCGTCGTAGCCCTCCAAATTGTGAATGAATACAGGAATAAAAGTCGGTTTCTTGATTTGTATATTACAGTTGTTACACAGGGGGGCCACATATTTTCCCGTGTGATGATTATGGTGGCGAACTTTGACATTTTCGAGGGTGAAGTTACTTTCGCACACATCACACTGAGAGGCAAGGTCGTATGCTTCCTTCTCTTCCTGGGTAAGAGGCTCCATTGGTTTGTCTTCTCTTAGTAGAGGAGCGAATTTTATGGCCATCTGTTTCAAGGTTTGAACGAATTTTTGTGGAACATCATTGCCACGATATAAAATAACATTGCCTGTGTTGTTGACCATCAATCCAAAAGCGCAGGCTTCGTGATGTAGAATTTCGGTGGTGCTCGATACGCTGGGATTCGGTTCGCAGATGGCGAGTGGAAGTTGGAAACTTTCAAAGTCGGCGTATATCACCACGGGATGCCGGAGTAGCGCCTTGTAGTTGGAAAATTTCATGTCATCAGAAGGCATTTTGATAGCCGTAGCCGGATGTTTACTACACATTTCATGATGATCTTGGAGTTCTTCATCAGCATTCTTTTTTCCTCGACCGTAGAATATAGTCAGGCATCTGTCGCATACTCGAATTTTATGGTGATCTCTGGTAATTTGACTTCTTGTTAATTTTGGAAGATTGTGGATTAGACAATAATGATAATTATCATCATTTTCGATCAGGAGTAATCTGATGACACGATTACTTTTAATGTTGCTGTGTCTGAGAACGTAGATGGTGTTGTTTTTGTCTAATCCGAAAATGTGTACTGCTATACTTTCGTTTTTATCTGTTTTGTATTGTGCCTCAAATTTACTAATGTCTCGTAGATTTACAGGGTAATTAATACCAGCCATAGGTTTTTCAAATTCTGAGAGATATTCTGGCTTGTTGTAGTGGTATAAACAATGTTTGTCATTATTGGCTGGGTGATGATCGGCAATGATGCACCACAAAAAGCATCTGTTATCCTCATTTTGAATGTTGATGATGGCTTTCTTACTGGCTATTTCCGAGGGCAAATCGATGAAGCTGGATGCTCCCATCGGGTTGTATCGTGCCACCTTCAAAGTTAAAGTGTGAGACGAACCGCAAAGTGTCCAACCCGATCCACGTTGTTCGAAAGTCTCGTGCTTGTTCAACAAAGCGTCAAACATCTGGTTGCAAATGGCATCCAGCTCATCGACATCGGCGGCGTGGAGGCTCTTTACACCGGTGTAATGATGGAAAGTTTCTCGCTCTTTTTTTACGTTTTCGTAAATGACGGAAACGATGAGGTGGATTTTCAACGAGCATTGCAACAAAGCTTCGGTGATAGACGAAATTAACTCGCTTTTGACCGAATGAAAAAAGTTGTTTAGATCAGATGTTTCTTTAGATTGGAAAGTCTCCTTGGTTAAAATATTTCTAATATTTTCGCTGGCACTCTTCTGCTTTTTTCGTGGCACTTGATCGTCAACATCGAGCTCTCTCTTACTTGATCCTTCCCCATGCACATTCTTCCGATGTCTACTCAAATTTGAAATGGATATATATTTCCCACAGTCGTCACATGCACGTTTCGCTTCCTTCTTCTCCATTTTTTTTTGCTAAGAAAAAAAAGATGAAGTTACTAAATTGCACTTATTTTTTTTTGTGGTGTTATTTATATTAGACCCCCAAAACCATAAATGATCTACCATAGATGAAGTTACTATTTGTGGTGTTATTTATATTAGACCCCCAAGCATAAATAATCTACCATGGATGAAGTTACTATTTGTGGTGTTATTTATATTAGACCCCAAAACCATAAATGATCTACCATAGATGAAGTTACTATTTGTGGTGTTGTTTATATTAGATACGTTCTCAATTTTTTTTTCTTAAATAACCGGCATGAATCTCTTTGGTTTTCGAAAACAAACAAACATGGAGACTGTACATCGCACGACGACAGATCTACCTTCCATGTTAACTAAACTCAATGGTCTACTGATTGTTCACCTCAATAGTATCTGGACGAAACTGAATGACGATGTGGGCAAGATGTTTTACATCTTCAACAACAATTTACATTTTTACGAAATTCCGATCGGTGGGAAACTTCAAATTACCGTGAATCCGGAAAACGTAGGCGAAATCAAAATATCTACCGGCAAGAACATTTTTCGAATCAAGCACGACAAGATGCTTTCTAACATTACGTACGATGTTTCTGCAGGAGATTATTTTTACGTGGAACTCCTGGGAGATTACGACAAACTCGTTCCTCTCTTCGTAGAATTACGAATCGTCTATCCTATTATAAATAACCGTTAACCAAAATGCCTAACGATATTTTCGGCAACACTAAGCGTGTAGACCACGCAGAAGAGATTCTCATGTTGGACGTCCGAATTAAAAAGTTGAGGAGCGATTTGATTGCTTTGCAGGAGACCTTAAACAAAAGTTTAGAGTCGGAGATTGCTACGCTCCAAACGCAATGTCTCGACCCCATTCTGAAAATCGATTCCGAACTGAAAACGCTCATAAAAAATTATGTCGACGTACCTTCTTACGACAACGTTCAAAATATACAGTTGAGCGTGGATAAGCTTCAAAATGATTTGCTCAAATTGCAGCAATTTCAATCGAAAAATGAAGATTTGGAAAAATTGAAACTCGAAATCGAAGAACGAACTTCGACAATCGAAAAAAATTTCTCTGAACTTCAAACTGTCGTGAAGGATATTGATGTAGAACGCTTGCATGTCGTTGTTTCCAAATTACAAGAAGAATTCACCGGCACGTTGGAAGAAATTAAATCCAAGTTACAGACTTTGGAAGATACAATGACGAACCTACCATCGTCAGACGAACTGCAGGTCATCGGCAAAAGCGTTGCGAACATAAAAATTCAATTGGAGGCTTATCAAGATTTCGAACACATTCAAACCACCATCGCTACGCTTCAGGCATCTCTGGAGTTGATCAACGAAGAAATTAAAAATATTCACGCTGAAGCGAACGCGTTAACGAGCATTCAAGACACGTTAAGCACGGTTCAGCAGAAGATCGAATATTTAGAAAATTTGAACGTCGAAACCAATCTTGCTCATTTTCATCACGTGCTGGACAACATACAGGGTGACTTGGAATCGTTACGGACGAGCGTACCTTCGAGCGAAGATTTGGAAAAATTGAAAACGGCGGTGACGGCACTATCCGAATCGAGCGACATCAAAAGTTCATTGAGCGATCTCGAGAGTAGGGTGGCCAATCTCCCCACCTCCAAAGAATTGCACGCTTTGAAAAGGAACATATCACGTATGCTGAAACGACTGGAAACGGAAACGGCGAACGTGGAACAGATTCGAGACGAACTTGCTTCGCTGGTGTCGACGCTGCCCACTTCGCAGAGCGTCGCAGACCTTCACACGCAGTTTACCGAGATGCGAAGCATCGTGAACGATCTCACCGAGAAAAGTTCGAAATTGAATCAAGTCGAGAACCTTCAGAGTATTGTCGTCAACATCAGGGATCAAGTTGGAGTGCTGGAATCCACGCAGGAATCGACGCTGGCCTCTTTCGGTGCCAAATTACAAGAACTCAACGAAAACTACAAGCAGTTGAACGTGGAAGTGAAAATCAAACCGTCATTTTCTACAGTAACGGATACCATCGTCGAGCATTTGTTGCCCTTACAAAATACACTGGGACAGCTTCACAGCAACCTCGTTAGCGTCGATACTAAATTCGCTAAACTGCATTCTCTGCAAGCCATCGAAATCAACAGCGTACCCAATCAACAGAGAATCTCCACGTTCGTCGAAGGTAACAAACTGTACATGTTACATCCTTATCATCCGTACTACAAGTTTCTCCTCGATGGCACGATTCAGATAAATGAATTTTCGTACTGGTCTCACGGCAGAAAAGCTAGCGTTCCTACCATGACCTTGATATCGAATCGTGGTGTCCAGAAAGCAGGAAACATTCCTCTGGCACGTTGGAACGAAACGCGCAACATATATGAAATACACGAAGACGAAGATCTCACCATTTTTGACGTGAGTGCCGGCGATAAGCTGATCATTCAAAACACGAGCGAAGTGCCACCCTCTTTGAATCCCATCACGCTGGTGCTTCTCTTCAAACGTAATCTCTAAAAAAATGTCTAGGCAAGCCATCGTCGAAGAATTGCATAAACCTGCACGCCGCAACTACAAACGTTTAGCGGTGGTAACCAAGGGCATCGATGACCTCTGGCAAAGTGACCTCGTGGAGATGAGCAGCGGCAATCTAAAAAACGTGCATAAATTGAACAAGGGCAACAAGTATCTCCTTACCGTCATAGACACGTTTTCGAAATTCGCATGGGCTCTACCTCTGAAAGCCAAAACGGGAACGTGCGTAACGGAAGCATTCAAGACAATTTTTCGCGAAAGCGACAGACGACCACGGTTTTTGCAAACAGACAACGGGAAGGAATTTTACAATGCCGTATTCCAAAAATTTATTCGGAAACACGACATTCGACATTATTCGACTTTCAGTCACATCAAAGCCAGCATCGTGGAAAGATTTAATCGAACCTTGAAAACACACATGTGGAAACGATTCACGCTTCGAGGAAATTACAAATGGGTCGACATACTGCCGGAACTCGTCGACACCTATAATGATATGGTACACAGAACGATAGGCATGAAGCCAGCTGACGTTACGAAATCTGACGAGCAGCGTTTAATTTCCAGCGTTTACTGTCCAAAGTACACTCCCACGACTACCAAGAAATCAAAATTCAAAATTGGAGACCAGGTGAGGATCAGCAAATTCAAACGCACCTTCGAGAAGGGGTTCACAAAAAATTGGAGCACGGAACTTTTTACGGTGGTTCGAGTTTTACCCGGAAACCGACACACGTATATAATAAAAGATAGTAGCGGTGAGATTTTGAAAGGAAGATTTTACGAAGAGGAACTCTCTAAAACAAAACATCCCGACACGTACCTCATCGAGAAAGTATTGCGTAGAAAAGGCGACAAACTGTTTGTCAAATGGCTGGGACTTCCGGAAAAGAGTTGGATCAACGCGAACGAAGTGATCTTGTAAGTACGTGGAACGTGGTGAAACGTCTACCGGATTCGGAAAGTCAAACAAGAAAAAAGAACGGTGAGTTGCTTCCCGACAGCATTCGCTGTCTGATCGTAGGTCCTTCGGGGTGTGGGAAAACAACACTGCTCGTGGACAATTTTCTCCTCGCACCGAATTGGTTAGATTGGAAGAACAGGCACCTCTACGTATTTTCGAAAAGTCTCGAACAAGCGAAATACAAGCAACTGATAAAACTGTACGATGGTCTGGACATTGCAACGTTCGCTTCGGAAATAAAGCCACTCGACGATTGTCGTGAAAATTCAGTCGTTGTGTTCGACGATGTCATCCTGGAAAATCAAAATGAAATTCGCAATTTTTTCACGCAAGGTCGTCACAAAGGAATAGATTGCTTCTTCCTAGCTCAAACGTTTTCCAAAATTCCAAAACAGTTAGTACGCGACAACGCTAATTTCATATGTTTGTTTCGTCAAGATCACACCAACCTCAAGCACGCGTACGATGACTACGTAGGCGGAGACATGAACTACAATCAATTTTCGGAACGCTGCTGCTCCCACTGTTGGAACAGTGACGATTTCGGATTCGCGACGATCGACATGACGAGAAAACCCAACGACGGAAAATACAGAAACAAAATCAACGACTTTCTAAACGTTGCAACGTTGTGAGAAACGATGTGTATAAATAACGATATGACGAAACGAAAAATCGAAGACGAAAATCTCAAGTTGCGAAACTACCTCGCGAAACGCTTCAAAGGTTGGAAATCCGAGAATCGCGGATTCTACGAAGAGAAGAAACGTCAAGATCAACCTGTGATCGACGCCATCAGCGATCTAGGTAAAGAAATTAAAGGCGTCACGGAACAAAATAAAAATTTGATCAACGAACTCGTACCACTTGCAGCTAAAAGTTACACCGTACCCACGCCCATTTCGAGCATTCCTTCGACGCCGTTCGAACTGAAGGACGTACCGGCACGACATCGAGCCATAGGTAGCACGCCGTCGTCTTTGGATAAAATCGAGTTGGGACCTTTGGCACGAGACTACCTGAGCACGGGAAAATTCGACAAAGATGAAGTGTTCGGATTGTATCCGAGCATGGAGAGCAACGAAGGCGGCGGTGTGGTTTGGAAGATTGGAAAATCGAAGGTGACCTTCGAAGGCAACGACATTAAAGTTAATTTAGGCGAGAAGGATAGTTGGAACAGGTATCCGGGTACGGTGGGACTGTGGGAACTCGTTGCCAAAAAGCAGCCGAAAGATTACACTGACGAAGATTACCAGAGTTACAAGGAAATTTTGATCATGACGGATGCCTTATACCAGAACAACGACGCCTCGCAGAATAGGGTGAAATCGAGCAGCGGCGAGAAGTACAGAAATCTCATCAAGCCGATTTGGAACCAGGTGAAAACAGGCAGCGGCGTCAAACTCTACAACACCCTACCCAAAGAGTTTGTGTGGGTGGACGACGTGCGCAAGCTCATAGACAGGTTGTTGGTTATTGCAGGAGAGGAGAATGCAGG
This sequence comes from Lepisma saccharinum, assembly GCF_977018435.1. Lineage (NCBI taxonomy): Eukaryota > Metazoa > Arthropoda > Insecta > Zygentoma > Lepismatidae > Lepisma > Lepisma saccharinum. Next base: position 7,722,553 of record NC_139236.1, on the reverse strand, counting down.
CAATCGTAATTTCTACAACGAGAAGGTAGGAATTGTGGACATGATCAGCGCCAAACTTTCCAACTTCATCGTGAACGACAACAAGGGTATAGGTTACCTCATCAAAATCATCAACACGCTGCCTCCAAGATTCTGGAACGTGGCCGAAGGAAAAGGACTCGTGAACGACATCATCAACAAGTTACCTTTCGAGATGCATTTACCCGGCTACCAGTACTGCGGACCAGGTACCAAACTCGAGAAAAGATTGAAGAGAGGAGACAGGGGTGTAAATCCGTTGGACGCAGCATGCAAAGATCACGACATCGCCTACAACACCACTCGCACCGATCTGGATGCACGTCACGAAGCAGACAGAAAGTTAGAGCACGCAGCTTTCGAAAGATTCGTCAGCAGAGACGCTTCGCTGGGAGAAAGAGTTGCCGCACTGGGCACCACCATCGCCATGAACACAAAACAAAAACTTGGGTGGGGTATATAAATAACATACAGTAAAAAAAAAAAAAAAAAAAAACACATCATGTCTGGTATAACCGACTTGCCACACGAACTGCTGTGTAAAATATTCAAACATGCAGTAAACGGAGATTGTGAGGATATAAGAAAATTTTTGATCATAGCGAGATCAACGCCGGAATTTCGCATCCCTTGTGAAATGGCTGTTAAGGATTATCTTCGGGAAATTAGCGGCATGAGGTGCGGCGATCTCGACACTCTTTTTTCGGTCGCAGGGGAAAAATTAAACAATAGGTTAGATGAACTGCACGAGGCGAGGCTGGGGAGAAGACGATTCACAGATGATTGGCATAAGTCGAAACAAGAGACGGAAGATATCATCACGCACATTATCGCATTTTCCGAAGCACAAACTTTCTTCCTCTAACACAGACAAAAAAATCTTCGATACAAAAATCTCGTGAAAAAAAATATATATAAAATAACACACATCGTGAAAAAAATAATCTTCAGTGTATATATAAATAACACACATTGTGAAAAAAATTAAATTTCTCTAACACACACACTGAAAATTTCTCTTCAATATGACGACTGAAAAAATAAGTGACCTCCAAGCATTAAAACAAATGCTAAATTTGTCAGTAGAGTATGTAAAAATTCAGGAATTGGAAGTGGACAAACCTTACACGATAACTTCCGGTTCAATTGTTTCTACCCAGTATGGTCCCAAGGCGCGTTTGTTGCTCAACGCACAATACAGTCTATTTTTACCAGATCGATACGCTAACATGTTATCCGACGAGAAGCTAGCTATTTTAATCGAGAACAAAACTCAAATCGTGTACAAGGGTACAAAGGAACTTCTTGGTAAGAAAACAAAGCACGTAATAGAATTTGTGTAACGGTTCTGCGCGCAGTATATATTGAAAAAAAAATTATACGGAACAAAAAAAATCTCAGAATATTTATATATAAATAACATACCGAAAAAATTACACAAAACAAAAAAATCTCAGAACATATATATAAATAACATACCGTGAAGATAACATATAGAGCATCAACATGAAGCCCAAGGGTGTCGTGTACCAGATACCATACTCCAATCTGAAAAATCTAGGTGCCCTCGATGGGTTACTCACCAAGAAACAACGTGAGAAGAAACGTTCTTGCTTGACAAAAGGACACGGAATGAAATTACTTCTCAGCACACCTCAATTGAGACGCTTGCAGCGTTCGCGGAAACAGCAAAAAATCGGAGGTTTCATATTCAGCATCCCGGCCATCTTGGCAGCATTAGGGGCCGTTGGAAGTTTGGCCGGTGGAAGTGCCGCCATCGCGAAAACCGTCATCGACTCGAAGAAGAACAAGGCAGAATTGGAAGAACAGAAACGTCACAACCTGGCTATGGAGAAGAAGGGGAAAGGTATAACCAAAAAACAAAAAAGCAACCTCGATGCTTTAAAGAAATATAAAAAAAAGAAGAAGCCCTGTCCAACTTCGATATTGAATCTCTGATCGAATCGTTGGGAATAAAGAACTTCAGGGGTGTTTTCATGTCCGATTCTCTACCCTCTGCTGTGAAGAAAAAGGAGTATGGGGTGGTCAACCTGGACAGTTACAAAAATCCTGGTACACATTGGATATGCTACCTCAAAATTGACGATAACAATGCATTTGTTTTCGATTCGTTCGGTGGCACACCGCCTGCCAGGTTGGTGAAGTATCTCAGTGTTGCCAACCTCTACTACAATGACAAACGCATCCAGGGTTTCACTGATGTTAACTGCGGCCACCTATGCCTTTCTGTTCTCGCATACATGTCTAAAATAAATAACCCGTCGGTGGAACATTTTCAGAAAGCATTGTGGAACCTGAAACACAATGGGCGTGTTCCATCTCACGAGCGAATCTTCGATCCTGAAACTCACGCTGCACGACGACATCGTCTATCCTAAATCCGTAGCTCTCCGTGCATTCTACAGCATGTACCTCATACCTAACGTCACGCAGCACAATAATAAAATTAGTGTCGGAAGCGAACACATCGTCGTCACGCCAGGCCAATACAATCTTTCCACTTTGCAAGCTCAGTTACCCAAAGGCACGTACCTTTCTCAAAATTCGGTCACGCACAGAGTGGAAATCCTATCGGCGACGGAGACCGTGGACCTGGGCACCATGGGAGAACTTTTAGGTTTCGAGAACGACACCAAACTCGAAGCTGGCATCAAACATACGGCAGTCAATATTCCTAAATTTCTAGCCATAGAAACTCTAAACGTTCACTGCAACGTGGCGGAAGGCATGATCACGAAATCCTCGGACGGATTGTTAGGAAGTCACAAGCAGACAGGAATCATAGCCACATTCAAACCCAGTTCCGAATTCATGGAGCCGATCATCTACACACCCTCTTCGCCGATCTATTTTCCAGTATGTCGCAACCGCATAGACGACATAGAGTTGGTGGTGACAAACGAAAAAGAAGACGTGGTGGATTTCGCAGGTGCAACGACCACTGCCATCGTGGAGATCAACGTATAATAAATAACACGCATAGTAAAAAATGGAGCAAATCGAAAGTTACGAATTGCAATCTTTCCCTCCCAACCGTCGCACGTTCGCCAATCTCAACGAAGCGAACAGGGAGATCGAATACGACGTGGACGTAGGCGATGGGTTCGTTCATCCTCACAGAGCAGACCTCTACCTTCAATTCGACGTAGTGAAGAAAGAAAGCGGAGAAGCGTTTCCGCCCAATGCAAATTTGAAACTCGTGGACAACTTCGTACCTCATCTGTTCTCGCAGGTGGAGGTGAGGAAACACAACACCGTCATCGACAGAATAGATTATCCAGGCATCACGTCGACGGCAGTGGGAACATTGAAATTATCCAAAACGGATGCGACATACTACCAGGCGGGAGGATTCGAAGCGGGAGCGAAAATATCGGCGAGAAGTCACACGGTGCTTTTCCCCATGCGTCTGCTACCGGGATTCTTCTCCGACTACAAAGAAATCATGTGGAAGGGGGGATTGCGCGTCACTTTTCGAAGAGCAGCCAACGACAACGACGCACTGATGCGATACACCAACTTGAACGCCGACGGCACGCCGATAGCCAACACATTACCCGAAGCAGCCAAGTGCGTCATCCGGAGCATGGAGTTGAGAATGCCGATCGTGGAATACGAAACAAACTACGCCCTCAAGTACAAAGCAGAGATCTTGAAGAGTCCGCAGGTGCCGATTCACTTTCACGGTTACCAGTGTGTGCAGAAGATGGCGTCGGGAAGTCACATGGAATTCGACGTGACGACACAGTTCAACAACATACAGTTCGACATGCCAGATTTCGTCGTGGTGCTCTTTCAGACCGGGCGCGATAACAACCAGGAAAAAGATTCCAGCAAGTTCGACGACTGCAAGATCAAGAACATTTATCTGAAGAATGGACGCAACGAAGTTTTCCCGCGCGAGAATTACAACCTCGACATGACCAAAGACGATTACCTCAAACTTTACGAAGCTTACACCTCTTTCAAACGCGTGACCGAGGGAAGCATGGACATGTACTACACGCCCAGCGAATTCAAAACCCGCAGACCCATGTTCGTCATCAACACCACAAAAAGAAAACAGGTGGTGGTCAACGATCGAACCAACATCAAGGTCGTCTGCGAGTTCAACAGTCCGTTGCCCGATGATACCGTGTGCAGCGTTATCCTGATTGCAGAGAAGTCTTTCGCGTACGACGTGAAAAACGAGAGGGTCACAGAGCAGTTTTAAAATATATTGCCTTCATCGAGCAAGAATAGCTTTTCTACATCCCCAATTACAAAATTTTTAATCTAAAACACATCCAAAGCACTCCAATAGGATGCAGAGTGTTTTTTAGGATCAAATCGAATTTCTTTAAACAAATTAAGGGGGGGCTTGCTTGTAGTTGAGTAGTTATCATCAAAACCTATCCAACAAAGCCACAATCATCATCCTAGCTCAATTAGGAGCCTAGAACCATGTAACTTTGATCTATGTATATACCAGTACTTGCCCAACCCTGTGGCCGAGTGGTTAGCACATCGCGCTGCAACACCAAGGGTCCCGGGTTCGAATCCCGGTCGAGCATGGTTGTTTGTGAATATCTATTCATCCATTTCATCACTCATCCCCAATCTTCGCAAATTAGCCAAAAGGTACAAAACGCGACGTAAAATAAACTAAATCAATAAATCAATTAATATACCAGCACTTTTTCCTACATGTTCACTTACCTTACAACCCACTCGATCAAAAAAAAAAAAATTTACCCCCTGCGCGTATGTGTACATGTTAAAATTTAAAATATAGGCTCGATATTAAAACAAAATATTTTTTTTTTTTCTCCTCTCCTCTCTCTAGCCAAAAATTGCAAATAATTGCAGAAATAATAATACCATGATATTTTTTTAGACTGTAGGTCTAAATAAATAAGATTCGAATAACTATGTACTTCCACTAGTCTGGATGGATGGAACAGCAATAGCCTTGTAATCAAGGGTTCGATACCCGCACAAGTAGTTTTTAAAACTATAGGTCCAGCCCCGATTAGCCTTACTGTGCATAAAATAGACTTAAAACATCAAATCAATCAGTACTTCCACCAGCCTCTGCGATAGCACTGCAATAGCCTTGTAATCTCGGCTTCGATACTCGCACAAGTAGTTCTTGAAACTGTAGGTCCAGTCCCGATTAGCCTTACTGTGCATAAAATAGATTTAAAAAACAACAAAATCCAATCCAGAGTATCAACAAATTCAAAAAATAGTTTCCCCTGTACACTTGTATAATTTTAAACTCAAAGTTCGATATCCTGCAGAGGTGGTTCGGATCTCGCTGTAGGCTCAGTTTCGATTAGCCTTACTATGCATAAAATAGACTTAAAACAACAAAATCCAATCGAGAGTATCAACAAATTCAAAAAAAATAAAATTTCCCCTGTACACTTGTATAATTGTAAACTCCAAGTTCGATACCCAGTGGAATTGGTTCGGATCCCACTGTAGACCCAGTTTCGATTAGCCTTACTGCCTAAATTTTAGTTTTATAGCTAGTCAAGCAACTTGTGTGCGTATAACTTATGCTGATATGGTACTCACCTGACAGACCAAACTAATTCGGCTTCTATTACACTTGATATTTACACTTGGTATAGCGTACACTTTTATGCGACTGCCCAGTAGCAATACTCGACTGCAACTGATGTGGGCGGCGTTTCTAAATAGAAACTTATACCTGTCGGTAGCTAAAATTCCAAAGTTGGTTCGTGACGATAAATAATAACAAAAAAAAAACAACACACCCCGTCCATCATGATTTGGATCGCAGCCTTTGGAGCTTTCTGCGTCACTGGCGTGCCCAGCGAGCGAAACCAACACAAATATCACCGAGGTCACCCGCACAAAGACCACCTGGAGCTGGGCCGGAAGGACCTTCCGGTGGGAACAAAAGCGGAGGAGACAATCAGACGCCATCGCCTCACGTTCCCACGCTCATCATGATTTGGATCGCAGCCTTTGGAGCTTTCTGCGTCACTGGCGTGCCCAGCGAGCGAAACCAACACAAATATCACCGAGGTCACCAGCACAAAAACCACCTGGAGCTGGGCCGGAAGGACCTTCCGGTGGGAACAAAAGCGGAGGAGACAATCAGACGCCAACGCCTCACGTTCCCACGCTAACTCCTCTAGTTACTAGCAGCACTCTGCCAAATAACCAAAATACTACAACAACAATTAACCCCCCCCCCCCCACTATTGCCAACACCACCACTACCATACAAAAAAAAAACCATGAAACTCTACAGAGGCATGGCTTTGTTAGCCGTGGCCATTAGAACTGTGTTGGGCACCACGCACCCCTGGCGGGATATTTTCTTTTTTTTAGGGGGCCAGGGATTTCCTTAACAAAAGTAAATTTTGATTATCACACACACACATTGTAGAAGATCACACCTGAGAGTTTTAAAAACAAAACATCGTGGCAGATTACGCTGAGAGTGCAAGGTCGTGGTAGATTACACTGAGGAACCTTACAGTAAAAGAAACAGCTGCCTTATAGGAAAATGTCGTAAGTCATTTCAAATGTAGGTCAAAGGACAATGTTAACATAAGAGTAGAAGGTAAAAAAAATAGCTTAAAAACTAATGCCAGAGTTTTTCTTCTGTCTAATTTTCTCTTATTGTAAGTTAGTTTAGCCGTAAAACGGATTACGCTGAGAGCAGAAGCCTATTAGCAGGTTGTTGTAGATTACACTGAGGGCGCTTACAGTAAGAGGGAGGCAGCCTTATAGGAAAATATCATAAATCATTTCAAATGTAGGTCGAAAAGCGATGTGGCATAAAAGCAAAATTTGCAGAAGGTAAAAAATAGCTTAAAAACTAATGCCAGAGTTTTTCTTCTATCTAATTTTCTCTCATTGTAGGTTAGTTTAGCCCGTAAAACAGATTACGCTGAGAGCAGAAGCCTATTAGCAGGTCGTAGTAGATTACGCTGAGGGCGACCTTACAATAAAAAAGAGGCAGCCTTATAGGAAAATATCGTAAGTCATTTCAAATGTAGGTCGAAAAGCGATGTGGCATAAAAACAAAATTTGCAGAAGGTAAAAAAATAGCTTAAAAACTGATGCCGGAGCTTTTCTTCTGTCTAATTTTCTCTCATTGTAGGTTAGTTTAGCCCGTAAAACGGATTACGCTGAGAGCAGAAGCCTATTAGCAGGTTGTAGTAGATTACACTGAGGAGGGAGAAAAAAAAGGGGGGGGGGGCCTTACAGTAAGAGGGCGACAGCCTTATAGGAAAATGTCGTAAGTCATTTCAAATGTAGGTCAAAAAACGAGTTTAGCATAAAAAATAGCTTAAAAAGTAATATCAGAGCTTTTTCTTTCCATTTTTATCTCATTGTAGGTTAGGTTAGTGCGTAAAACAAAAACCTTGGTGATTTTTTCGAGTGAGGAGTTGGCAACACTCTCGGTTAACTCGTCCTCCTCTCTCACTCTTCCTTCCTCTCTCCTTTTTTGTAATAGGGTAAAAAATAGCTTAAAAAGTGATGTCAGAGCTTTTTCTGGCCATTTTTTTTTTCATTGTAGGTTAGTTTAGTGCGTAAAACATCGTAAAAAAAAAAGTAGGTCAAAGGACCCAGCCAGAACGAAGCATTCCACCTACTAAGATATCGGTTATACTACAAGAAAGCAAATCAAAATTAAAGTAAAAGTTCAACTACACGTATACCAAACGACATTTACAATATTAAAGGGACAGAATACTTAAAAAAGAAATGTTGTTTCATTCGAAGGTAAAGGCGTGGTGTAGCGGTTCTTCTACCTGGTTTAAGGAACGAAAGCTTGTAGGGTAGTGGCTACCGTTCAGGTTTGTCAGTTTGATGGTCGTAGGTTCAAACCCTTCCGTTGGCAGAAAATTTTCGTAAGTTTTAGACATATCCCATTGTGTTCATTGTCCACGCCGTGTGAAACGGAATGATTCAGTTTGGAATTAACGATGGGGGGAGGGGAAATATTGAATTACAAAATCTCAATTTCAACGAACCGAGAAGTGGAGAAAAATTGAATGATTCTTATAAATATTAAAAATTACGTTCATTTTTTTAGTGGTGTAATCGCAGGTAAATTCAAAGATCATACATGGAAGATTTTTATTTGCTCTGAAGTCAGTCGAAAGGCATTTCGCACCGATCTAATATATTCTTCAATACATTTCAAAATGTTATTGAATGTTTCATGTCGATAATTTGACCAATGCATCCATTCTTGACGCTCAGACGATATTTTCTGCAACTACCTCTTCTCTCCAGTTCCTTCTCCTTCTTCTCTCCCCTCTTTCTGTTCTGCTTTTATCTCATATCGCCTTCCCTACTTTCCTCGCATCTTATCTCCATCCCACTCTTCTCCACTCCTCTTATCTCCTTTCCTGTCTTAGATTTCCGACTCCACTGCACTCTCTTTTTTCGATCTTCTCTTTTTCTCTCCTTTACTCTACTCTCCACTTCCCTCCGCTCGTCTCCTCCTCTGCTCTCCTCTCGTTTTCCTCCTCTTTTCTCTTCTTTGTTCTTTTTTTCCTCATCTCTCCTCGAATATTTTTCCATTCTCCTCACTACATCTCCTCTCCTCGTCTATCCTATCTTTCTTCTCTCCTCTACTTTTCCTCTTCTCCTTTCGCTTTCTCTTTCTCCTCTCCTTTGTAACCTTTCGTTTCCTCTCACCTCTTTTCCTTACTGTAGACTCATCAGCGATGAAATACTAGAAAACCCTTTTTTTCTTTCAGAAAGAATTTTGTCATTTGCGATATAATAGTGATATTTTTAATAATTTTATACAATAATACTTGTTTATATTTCTTTCGCGTATTTTGTAAATATCTATTGTGCATGTGGCAACCCTGAAATTGAGCCTAACACTGCACGAAACCCACCAACGGCTTGTGTAAATTGGGTTGCCTAGTTTAAAATTTCGTTGTCCTAAAACTTTTGAGAGACACTGTACTATATTTTTCAGCTACTTAACTTCGTTTTTATAAGCAGTACTAAGTTCTGACATATTAATCGCTTCTGAGTTACGGATACTTTGAGATATTTATTGTTTTTGATAACATTTTTTCTTAGATGACGATAGTTTCTAAGTTTCCGATAGTTTCTGATTTGCCGATAGTTTGAGATAACTATACTCTTGAGATAATAATAGTTTCTGAGACACCACATGGACTGGTGGGGGACAACATCGTCTCATACATTTAAGTAAACTCCGGAAAAGAAATAAAATAAAACAAATAATAACTTTAAAATGTACATTATTGCAAAAATAATTACAGTGTTCAAAACAAAAGAGTAGAAACTTTTACATAAAAATACGCTCTTTTTATATACTTTGCTTAATTAGAAACTCAGTGACATGAGGCGCCTCCAGGATAGTTGACCTTTCATATATCTGCCTGAGTGAAAATTTTCAACAGGAATGGAAAAGCATCAAAAAGTTTCGAATTTTATATCAGCATCATTAAAAAAAAGTGCAATATTCAATTTCAAGCACTGGACTGCATAAAGTTTAAATTACTCTCATAGAATCAACTATTGTGGCAACCGCTAACTTGCGAGTTCTAATATAAGCTTGATAACATGATCGATAGAAATCCAATTTAAGCTCGTGAGGAAAAAATGTTTTGGCGTAAGTCACCTTGCTCGTTACTTTTTATTCAAGGTACTAATTAAAACCTCGTAATAGAGCGACGTTCCCCCTGCACCCCGAAAACCAAAGTGAGCTCCTGGAGTGGGTGAAGCTATTTACCAATATGTGGAGGTTTTTTTTTATGGAGTTTAAATGAGCCTTGGGTCTAATAGGTTTTTTCAGATTTGTATGAGAAAGGCTAATATTAGATAACCTCACTTTCTCTCTTAAGGTCGTATTACACGCACATGTTTTTTTCAGGGTGCGGAAAGACGATGTTGGCCCGGAAACCCTACTAAAGATAAATTCAAAGTTTCGGTCAAGATTTTCGGGTTCTTGTGTTGGCTTGTCAATCGAGTAGCGACTTTGCAATTCAGCAATCTGTCAGAAAAACTCCATTACCTTATTACCAGAGAACTAGATATTCGTTGTTGCTCTTTTGGAATCGCTGTACGTTTTTCACTTTCCGGTGTTCTTTGGGAAAATTTCGGAATTTTGCTTTTATCGCACTTTTTTAATGCTTTCATCGTGTTTCCAAACTCTTCTCTAAGTGCATAATTTTGTGTTCAAGATCCATGACTGGAGTAATTTAATTTTCGAATTCGAATTCTAAACAGGGACCTCCCCGATGGTAATGTTGCCACCTTGTATTGAAGAGGTCCCAGGTTCAATAACATATAGTGGTTCCAATCACACTTGAAACTGTAGGTTCAGTCCCGATTAGCCCCTCAGTGCATGAAGTGGACTTAATAATAAACTCAACCAATCAAGCTAATTGTTATAACCATATGCAAAGTCTTTGAGTGAAAAGGAAGAGAAATGTTTAGTTAGTTTGCCACCAGATGGCTTTGATTTGGAAAAAGGAGCGTGGCTATGCAATACCGGAGGTCGGAGGAAAGCAAGCCTCGTGTGGGAACTTCACTTCCCACTGATTAGCTGAGGTTAAAGCACGTTGAGTTGAGTTCTCTTTGAGTGTTGAAAGGGCTCATCTCGGAATGGAACAAAGTACAGGGAGTAGTTGTTTTGTAGTGGTTTAGTATTTTAAGTTTTTATGTAGTGTATTTAGTTGGGATTTTTAGTGAAAGCAAAGCACTCTTGGTTCTATTCTAAGATAGATCTTTTGGGGTAAATTAATATTAAAATTGGAAATTACTATAATCTCATTTTGGTTAAATAAAGTGTTAGGAAGTCTTAGTTATGTAAAGATTGAATTGTTTCTTGAATTTAGATTGGGGTTTATATTATTATTATTATCGTTTATGTAGTCTCAAGCCCTTCAGGCATGTTGTTAAATAAATCTCTTCACTATCAAGCCTTTTATGTATAATTCCTCTAAACCTACAATTTTACGGCTTAAGTCCTTTACTTCCATATCTTTATATTTCTGCTATGTTAATGTACCGACTTCAGTTGCAAGCCTTGTGTCTTAATGAAGGACAATATTTCTTACTGAATAATTTTAAAGGACGTGCAATAAAAGCTGGTCATATTGTAACAGTTGGTATGTAGTCTCTGTACCTTACATTTCAAGAAATGCTAGTGATGGCACGCTTGTGGACTGCGGACGAATAGAATTGCGTCAGTCAATGTACAATGGACGTGATTATTGCTGTCAAATGTGGAAAGAAGTGCATCTGTTGCAGATATTCACAGAAGACTAAGTTTAGTGTGTGCTGACGAGTCATGGTTTCATTACTGCCTACCTATGTTGAAAAGCTAATCAAAATAGCATAAACTTGATGTCAGTCCAAGACCAAAGGAATTCCACATGACATCTTCTGTGGGGAAGGAATTTGTAGGGGATCGTGCTCGTAGGGTGGCTTCCTGCCAAGTACACCATCAACAGCGAAGAATATTGCCAAACGCTGACTCTTCTTTGCAGACCATACACCTAAGGTGAAACGAGGCATGCCCTGCTGCTCCATGATGATGCCAAGCCTCACACAATCATGCGCAGAGTAGGATATTTACATTCTATGGCATTCGCTCTTCTACAGCATCCAGCATATCCACATGATCTGGTTCCATCTGGTTCAATCGCTCTGTAGCAAAATGAAGAAACCTTTCCATGAGCGACAATTCTAAACATTTGATAATTTTCAAAATGCTATCTGCGAGTGCATTCGACTTTCAAACCGCTGGCAACGGTGTGTGGACATACTGGTGATCCTTAGCTAAGAGTTCAGTATGAGGCGTGTGACGACAGTTTTGTTCCATGCAATAAACGTCTGCTGAAGTACACACCGAAACAAAAGTTAGTGTTTGTTTCGAGGGTGAAAAATTCCATGACAATTCATTGGCGTTAACAAACAATAATTTTAAAACCAATTAAGAGAAACTAGCAAAATCATAAAAGTATTTTGCGTACCCATAATACTACCACAGGTACAGTCATGTTCAAAAAATCTGTCGCATGGATTTTTTCTAAGTCCAACGTCTTACGAAATTATGTTGGTAGCTCTGAAACAAGGAAGTGTTGTGAAATATACGATCCTCCAATCAGAGTGAAGTTCGATTCGGAGGAGCAGGAGGCGTGACTCACGGTCTTGTCCACAGGAAGTTCAACCAATGCAGCATTTCCAAATATGAGAAAACGTCCCCATTGGTTAAATATTGTTTCAATAATGCGAATCGGCAGAAAGATTGCGCAAAAGTTTACTTTGTCGTTTTAATTGCCTTTAATCGTTTCAAATTAGTATTAAATTGTCCCAATTATAGTCCACGAGCTTAATATAATGTATTCATGTATGTGTTTGACAATCATATATCACTCATTAGAACAATTTTCATACTGTTTTCACTACGTGAGATGACATTTCATTTACATTTACGATAAAATAGTGGTTTGGGTGTAATATCAGTTTTCATTAATTAATTTAGACATGCATTTTTATTTGTTGAGTTAATGATTAGATTAATTCGTTATTTATCGCGAAAAGAGGGAACCACAACTGAAAGAAAATACACAATTTGTATTTTTGAGGTCAAGAGTTCGTTTTAACATCATTTTTTGCACACATAGGCTAATCACGACTCGGGATACATTTAAATTGGAATCTGAAACATTATGCGACCTGACTGGAACTCGGAAAAGGACATGCTGATTACAAGACGTCGATACATTACCACTTGGTCTGGCGAACGCCAATAATAATGAGGGGTTGTGGGAGTGGGAGAGGGGTGACGGAAAGTAGAAAATAAATAGTATTTTTGGGGGGTATTTAATGTTATATTTATACACATACAAACCTAAGAAAATATTTATTTTGATACATGTGTGTGGGGGGTGGGGAAGGGGGAAAAGATATTGGGAGAGATGGGACGAAGAGGTGATTGTTGGAAAATGTTTTATTTGACGTTCAGAATTAAAAACAATCAAATCAATGATGATTATCTTATAAATACCATATTTAATGTAAATTTGTTTTAAAAATGGGGGCGGGGAGCTGTTTGTTTTACGTTCAGTGCAGGATAACAAGTGGAGACACATAGTGGTTCGTATCTCACTTTAAACTGTAGGTCCAGGCCCCATTATCCTATCTGTGTATAACGTGGGTTTAGAATTCTGTAGAAAATAACGTCGATCTAATATTTTGGATTTTAGATGCGTTGAGACCACTGAAATTTCCAATTCTTATAATAAGATACCTGTCCTCATATTACCATTTTGAAAGAGAGAGAGTTAATTGTATAATCTTTCGTTGTTAGTTTCAAAGAAGACTAATTCAAATAGTAACAATGGGAACGAATAAAGCTTACGAAAAGTTTTTGCCACCGTGGTGATTTGAACCTACGACCATTAGAGTGACAACCCAGTGCGATAACCACTACCCCACGAGTTCGTTCCTTCTTATGAGTTAAGACCTATTCGTTCAATACGCATTGGAAATATAATCCCCACCCGCCTCTTTATAAACAACACACCAAAACGCTCCTTTGTAGCAAATGAAATAAAGGTGGTATGAATGTCACAAAACATTTAAGCAAAATCTACTATATTTACGACGCAATCGTTTTACATGGAGAGGCTACAGCTTCAAAAATTGAGGTTCTGACGTGGTTTCTTGTAGTGGTAGGGTAGATATTCGTATGGCAAGATTCCAGCATGCACTAGCCAGTAATTTTCGAGAAAAAAAACTTCAAATTTTTTTATGATGGTAAATTGTTTCGGTGATAGGCTATCAGTATTACACGCCGGAGATTATAGGTTTGACTTCTGTTCGAGTACCCCTATTATTATTATATATAGCAACTAAGTATTGTATTTAATTAATAATTTAAAGAAATAAAAATGTTATATATATTTTTTTAAAAAAATAACACTCCTTTCTAATGATTTTTCAATGTTATTTTTGAAAATAATTTTTCAGAATATGTTTTTGAATTTGTCATCATTTTCTAGGATTTGCATAAAAATGATCCATGTGTCATATTCGACGAAATGTCATGTACAGCGAAAGTTATACACTTTTATTTTAGGGAAAATTATCAAGAAACAACACAAATAAATACTACTGACATCCTTTTGTGAATAGTATTTATTTTACGTTACTTTTTGTTCACCATGCATAGTTGTATTCTTGTAAATAACATGAAAAACAATATATTCTCTACATTTCGCGAAGCAAATAATATACGAATTTTCGTAATAAGTAAAATGCAATAAATAAATAAATAATTTTTCGGTTTAATAAGAAATAAAAATCGCGGAGTTAACCGAACGGTGAATCGAACACAGAATTTTACAACCCATAAAATGCCTTGTAGCCATTACAATGAAGTGATGTAGATTCAAGTAATAAAATTTCATGCAAAATCGCACGTTATAAGATTGTCCAAATATATTAAATCAATGTGTCCATAAGTTATTATACTGTCAGCCATTTGACACATCTCGTTACAAAATCTCAGCACATCACCATTCACTAGTTAATCGAATTGAATATTGATTCACTTCACAGTTCAATGCGCAACAATAGTTTCGACTCATATCACGTGAGATGTAAACTCAATTCAATTCTCTCATTGTATGTAACTTGTATGTTGAGCTCATGTAGAAATATCAATTATGAGCTCTAAGCTAAATTTGACGCTACAATCGCTTGATCAACTCTTGCGTCTCGCTGTCAGACATTATACGTTCCTGTTTGCTCCAGGTCGCTTCTGCATTTCATTATCATTGTTTTTACCTCTGTTTCATTCTCATCGTCGTTATAAACCTACGTAATTTCTACTGTTTACAGTAGACAGAATCTACTGTTATCAATTGTAGTACTCTACTGTGTCTCTCGGAAATCTACTCAAAATCAATGATTTTCCTACTGAACACTTTCAGTAGGCCTAATGTGTAATTACAGTTGAGGAACTACAAGTGAAATATTCTCTTCAGTACTACATGTAATATTGCATGTAGTGTGTTTGAATTTGAATTCAAAATTTTGGGTGCGTCAGCACTTAGGCTATTTTGCACCTGTCACTTTATACGGGGTCCAGTCCAAATAACATAACTGTAACGTCGTGTTGTAACTAACATATTAAAATATTCTGAATTCGGTTAAAAGCTGAGGCTGTAAAGAGGCACTCAGCACTCACAAGGACCAAACACAGGACAACACAGAAAATTATACTGGCCATGGGGCCAGTCGCCAGAACCTCGTTCGTCTGCAAACTGAAGTCCAGGGTGTACTACGTGGAAGCAACAATTGGGTGTACATACTTCGTGGAAGGTCATCCCTTACAGCCTTGTAGTGTGTTTAGCTCAGCATGTTAGCTGTAAATATAACTTTTTATTCCTCCTCACTAACAATTTGTGTTTATATCTATTTAAAATTTAAACCAACCTCACTTCCATGTAGTACACCCTGAACTGAATTTTGCAGACTAACGAGGCTCTGGTGACTGGACCTACTATTAGTATAATCTTTGTAGGACTGCGTGTGTGTTTTCCTTGTTTGTGCTGACTGTCTGTCGCTTTACAGGCTCAGCTTTTAACCCAGGTAAGGATATTTTAGTTTTCTGACACTCTTTTATTTTTGTCATGATAAGGGGCTGGACCCCGTATAGCGTGACGGGTGTAAAATACAATAAGTTTTCAGGCACACAAATTGTAATTCAAATTTAAAAAATCTTAACATAGATGTTTGAAAACACCTATTGATCTACTGAAACCAGTACAGTAGAGAAACTGCAAGTGAAATTAATTTATTCAGTATAGTGTATAATATATTAACTTTTATATTTTGGCTGTAAATATTAATTTCATACCCCCTTATTATTTTTTGTATTTATATCTTTTTGAAAAACCGAACACAGTAGATGTTTCAAAACACCTATTGATCTACTGAAAACAGTAGACAAAAGTTTCATTGTAGTAAGTAGAAAAGAGTCATGAAATAATACCCAAAGAAGTCAACCATTATGAATTAATGTTACATCCTTTTTTTATTTCACTTTCCAAAACCTAGGAGCTCGAAATAATACATGGCATGCGATTTACTAGACAGTCTGCTTTTCTGTGATTGATTCGTCGTGCCCGTCGGGGATTACTTCCGTTCAAGGTAAAAGGGGAAGGGGAAGAAATCCACCACAGTACCATGACGTATGAAGTAACATGTTCACAGGCATCCAATACAACTGATAAGGGTTCACCTGACCTTGGAAGTGTGGGAAACACGTTTCACGCTGGTTTCCAGAAGGCTGTGGCTAAATCTGGAACTAAAGGTGGAATAAGAAATAGTTTGTAACATTTAACAAAGACATTTCGCATTTACAAAATATGAGATATGTAGACTTTGATTTATTTTTTATAGTAGACGGTAGAGAATTACTTACCACGAAAGTCAAGTTCTAAATTGCAGACATCAAAATCTACTCCAGGTTATAAAATACATTTGTGATAGACAACAGATATGTTAATAAGGTTTACGACTCTTAAGACAAACGTTCAACGAAGGTTATTGAGTGAGAAAATGGGAAATTGTTAAAAATAGCGGCCTAGTTGAGTGAAGATCGAAGGTTCGAATCTCTTATAGAACCGGCTATTTTTTGACACAAATTTTTTGGTTCATAATATATTTAATGTATTGTCGACATTTATAAGAAACAAAATATGAAAACTCTCCTCCTCCGTAACGGTGCTGTCTAAGACTCTGTGCTTTGGACTCCGACTGCAGCGGACGTCATGGATTCGAGTCGTCCTGGGTTCTCGGCCTGATCTGTATAGGACCGGTGGCAACCCACCATCGTGAGGAAATTGGGGAGCTACGAGTGACTGGTGTAACCTGGTTTCAGATACCTTCTATAACGGCTGAGGGTTCGACGTGCTGACCAACGTCACCTCGTTGCCAGTTGAAGATAACTGTAGGTAGAATTGTGTAAGGGAGACTGACAGTCGGGAGATAGTGCATGGCCCTTCGAGGTTTTAAAATATGAAAACTATTCCTTCCGTAAATCTAATTTCTCGTCATTGTCACGTGAGATTTCTTTCAGTATGACTTCTGCAATACTAATTAGTTCCTAAGTAGGATAATGAGATGGACAGAGAGATATTAAATTATGAGTTCACTGTTTAAAAAATAAGCATTAACACATTTTTATATTCACATACCTCCTTACAAATTCCTGAGCACGTCACTACAAATGAACCAATCTAGTGCACACTAGAGCCTTGGCTTATCGATACCTATGGGGTATCCTACAATTACAGTCAAACCACAACCTCAATTCTCGAAACTGTAGCCTCTCCATGTAAAACGATTGCGTCGTAAATATAGTAGATTTTGCTTAAATGTTTTGTGACATTCATACCACCTTTATTTCATTTGCTACAAAGGAGCGTTTTGGTGTGTTGTTTATAAAGAGGCGGGTGGGGATTATATTTCCAATGCGTATTGAACGAATAGGTCTTAACTCATAAGAAGGAACGAACTCGTGGGGTAGTGGTTATCGCACTGGGTTGTCACTCTAATGGTCGTAGGTTCAAATCACCACGGTGGCAAAAACTTTTCGTAAGCTTTATTCGTTCCCATTGTTACTATTTGAATTAGTCTTCTTTGAAACTAACAACGAAAGATTATACAATTAACTCTCTCTCTTTCAAAATGGTAATATGAGGACAGGTATCTTATTATAAGAATTGGAAATTTCAGTGGTCTCAACGCATCTAAAATCCAAAATATTAGATCGACGTTATTTTCTACAGAATTCTAAACCCACGTTATACACAGATAGGATAATGGGGCCTGGACCTACAGTTTAAAGTGAGATACGAACCACTATGTGTCTCCACTTGTTATCCTGCACTGAACGTAAAACAAACAGCTCCCCGCCCCCATTTTTAAAACAAATTTACATTAAATATGGTATTTATAAGATAATCATCATTGATTTGATTGTTTTTATTACTGAACGTCAAATAAAACATTTTCCACAATCACCTCTTCGTCCCATCTCTCCCAATATCTTTTCCCCCTTCCCCACCCCCCACACACATGTATCAAAATAAATATTTTCTTAGGTTTGTATGTGTATAAATATAACATTAAATACCCCCCAAAAATACTATTTATTTTCTACTTTCCGTCACCCCTCTCCCACTCCCACAACCCCTCATTATTATTGGCGTTCGCCAGACCAAGTGGTAATGTATCGACGTCTTGTAATCAGCATGTCCTTTTCCGAGTTCCAGTCAGGTCGCATAATGTTTCAGATTCCAATTTAAATGTATCCCGAGTCGTGATTAGCCTATGTGTGCAAAAAATGATGTTAAAACGAACTCTTGACCTCAAAAATACAAGTTGTGTATTTTCTTTCAGTTGTGGTTCCCTCTTTTCGCGATAAATAACGAATTAACCTAATCATTAACTCAACAAATAAAAATGCATCTCTAAATTAATTAATGAAAACTGATATTACACCCAAACCACTATTTTATCGTAAATGTAAATGAAATGTCATCTCACGTAGTGAAAACAATATGAAAATTGTTCTAATGAGTGATATATGATTGTCAAACACATACATGAATACATTATATTAAGCTCGTGGACTATAATTGGGACAATTTAATACTAATTTGAAACGATTAAAGGCAATTAAAACGACAAAGTAAACTTTTGCGCAATCTTTCTGCCGATTCGCATTATTGAAACAATATTTAACCAATGGGGACGTTTTCTCATATTTGGAAATGCTGCATTGGTTGAACTTCCTGTGGACAAGACCGTGAGTCACGCCTCCTGCTCCTCCGAATCGAACTTCACACTGATTGGAGGATCGTATATTTCACAACACTTCCTTGTTTCAGAGCTACCAACATAATTTCGTAAGACGTTGGACTTAGAAAAAATCCATGCGACAGATTTTTTGAACATGACTGTACCACTAACGTTTCATTCCAAAAGGAGCAAAGTGTCCATTGGCTCATCACAAGAAAGTTCACACTAGTGGGGTGTATATGATTTTCGAATTGGGGGGGGGACTAAGTATACTTTATGTAATAGTTAGACATCAGTTTGCCATATTTTCTTGCCTTAGAAGTTCTTTTTTAGGAATACTGGGACAAAGGGAGGGGGTTATGATCCCATCAACCAACCCCCCCCCCCCATTCGGCACGCCACTAGTTTATACACATGCAAATAACCACTCGACACCAAGGACTTTCCTCGCTCTCTCCCTTCTTCCCACCACGTGTTTAAAGGCAGTTGATTCAGCCAGGAGGCTGTTACATTTAGATGCTCGAATCGCGAAAAAACTAGAGACGATTATCTGGATTTTCAAAGAAACGCTAAAAACATGATAAATTTTACATTCCTTTTACCTGGTGAATATTAATTCTCTAGTCTTAAAATATTAACGATTATTCTTTCCGTCCAAAACACTCTTATTTACTCTTGCATTAAAAATTATAGATACTCGAGTTTGGACTATAATTAAAAATTAACCAGTAGACCTGCGTAAAAACGAGTTATATCATAATTTAGCTTCTTCAATGCTGCGTTAATCTATGTCAACCAAATTTTTGTCGGGTATGCCATATATTCTTTATCGTTGTGAAAAGAAGGTCGATTTTTTGGAGGCATGAAAACGATCGCTCTTTTTGAAATTCGATAAATCAAAAACAGGTTGTCCGATGGTAATGAAATTTTAGTGTGGTGCAGGCACAAAGGTTTTAAACAAAATTCTTAATTTTCAGATTTCTATAATTTGTCGAGAAAACGTTATCATCAATTTTGTGAAACAACTTTTTCTTCGTATTGGGTAGTCCTACAAATAAAATATTGGTCTTGTTTTAAAGCTCCTTGCATCTGTTATAAAAATACATTATTGTTATCAATTCACATTGCGAAACCGATTTTATACAGATATTTATTCAGCGGAGAAAAGATGTAAGTGAAACGTGGCAACACCGCAAGAACCGACTCGCCAGTCCAGCCCGCAGTTAGCCTATAGAGAGTCTCCTACAGTCTACGGCGTCTCTCTCTTAGAATCATCAAGATACTCACTCCGCAGGTAAGTCTCAATCAATATCTAATGACTAAACAAAGATCAATGAAGCATAATTTATTTTACCTCTTTTATAAACTTTTATGTGATTATAATTTTATTAGCATTTTGAATCAGGTATGTTGACATGTATTAACTTCTTTTCTTAATAAATATAATAACTCGAAATACATCATTCACCAGTCTGTTTAACTCCTAACACTTAAGAAATTAATGGAAGGATAGTAATTAACCCTTCTTCACTGGAATATTTGCCTCCATACACTTTACGAAAACTTATATGTCTTTGGTAGTTTCACTTTTGAAAACTAGATGTTCAAGAATGCCTTTACTGAAATCTTGTCTTTTGCATTTGCTATCTTTTTATGTTTACCATTGGAAATAAGTGTATGTACAGCCTGCCCCCGTGGCGGAGCGGTTAGCACATCGCTCTACGACGGCAGAGGTCCTGGGTTCGAATCCCGGCCTGGACATTGATGTTTGTGAATGTCCATTCATCATGTCATCAATCATCTCAATTTTCAGAAATTAGCCAGAACTAGTAGAAAAAGCGAAGTAAGATAAATCCAATCAATCAATCAAGTGCATGTACACAATCTGTACTTTATCAAGTAGTTCGACAACTGTAATATTTAAACATAAGAATTTTTAGATTACGGAAATCACATCAGT
The DNA here is from genome assembly GCF_977018435.1 of Lepisma saccharinum. Lineage (NCBI taxonomy): Eukaryota > Metazoa > Arthropoda > Insecta > Zygentoma > Lepismatidae > Lepisma > Lepisma saccharinum. Next base: position 7,701,705 of record NC_139236.1, on the reverse strand, counting down.
GAAGGGTAACAAAATGTAAAAGGATCAGAGAAAAATAATATTATGTGGGGTACAATACATTTATATCCCAAAATAGCATATACGCAGAATGCAATTGACTTAGAGAACACTGTTTGTTGAGTGGTGGTAAATGGGGAACACTGATTGACGGAAGTTTCGCCCCACAATCCTGTATGGTGAGGTTATTAGATGAAGCTCATCTTTCTCGAACTTAAAATTTGGGATAAAATCCACTGAGGAACAAGAAGTTCGTACTGTGTGTCACAAACAGTATTTTTTTTTTGTGGATAATTCTGTGTGCTTGGGTTTCTTCTATAGTTCAGTGTAGATTAAAAGAGCCAATAAAATTTGAACTTTCAGTCTTCCCCCATGCGACGAGGGAGGGACTATAAATATGGCATATATGACAGAGTGAGGGACAGTGTGTGTGTGAAACGGATAGTAGAAGGAAGAGTGATCCTTCGGTCTTCAGCGGCCTTCCATCGGCCATCAGAAAAAGCATACCCAGGCGGTTCCGCCGTGGGGCTCAAATTAGAGAGGTGAACATAATGTAAATTAGGGAATTAATGGAAGAATCCAAGACTTGTTTGTTCAATTGTAAATAAATGTATAAAGCCCATTTCTGCGAGTTTTCAGCAATCACCCTGCAACATTAATTCAGTAAGTTCTTGCCTGTGAATGGATTCTTTGGTTCCGAGCGCTCTGGTGAGGAACGGGATGGGAACCCAGGACTAACGAACCTATTTAGTTCTTTATTTGTTTCTTTTTCCCTGCCAGAAGCGACCCGGTAAGGGTGGAGTGTGGGAAGGATCACTGAACTGTGTCTTACTTGCTCTTTTGTCTTTGAAAACTCGCCTTAAGGATCATGTAGGTCAGCTTAACATCCCTTCTGTTACAAAACCTTTCTTCTTATGATTTGTTAATTTACGTCGGTTATCTGCCACTTTTGGCTAATCGATGTGATGAAATTCATGAAGGGACTCACAAAGAAGACAGGGATTCGAAACCGGGAATCCGGTCTTCGTAGCGCGCTATGCTAACCACTCCACCGCGGAGATTGGTTTCAATCCTTCCTGTTATAATGCTAACAAAGCATGATTTTTAGACCTTCGTAACTATTAATGTTGATTTTTGGTTTTAAAGTACAAAAAATATTTTGACAGAAATTCAGTAATGTGTTAAGTGTACATTATTTATCGGTTCCATATGCATCAGTTGTAGTGCCTGAACAGATCTACTATTTCCCGATCCGTGACTACACCCTCATTGCATGAAGACAATGCTTGCGGACACACATTTAACAAAAAACAAACGGAAATGTTGAGTTAAAACTTGGTTTCCGCTGCATAAGTTTTTCTTGAGCAATTAATTAACGCTCTGGTAGGAAGAGTATCCCATTACGGTTTTTAATTCGCAACAGTAACGGGGCGTAAAACTGCTTTTCACAACTGTAACATACGATGAAGCAAAAGATACCATAAGGCACCATGTTATTCTTCCGTTTCAAAAACTGAGAAAAAAGACTGTTCGGCGACGTTACAACTCGAGAAGCTATGGAAATCTGACCACAGAGTACTTCAGTCCCTTATTTTCTATATATAAAGGTTGAAGATAAATGTTCCATGCTGTATTTTTAGGAGCAAATTAATGGACATATTTCCACATGAAATCCTATTCTCTGTGCTGTCACCTGTGGTAGGCTGTAGAATTACCTTGCCAAAGGTTTTGTTTTTCGTTTTTTTGCTTTAACAGCTCAAAAAGTGTTTTTCTTAGTGTGTACGATTGGATGATTTAATTACTGAAGTTTATTACGTAGTACCATTCTTTTAATCGCAACGTGTAGGTGAGAGGACGGTTGTCAAATGGGGACGAGGGATTTGAGAAATAATTCACTCCTGACATATGTAAATATCTTAAGTGCCATCACACTCAGAACATGAATTCCAGTAAACAATTCAATTCGTCATTGGTTTTGAAATTGTGGCCATATCAGCACGTAGGTTATGTTTTACCTGTTCGGCAATATGGGGATAAGTCCCTTAACTACTGTATAACAAAATTGAAGACAGGTCTCAAAAAATAAAATAAAATATGTGTATTGTAAAGCTAATATATTCATTCCTAACTTAACAAGAACTAAAACTATATTGTTTGCGAGGATACAATTTCCTCCCCTATTAAGAGCTGAGTCCGTAAAAGGGCACTCAACATACACAAGTTCCAATACACAACAACACAAGCCCACAAAGGAATATCCTGGCTGTGGATCAAGGTACCAGAATATACGAGGGCAGATCGGAAAGTAACGCACAATATTTTTTTTCTCTCCAGGTATTGCAGCTGGAATGCTGAAAATGCACGACGAGAGAGTTTGAAGTCTGCACCACATAGGGTATTTATTTTTTTCTTGTGCCGCTCTAGCGAGAGAAGCCTGAACTACGAAACAAACATGGCGCGCATGTTACTGTCGTCCACGTGTGAAGAGCAGCGATGTGTGGTTCGATTTTTGTGGGCCAAAGGGCATACACCGAGTAAAATTCACAGGGACATGTGTGGCGTGTATGGGGACGACTGTCTGGACCGTAGCAATGTCTCCAGGTGGTGAGCATTCTTTCAAGAGGGCCGTGTGAACGTTAGTGATTCGCCACGCTCCGGGCTTCCGGTAAAAGTTTCAACTCCGCAGAATATCCGCTCCATTGAAGCAGCAATTGTAAACGACCGGCGTGTGCACCTGCGAACCTTATCGCATACGTTCAACATTTCCTATGGTGTGGTGTACGACATTGTCCATGACACGTTGAAATTTCGTAAAGTTAGTGCTCGCTGGGTGCCTAAGAACCTGACAGACCACCACAAGAGCCAGCGAATGATGACAAGCATGGTTCACTTAACGCGTTACGCCGCAGAAGGGCATGACTTTCTGAAAGGAATCGTCACTGGTGATGAGTCGTGGGCGTACCACTAGACGCCCGAAACCAAGCAGTCCTCTATGGAGGCTGGTTCCCCAGTACGAAAAAAAATCAAAGTGACTCAATCTGCTAGGAAAGTGCTTGTGACAGTGTTCTGGGACATGTTTGGTGTGTATTGGTGGACTTTGCTGAACACAGAACCACTGTGAACGCTGCAGCATACATTAAAACTTTGGTTAAGTTGCGTCGTGCCCTTCGTGACAAACGCCGCAACATTCATGGTGATGTTGTCAAACTTCTTCATGACAATACCCGTCCCCATGTTGCTGCTTCTGTTCATGAGAAACTCACCGAATTTGAGTGGGAGGTGCTCCAGCATCCATCATACAGTCCGGACCTGGCACCGTCGGACTTTCATATGTTTGGTCCCATGAAGATATTCCTGGCCGGCTAACACTTTGCGACAGATGCGGAAGTGAAATCAGCAGTCCACAGATTGCTATACTCCAACCAAACGGACTTCTACGAACAGGGCATATTGAAACTGGTACCACGATGGGAGAAATGTGTTGAGAAACTTGGTGACTATGTAGAAAAGTTGGTCAAAGATGTCAGTTTATTTGTGATTTGTTTGGTTTTTGTTACATATTAAACTTTTTGCGCAAAAAATTATTGTGCGTTACTTTCCGATCTGCCCTCGTATATACCTATATATCCATCCTAAATATAAAGTAACCTAGGAATACAATTTTTTAAGAAAAACATCAAACCACTAGCCTCCTCGGCTTGCAAGAAGCAGTTACCGTGGTGTATATACTACGCTGAAATGAGGTTAACTTTTGGTTTCCATGCCAGAAGGTAATCTCTTCAACTACATCGTGAGGATGTTTTTTATGTTTGTTATTTAGCTTCAATTTTATTCAATTATTGGCTAATCGCAACCAAAGGAACAGTGATGATTAGATGAAATTGATGAAGGGACACTCACAAGAACACACATACCCAGGACCACCACTCGAAATCGGTTACTTCTGCGTGAGATCGTGTTTCCTAAAGATTTCACACTTTGTTCTTAGGGCTCAGCCCAGTTATCCGTGAATTAATTATACTCTCTAGTACAGTCCGTGACGTAACAGTGACGTTACGGTCTTTCAGGGTTAAGGCCTGGTGAATGGCTTTTCATTGGGGGCCACTGAAATTTTGGGGCACCCAATGCGAGAGCTCTAATGCTTGTCTACGCGTGAGACTGCACAAGAAGTACAGTGCAAATTTTCAACAGAAGTAATGAATATAAAATTATTGTTCATAGTTAATTTTCCTAACCCATCAAAACATTTTTGGTATGTTCAAAGAAATCAGTAAGCCACGGATAGAGGCTAGTCCCTAGAGAATCACTTCCTTGGGTGCTGAGTCAGAACTCAGATTCCCTGGAAAGGTTGGTTCATCCTTCTGAAGAGTGAATCGCTGGTTTTTCCTCAACGGTTCCTGGAAACCCACAGGAGAATTGGCTCCTCTGTTATTGGCTCTCCTATCTAACTTCAACTTCTGCCTCTATACGCAGTTCACGGTTATAAAGACAGACGCTTTTGGACAAAGATCCAATAAGTAGTGCTTCTTTTGATCTACCAAGGAAAGGCCGACAAAAGTAGTTTAGCACGTAGTAACGTCCTTGTTCAGATACTTTGCAATTTATCTATCACGTCGTAAGTTTCCCGACAGTCAAGGGCGTATTTAGGGGGGATTCCAAGGGGTCCGGACCCCCTCCAGTACTTACCAAGTACTAAAATAAAATAATGAAAATGTACTTTTCAGCATAATGCTGTACTCAATTATACTATTATCGATGGATATTTATTTCCTATTATATTATTATTATTATTATTGTTATAAGCTATTTGGATCATATTGCTTTGAAGGACAGTACCATAGAAGATGTATGCACACTACCACTCATGATACCTAATATGCATAAAATGTTACTTAGAAACCTTAATTTCCGTCAACTGGATCTATCCCTTTTTTGTAATTCGATAAATATTCAATTCTTGATCTATTTGACATTATTTTCTTCTTTTTATGCAAATTTTAGCGATCTTAAGTATACGCAAGCTAGATAATAAATATGATGCTATATCTTACACCATCTTCTTAAGTGTTCATGTAATAATAAAAATGCAATATTAAAAAAATACATATTTTAATTAACATTTCATTTAATTATAACTTAATGATTGTAATTTAAACATTTATATTGTTATTATTATTATTATTATTGAGGCACTTGCTTTGGAACCCCTCCGAAATACGTATATTTCTAGATACGTGCCTGCCGACAGTTATAAAAGTCCGTAAACTATTTTTTTAAAAAAATGTAAATTCAAATCGTAGATATTATAAGAAGTGTGGTTTGATTTGATTTGATTTATTTTACATTGTGTTTCTGCTAGTTTAGCTAATCGCGGTGGTGAGGATGAATGCAAATATGTATTGATGAAGAGGCAGTCACACAGACATATGGATGGAAGACACAAACAAGCCGCCATAAAGGATTATACTGGCTATTGCTCTAGGCGGCAGAACCTCGTTAGTCTGAAAATGCAGTCAAGGTTGTACCATGTGGAGAGAGGTTGGCATTTCAGTTGCCTTCAGTGAAGGTAGCATTTACATCAATAAACTGTAATGACATGTGTCAGGATGTACAATCCGAACACAGCGACAACGTTCACTAATAAGCTACCACGGAGTTCCAGTTCTTACGCAAGGTCATTGTTTCCTTTAGAGATGTGCTGATGGAATTTGGCCCTCGAATACACTACATTGAAACTTTCTATACGAGCAAGAAGCTGTTAGGTCTTGTTTCAGATTGAGTTTTCTGTTTGAGTTTGTTGAGAACTTCAGGCTGCCCCTGAGTAACATTGGTGCGTGTACAGTTACCATCAATAAAAATGGAATACCTCAATCCTGAAATGTGTTATGCGTGTTGCCGAACTCTACGGTGAAGACTGAACTTACCATTGCTGATTTGTATTCAAGCATGATCATCGCCGTAGATTATTGCAGGTGACTGTACCTTTCTTGATAATTTTGTTGCTTTACGTTACATTTCTTGTACTTTTGGCTAATCGTAACGATGAGAGACGAGTGATGATCAAATTAAATCGACGAAGGGACACACGCAAAGAACATCCAAGCCCAGACCGGGATTCAAACTGGAGAATCTCGGTGCTAAGATAGAAAGTCGAACAATTGGCACGCTCAGTCACAGATCCAGCGTATGTACAGTCATTGGCAATAAAATGGAACACATACACCCTGAACACTTCTTATGCGTGTTGCCTAAATCTAAGGCAAGAAGAGTGGATTTTACTTGCAAATTTTCATCTACCACCGCCGTAGAGTTAGGCCATACACATAAAACCTTGCAAGAAAAGTAGTGTTTCAGGATGTAAGGATCACTTTTTTTATTGCTGTTGACTGTACATTACAATAATATAATATCCACCCATAATATATCCACAAACGAGACTATAAGTATACAAAAAACATTTTATATTTAAGTTATTATTCAACAGTGCACTAGTAATATATAGAACTAAATATTATAAAATATACAACCTAAATTTAATATGAAATTTATTTAATATCTTAATCTGATCACAAATGTCTTGGAAGCAAGCGTACATGAATAAGAGATTCCCTACTCGGGAATAAATTGTTCCTTCAGCAACCTCTAACCACCAGTCCCTGTGGGATTCAATGGATTTCATCCTTTAATCATGATTCATCATGCAGACAGACATCTTGACAGAGAACAAGATACCACTTTACCACTGGAGGCATTCACACCAGTGACGCGAGCGTGAGTCTGAATATAGATCGCAAATAGCGCAAAGAGAATAACAGTGAAACGGAACAGAAACGAATCGGAACAGTGCGAAAGTAATAACACGAAAACATCTAAAAAATGACTGGACATAATCGCCATAAGCAGAATACTCGGGATTGCTGTAACCAACACCGGAGTGAGAGAGAATAGAAAATCCGCAGAAAGAAGAAGAGTATTAGAGACGTTAAACATCCGAAAAGTAGAAATAAATGTACCGTAAAAGAGAACAAACACGAAATCGTTGCTTAATAGAAATATCAGAAAATCCAAGGGAAACAAGGCCATTCAAATAACATTGGCAATACTTTATATGAAGATATCCATGTTCCTAACAAACAACAAAGTTTAATAGTAAGATTATCAACATATTAGCCACGTCTAGTTTGCTACACTTTTTGACTCTCTCTGCACTCGCGCTTTTAGTTGGGTCCACGGTGCAAACCCGACTCGTGTCTGCACCGTTTGTGTATGATGTATGGTCACGTGGTGTGTGCTAAATAATCAAATCAACGTTTAAAATAGCAGACAGGCTTTTGTTGAATCTTCTGAACTTGAACACCGCTATTCGTCTACTTGGTCTGACAGCGGAATTTCCCTGCAATATTCCTTGTGTCAAAAGTGCAGCGAACTGGACGGGGCTATTACTCGAGGAACTAACTAACGCTCTAGCCTTCTTAAACCCGAAGGTTCATGGCTGCAGCAACACAGGCCTTCCATCTTTCCCTATCTCGAGCAAGTTCTATATACTCTTTTCCATCCCTACCGATTTACCTTAGGTCCATCTCAACGTTGTCCCTCCATCTTCGTCTTGGCCTTCCTACAGGTCTCTTACCATCAGGTTTCCCAACAAGAATCCTGTAAACTCCTCTTTCCTCTCCCATTCGTGCCACATGGCCTGCCCATCTAAGTCTACTTGATTTAATTATTCTGATAATATCTGGACATGAATACAAATTATGTAGTTCTAAATTATGTAACCTTCTCCACTCACCTGTCTCCTCATCCCATTTAGGTCCAAAGATTTTCCTAAGGATCTTATTTTCAAATACTCTCAATTTATGTTCCCCTTTCAATGTAAGGGACCAAGTTTCACATCCATATAATACTACAGGCAAAATTACGGTTTTGTATATTTTAACTTTTAGTTTCTTAGATATTAAACGAGAAGACAAACGTTTATGAAGAGAGAAGTAACATGCATTTCCTGAATTAAGCCTACTTTTTATTTCCTCTTTAATATAATTTTCATTTGTTAATATTACTCCTAAATATTTGAATTTGGAAACTGGTTCAAACGAATTGTTTTCAATAATTAGATTTTGATTATAACCTAACACTTGGTTTCGGCCTGTAATCATATATTTAGTTTTCTCTTTGTTAACTTCCAAACCTATCTCTTTAGCAGTTGTGAAAAATATTTTAGCATTATTCTTAATTGTATTCACATCATCCCCCAGTAAGTCTACATCATCTGCATATGATAACAACTGAGTCACACCATTTAATTTTAGTCCTTCTTTATTTTCTATTACCTTCCTAAAAGCATATTCTAAGGCAAAATTAAAGAGCAATGGAGATAATGCATCTCCTTGTTTTAACCCATCATAAATTGTAAATTTGTCAGACATATTAATACCACACGAATTTTACTTTCTATTTCACTGGTGCATATTTTTATCATACTAACAAGCTTCTTAGGTATTCCAAACTCTACTAATATATTATATAATTTATCTCTTTTGACCGAATCATATGCTTTTTTGAAATCAATAAATAGCTGAAGGACATTTTGATTATATTCCCACTTTTTTCAAGTGTCTGTCTGATGTGAAAAATTTGATCTGTAGTTGATCTGTTACGTTTAAATCCACATTGATAATCACCTATAATTTCATTAGCATATGGGGTTAGTCTTGTTAAAAGAATGTTAGATAATATTTTATATGTTATTGAGAGTAGAGAAATTCCACGGTAATTATTGCAGTTCATTTTATCACCTTTTTTTATACACAGGAACAGTTATGGATTCTTTCCACTGTTGAGGGATTTCTTCTTTATTCCATATTAAACAAATTGATTTATGAATTTGACATATTAATGAATTTCCACCATATTTAATTAACTCAGCTGGTATTAAATCAATGCCAGGTGCTTTGTTATTCTTTAGCCTTTTAATAGCATCTTTAACTTCAGTCAAGTTAGGTTCTGGAACTAAAGGTGCTGCTGTGTGGACTTCATTTACTTCTGATTTATCTCCTACATGGACATCTAAAAGGTCATTAAAGTAGTTCTTCCATCTATTTAGAATATAGCTTGGGCAGCTAGAAAATCACAGTCTTTATATTTTATCAAGTTTACTTTAGGTTGCCACCCCTTGCTAAACTCATTTACACCTTTATATAAATCTCTGATATTTTTATTTTTGCTGTTTGTTTCAATTTCGTTAATTTTGCTTTTCAAGTAATCTCTTTTTTTGCTTCTAAACGTGCGGTTAACTTCTCGCTTTATTTTATTATAATTGTTTAGATTTGTATCATCAGAGTTATTTAACCACCTAAGTCTAGCCTGATTTCTTATTTCTATTAGATTATGACATTCATTATCAAACCATGGCTTACTTTTTCTCGGTTTATGGTATCCTATACTTTCTTTAGCTGCTGATTCTATTGCATTACGTATGTGCTCCCAATTCTTATTTACGTCTGTTTCATTTATATTTTCATCATCATTTAAATCCTGCAAAACATCAAATCTATTTGACAGTTTAATTTGGTAATCTTTCTTAATTCTTTCATCAGTAAACTTTCCTGTATCAAATTTTAGAACTTTTAGATTTTGTTGCTTATGATTTATCACTGCGAGTCTTTCTCTTAATTTAGCAATTACTAAATAATGGTCACTGGCACAATCAGCACATCTATGTGTACGAACGTCAATTATACTAGTATGCCTTCTCTTATCAATGAGAATATGATCTATCTGATTATGAGTTTTACCATCTGGAGAAGACCAGGTATATTTATGGATATCTTTATGTTTAAAAGTGGTACTTTTCACAATTAAATTCTTTGAGCTTCCAAAATTAATCAATCTTATACCATTATTATTACTTAATTCATGAAGACTTTCTTTACCAATCGTGGGTTTAAATGTCTCTTCTTTGCCAATCTGTGCATTACAGTCACCTAACAGAATTTTCATATCATACTGAGAAAATTTATCAAAGACCTGTTCTAACTCTGTATAAAAATCATCTTTAGTATTATCATCTTTATCTTCCGTTGGTGCATGTATGTTTATTAAAATAATTTTACACCACCTACCCTGTAAAACTGCATATGATATCCTATCATTAATAAATTCTACTGTTTTAAGAGCCGAGATAATAATATTATTTATGAAAAAGCCTGTTCCAAAATTATGATTTTCAGTACCACCATAGAAAAAAGTATAATTTTTAGTTTTACAATTCCCTTCTCCTGGCCACCTAACTTCCTGGACAGCTACTACATCTAATTTATACTTAACTATCTCATTAACTGTACACTGAAATGCCCCAGGCCGGTAAAGTCTCAGAACATTCCAGGTGCCTAATTTAATATCCTTATTCCTAACGTAGATCTTATCCTTAGTCCAGGGACCTCCCAAAGTAGTCCCCACCCGGAGATCCGAACGGGGGACTATTTTGCCTCCTGAATATTTTACCTTGGGAACATCCATGGCCTTATATTGCTGTTTCTTGACATTTTTTTTACAGTGCAGAGTTGTCAGCTCTACGCCTAACCCCCAATATGAATGGAGGAACTACTACACAAGACAAACACAAACACATTAGACAGCACAATTACTACACAAGACGAACACAAACACATTAGACAGCACAACTACTACACAAGACACAAACAGAAAAGAGTAAGCAAGAGAAAATATATTCTAAATTACATGAAAAGGCAAATATACAGAGAAAGATAAAATATATATATGTGTATGTGTGTGTATGTATGTATATGTATTTGTAGAGAGGAGAGCTCTGCTTAAATTATCATTAGGGAGCATTGAGGAAATTTGGCAGTGTATTAGGGATGTGTGAATAAATCACTGCGTAGGCCAACACGTTTTATTAATCAAGATAAGCAAGCTAGTAAGCCAAAGGTTTCGGTTATAACCCGGCTGACCTATCCTACATAAAACTGGAGATCTGTTTCCAATTAGTTTGTGCACTTTAGGTGGACTCAGCACACATCTTCCATCTCGTGTATCATTCCGTGCTTCTTGTTATTTATTCTTGTGTGTTTGCCGAGCGGAACCATGCAGTGTTATTTCTTTATCCTATCATTAAGGCTCATCATGCCTTGTTAAGGGCGCTATGCAACAGCACCACGCCCACAGTAGTGTGCATTTGTCTCTTTTCACAAATCTGAACAATATATTAACGATCTTGTTCCCGTATTTCTCATCATTCTTTACACGCATATAACAAGATATGTGACTGTTAATACTGCCCTGGTGAAAAAGAGTTTAAAAATCGTTATCAGCTGGACTTTGATACGCCTTGTCTATTTTGGCGATATGTAATATGTTATTTGTTTTCTGTTAATTTCACAGAAATATGTTTGATTTATTTGTTAGTTTCAATGCTGTTGTTTGTGTTGATTTAAATTTGTAGTTTTTGCTGTATATTTGTTACACACAATATCGGAAGCGGAAGTCATGTATAGCGCAGAAAAAGACCTATACCTTTGAATAATAAGGCAAAACGTAAAACTCTGTTTTTTCCTCAAAACAGCAAATTTTAGCCAATTTGCATATTATTCATAACATTACTCGAGGAACAGAGCTATAATTTGAATAGTTACTGCCATTACATTGTAAATAATAGCGATACAGACATATCACTATTAGTCAACATTTTTTTATCAAATAGAGCTACTTGCTTTGTAAATAATTTTAACCTTTTCTCTAATAGATAATAGAACATCTTATGGAAATATTTAAATCATTTATCTATTATAATTGCCAGTGTAAAATGTTTTCAGTAATGCTTTGTTGTCTTTGTAGATGAGTTTTGTTGTGAGCAATGATTAGTGGAAACAGATGAAGAAGCCACCATCATAAGTAATCCTCTTTGTAGCTTTTAGCCTAAATATGTAGGAAAGAAACGCTAAGTATACGAATAAAAAGAACAACAAGTTATATCTCTTCTTGTCTCTTCTTTGACATTTAGACCAATAAATAATCGAGGATAGCAGAGGGAAAAATAATTAGTATTTTAAAAATGCCAATATTTTGAAGTTGAAATGTCAAAACAAAGCTTCTATACGAAACTTTGAAACAACCTTTATGATTGAAAATGAAAAGTACCAGAAAGCTTTCAACATTAATTCAGGCAAGTTTTCAGTCCAAAAGTTGTCCATTCCTTTTAATTGCGGAGGAATTTCCCAATCGTGGAATGTTGAACAGCAAATGGATTTCGTCCGACCCACTTGTGGCCCAACCAGCCACCGTAACAGGCAGTTGCGGCAAAAGTTCTAAACGCCTCGGAAACTTCAGGGTTTTTGTGGTTCCGTTTTGGCACCCACTTGCCAGAAATTGCTCTTGAAGGAGATTCGCGAGAGGGAACTGAACTCCCAAGATCACCTATTCCATACATAAGGTGCTGGTAATGTTGCCGAATGAGGAATAAAAGTTTTATATTGAAGATCAGAACATTATTAAAGTTGTGGAGACGAGACAGACGTCTGTAAAATCTACACTTATGGTCAGATAACCATGCCACGTTCTAGTCTTAACTATTCTAGAATGCAAGAAAAATGAAAATCTCGTCTAGAAAATATTTCCTTTTTAGTGTAGGGTCTGGATAATTCGAGATGGACGGGACAGAATTTTACAAAAACCCTCTAAATAACCTAGAGAAAATCGGAAAATTGATTGATTGATTGATTACTTCGATTTCTGCCACTTTTGGCTAATCGCAAAGATGAGGGTGAATGGTGATAAGATGAAATGGATAGACAATAACAAACATATGCAGACGATACAACCCGAATTTTACAGAGGATGATACTGCCAGTTAATCCAGACGCCAGAGCTTGGTTAGTCTAAAAAATGCAGTCCAAGGCGTACTACATGGAAGAAAGGTTGACATCTTACTTAATACTCGATGCTTCAAGAAAAGCCCAAGTTAATATTATATATTGTAAATCTAGTAGCCTACACGAGGAATAAACTTTATATTAACGTTAATATTAGGCTTCAATCTTACTGCAACCTGCGAAAGCTTATCGCAGCTAAACTGTGTCTCCTTCTCAGTGTTACGGGAGCAAAGGACAATTGAAGACCCCGTTGCAAGAACCAGACAGCTCCACTTTTTGGTCAATTTTTTTCTGTAATCTATCATGAAAAAAATGCTCTATCTGCTGGTGCAAGAATTAGACAGCTTCACAGATTTGTTGCGTAGTAGGAATTGAAAAGGCGTTGTCTGGCGTGTTTCTGCCGGCGCATCATTGCAGACATCTCCTGGAGCAGTCTGGTTCTTGCAGCGGCTATAGTTCAGTGTTCGGCCACTCGGCGGCATGCAGAAGTTGCTATCGAGACCGCACACTTCAATATGTATGTTACTGTTGCTTCTAGCTATTGCACGTGAATACCCCTTGCTTCTTCGACATCTCATTCTTTTATTCGGTTTTTCGTATCTCCTGAAAACTTTTATAATTTGGAGCTGTCTGGTTCTTGCACCGGAGTCTTCTTCTTAGTGACGATTCGATATCCGGTGGAGGCACATAGTGGTAAGGATCCTAATTTAAGTTGTAGCTCCAGTCTCGAGCTTGTGCAATGCAATGCAATGCCCCTTCTTTACGCTGCAGCTTAGTGCTTCACATTCTTGGATTTTCGCGTTGCTTCAACGTCCGCTATTTAATAAAATGTCAATTGTGTCACGGACAACCATTTTAGAAAGGAAGATCAAGCGTCTTCTACTTCATCGTAGTTAAAATAATAGTCCTGAAATAAAGTCTGCGTTGGTATTTATAAAGGAGAATTCCGGGACAGATGCCCCAGCTAAGAAAGATGGGCTGTAAAATTGTTCATGATAACAACAATCTACATTAAATTACATGAAAAGATGGAAAAGTTATTCAATTTTACTGTTAAAAATGTCTGCGTCTTAAAGTATTAGATGCCTTAGTTTAAAATATAAGGTAAAAAAACTTTACCTTTTGCATCTCTACCGAATGTCCGGTGGAGATGGCCGACCTTGTGGGGAGAGATGCTTCACCTCGATTTACATTTAGATTACATTACATAAGAAAATAAACTTATTATAGATGTCAAAAGTACTTCACACTTCTTTTCCCATTTTATCTCTTTTTTCTTCCCTACCACACATATTTGTACATGTTTCCGTACATTGTGCACGATTCGTTCAACGACTTCGTATAAAATTAGCACTTTTATTCTCTTTACTTTGCTTTTCTATTGTTCTGTAATAATTATCAGAGCGTTTGATGCAGTTATCATCTTCCTCATTGGAGCTGCTCTCGTCGCTGGCATCATCGAGATGATATGTATACCACAGACAAAGGTAATAGGCAGACATTCCTCTCAGGCCTGGCCACAAACTTCTGCAGTCTTAAAAGAGCGCCTGCAAGAAGTTCGAATATCCTCCGCTTGGAGGCGCCCGCTTTTACTTCTGGTCAAACTCGCAAATTTCAAGCAACTGGGGAACGTGACGTCACGGGAGGCAAGTGTGCGAGTCTTTTGTTTGCAAAGAAGCTGTCCCACGGGGAATGGCATTGCGAAAGAAACTCATCGGTAAGGGATGAAGCATATCGAACATTAATGTAAGGACTAGATTCTGAGGGTTCGAACACGGGCCCCTCTAAGGCAAGATACCTGGGACGGCGATAACGGTGAACTCGGGTGGGCGGGCCACCCTGCTCACCCGTTTGTCTACCCAAGCTAATTCAATAATCCCTTACGCTGGAGGAAAAATATGAATTTAACAATAAATAAGTATATTCTGGTCTTCACACCACATACATTTTTACATTTGATATTATCGACATGAGAAATTTTCGGAAATTACCCTCCTATGACAAACATAGTTGTCCTTTGTTGGAACAAATAATTTTAATATTTTGTTTCAAACTCCTCAACTGTGTATTCAAAAGCAACCTTGAAATAAAACTTTTGATATAATGAAAAATTTTGTGATTGCAAGCGAACAACAGTCTTAGTATGCTGTAGACAAGGCCGTGGTATACCTTTGTCTGTGGTATAACTGATGATATTCGTATAATTTAAGAAGAAATAACACTTATCAACTTCTTTTCCATCCCCTTCTGCTATTAAGCGTCGGGTTCCATCACCTACTTCCTATACACTTTTCGTCCCAAGGCTAGTTTTCAGATTTCCGTCATTGTTTTTCCTTAATTCTTACCTTTCTTTTCCACAAACACTTCCCATTGAATGGGGAGAAAAAGAACACTAAACTGCACATATCTTTGACAAGCACGGTGGGCATTTCTCCCGGCTCGCGGTGGGGCATGTCTCCTTTTGTACGGGAGAGATGGGCTAGTGGCGATTACCTATTAACGCTAACAAAGATGGCCTACATTGCACAACGAGCAACAAAGAAATACCCACGAATGTGTTCTTATTGAAGGGACAAGAATATTGGCTAAAACACACAAATCCGGTGCAAACGTGTATGTCTTGTAACAAGTGAGAAAATGCTGATAATTCTCTTAAATGGCCTTGTAACACCTATACAAATTAATCCAACCAGCCGAAACTTCCATTGTGGCTTTTTTTGCCTTATACTGGAGTAATGCACTTAACGCTAGTGGCTACCGTAGAAACTACGGCAATTGGGGAATCTCACCCGAAATTACCTTTTTCATTTCTGACGTTTCGTCTTTGACCTAGAGATCGCCAAAGCGTTGACAACGTGACGTTAAGGTGCGTTACAAGAGATCGAAGGTCGTATTATTGCCCCTTCATCGATTTCATCTAATAATCACTCATCCTGATAGTCGAAATTAGACAAAAGTGGCAGAAACCGTCGCTAATAACAAATAACTTATGAACAGGCCTCGTATATCCGGATCCGGATCTGGATCATTTACTAATGACAGTTCCGTTGTTATTCTGAGGAAATATCTTTGAGCATATTGACAACATATTGTGTAAACACATCGAAGGCTAAAGGCTATAAACGATACATAAATAATGCTACCGTGTTTGTACTGTACACTCAAGGACACGTCTGGGTTGTCATGATCCAAGCAAGAGTCCATGGGGTTATTGCAACCCAGGAGTGTCCATGACTATACAATAGGGTGGATCGAAAAACCGTTTTTTTCGAAATCGGTCTGCGGCTAGTGCTTAAAGTTTGTGGTTGGTGGTCCTTATAACCCATAAAAATTCCAACTTGATCGGATAATATCTTCAGGCTGCGCTTTTTAGTCAAAATTTTAAATTTTTATGAAAAAATGTCAAAAATTTGCAATTTTTGCTGATGGTTTCTCGATGATTCTGGAGTGATTTAATGGCAAAAAATTATATATATTGCTTGTATGTTGCTTAATATTAACGATTTAGTGTGTTTGAATCAGGGAAAACGGTTTCTTAGTTCGCCAAAATTCGTCAAAAAACGCCAAATATACAGAAATGTTACGGATGTTGGGTAGGCAATAACCCGCTATAATTACTCGACCCCACCGACTTAAATTTACCAAAAACGATAAGGTTATAGGAAAGGAAGTAAACTGCAGCTCTTAGTTCATCGACTAATCGACTATCCAGCACTCGCCATGAAAAGGTAGATGCCAATACATTAATGACGCCAGAACGTGCGTTGCTTATATCCTGCACCTGTAGCACCTTCTTCGGTCACCCTAGTGCTCCCATCGCCCGTGTGGACGAAGCTGAAAATGTCGAAGACAAGGAAGACTTACCTGGCGATGATGAAGATGGAGAATTAATTCCGCAAAAGAAAAAGTTTAACTCAGGAACAAGTAGTCAGACCAGGGTCAATCTGAGTTCGTTTTCGCGTGCATGTGAGAGGCGTGGTGTGTCAGACAGAGTAGCTGCACATTTGGCGTCAAGTCTTCTGAGTGATATATATAAAACACTACCTCAAAAGGAGAAATTTAACATTGTTATAGACAGAAACAATGTCAGGCGACAGCGCTCACGAACGCGACAAACACTACAAGAACAACAATGTCCCCAGAACAAGAAAATGTTGTCGCTGTACTTTGATGGAAGGAAAGATTCTACTTTGTTGAAAGAGACATGTGAAGAGACTGGAAAAACGTACCAACGGACTTGTCAAGAAGAGCACATTTCTCTCATCGAGGAACCTGGTTCCTTCTACCTTACCCATGTTACGCCCAAAACAGCCGACGCAGAAGGCGCAACTGCCGCTATTTGGAACTTTCTCTGCGAAGAAGGCATAGATTTGACGGAATTGTCGTGCATAGTATCCGACGGAGAGAGGAAGAACACGGGGAAGCACACCGGCAACATCTGGCGTTTAGAAGAATATATTCAGCGTCCTCTCTAATGGATTGTATGTCAATTGCATTCTAATGAACTGCTCCTAAGACACATTTTTGAGAAAATTGACGGCAAGACATCCGGCCTGAAGGGATTTCATGGCGACGTAGTAAAGAGCTTGTCTACCTGCTAAGACCGGCCCATCGTCCAGTTCGAAAAACTTGAAGCAGTTCTTCCTGATATTGACGTTGATGGTCTCAGCACAGACCAGGCTTACCTCTACATAATGTTCCAGGCTGCAAACAGTGGAGTGTGTCCAAATGATCTTGCGATGTGTCTTCCTGGGCCCATTCACCATGCTTGATGGCTGACTCTTGCAGGGCGCATCTTTCGACTGTATGTAGCAACGTCAAATCCATCACCTGCTCTTAAGACATTGACAGAATTTGTCGTTAAAGTTTATGCTCCCATGTGGTTTTACATCAAATGCAATGGAACTATCAAGGACGCGTCAAAATACCTGTGGCTCACATTGCAGAAAATGGAGTCTTACCAAACGATTTAAAGACTTTTCTCTATGAACGTCTTTAAAATCATGCTTTCTAGGGGCATCCAGAAAACATACTTGTTGGTATGTTGGCAGACAGTCGTCCAAATGTGCGTCAAAACGCGGCGAAGAAGATCCTGGAAGCAAGAAAAAGCCAACCAAACAACACCATTAGAAAATTTGCACCCACAGTGATTAACTTTAATGCCAAAGATTACACAGATTTAGTGCACTGGGGAAAATAAGAAATAACATCGCCTCCAGTAGCACACTTGCTTACGAATGAAGACTTAGAAGAGATCGCAGCAGGAAGAAACGATTCCCTAGGAAAACTGCAGACTTTTCTTTGACCTGACGTGCCATAGCCAGGCAGTGGAACGGTGCGTCAAAGATGTAACTTCTGCATCAATTGCTGTATGTAGCAACGTCAAATCCATCACCTGCTCTTAAGACATAAGCTGTATGTATGTTGTATGGTTATGACTCCCGATATGGCTATAATAGAGCTCGATTGGAGGACAGGAAAATATTACCAAAGTTTGATACCAAAGCGGACTTTAAAACCTAAAGAGGCCAGTCTACCTGGCTGGGTGGGCGGCACTCGATTGCAGTCACCTCCTCGTGGCGAGTGCTGGATAGTCGATTAGTCGATAAACTAAGAGCTGCAGTTTACTTCCTTTCCTATAACCTTATCGTTTTTGGTAAATTTAAGTCGGTGGGGTCGAGTAATTATAGCGGATTATTGCCTACCCAACATCCGTAACATTTCTGTATATTTGGCGTTTTTTGACGAATTTTGGCGAACTAAGATACCATTTCCCCTGATTCAAACACACTAAATCGTTAATATTAAGCAACATACAAGCAATATATATAATTTTTTGCCATTAAATCACTCCAGAATCATCGAGAAACCACCAGCAAAAATTGCAAATTTTTGACATTTTTTCATAAAAATTTAAAATTTTGACTAAAAAGCGCAACCTGAAGATATTATCCGATCAAGTTGGAATTTTTTATGGGTTATAAGGACCACCAACCACAAACTTTAAGCACTAGCCGCAGACAGATTTCGAAAAAAACGGTTTTTCGATCCACCCTACTATACAACCCTCCCAGAGGAATTAAGGTCTGGCCTCGATCACAAACATTTTGGGTGTTAATGAAGAGCTTTGCTGTCCGCCCACGCTCCTGGGTAGAAAAACAATCTGGAGAAAGCTTTCGGCGAGGAGAGGAAGAAAAGAGGTGGGCCGTGACTCGAAGCACAATCGAATGGTGAGGGAGGCGTTCATTGTGATTGACGCCCTTGATGGATGAAAGCTTAAACTAATAGCAAGAAACGCCGCTTCAAACACCCGAACGGAACTGCCAAATTGAACGAAATAGTCATCAGAAAAAAAATTATCGCTGCATGGCTGGATACACACAAAAGAGGGGAGGGGAGAGAAGGGAACAATTACACTGATAAACAATGAAATACTCCTTTAAATAAAACTAAGTGATCTTTATGTATTCAGATGTGCTGATAACGAATATCGCATCCGTTTTCCTGTATCACCTAAGTTTTTTGCAGAACACCCACATTTTATAGTTTTATGGTTTCAGGTCTCCACACCCTGCTCCGCATCCGGCTTAACGTTTGGTTCCTAGCAAATGGATAAGAACTTTTCAGCGACCTTGTGTTTATGACTGGCACTTAATATTTGGTGGAGGAAACATCTGGCAGTAGAGAAATTTCCTGTTTCTCTGTTAAAATTTGTTCTTTTGTGGGTTAGTCGAGTCTTAACTTCCTTTCCGATAACTTCGCGAGTAGCCTTCGCAAGTAGCCGTATTTTATGTATGTGTATGTTCGTGAAATTGTGAATGTAATATTGTATAGTGAAGTGAAGTGTAAGTTGTATTTTAACAAAACGATAAGAGCATTCACAATTGTTTTTTTAAAGAAATATATAAGTCAATTAATGAGTTCGCCACGTCACGCAAATGTCTGAATAACCCGAACTTGTTTTGTTATGTTTGCGGGGAATTTACTCCGAAGTCACAGAGAAATACTATCACTCCTATAGTGAAAAAAGCATATGAGTTGTATTTTGGAAGTAAAGTAGACGAGGGAAAAAGCTGGGCACCAGGTAAAATTTGTTGTAATTGTTCGAGAACTTTACGTGGTTGGCTTAATGGCACTCACAAATCAATGCCCTTCGGAAACCCTGTAATATGGACAGAACAGAAATATTATACTACGGATTGTTACTTCTGTTTAACAAACATAGTGGGATATAGTTCTAAATCAAAACATTCTATATTTTATCCTGATGTTCCTTCAGCCAAGAAACCTACGAGTCATGATTTTATACCAATTCCTAAGCCTCCTAAAGAATGGACAGTGGATGAAACAGAACCAAGCAGTGCTTCTCCAGATGATGAACCCGGGCCCTCATATTCAAACACCGATCCAAATTTTCCTGATCCAAATATACCTCACTTTATTTCCCAATCCGAACTAAATGGTCTAGTCAGGGACCTCAACCTTTCTAAAATTCAAGCGGAATTATTAGGTTCTCGTCTCAGAGGGTGGAATTTATTACAAGATGGTATTAAGGTGTAATATCGGAAACGCCAACAATCACGAACACATTTTTTTTCTGTTAGTAATGAGTTAACTTACTGCAATGATGTAGAAGGCCTTCCGCAAGAACTTGGAAGGAGTCACAACCCAAACGAGTAGAGACTATATTTAGATTCATCTAAGAATAGTTTAAAAGTAGTATTGTTGCATAATGGGAATATATACCCATCAGTACACCTTGCCTATTCTTCCACCATGAAGGAAACATATGAAAGTATAGATACAATATTAAAAGTGATAAATTATGAAAAATATGGTTGGCAGATATGCGGAGACCTCAAAATGATTGGTATACTGTTAGGCATGCAATCTGGGTTTACAAAATTTTGTTGCTTTCTTTGCGAATGGGTGCTGCCGGGCAGATGATAAACATTACAACATTGTGGATTGGTCCATACGAAAAAACTTAAGTCCTAGAGAGAAGAGTGTTAGGAATCACCCTCTACTTGAGAAAGACCAGATTTTGTTACCACCGTTGCATATAAAGTTAGGGCTGATGAAAAATTTTCTTAAGGCTTTGGATAAACACTGTGAGGGTTTTGGGTACTTGAGAAAAACATTTCCTAAACTCAGTGATAGTAAGTTAAAAGAAGGCATATTTATTGGGCCGCAAATCCGTGAGATCATTCATGATGACAACTTTGTGGAATTGCTAATAGAAAAAGAGAAATGCGCATGGTTAGCTTTCAGACAAGTATGCTGTAATTTTCTTGGAAATATGAAAGCTGACAACTACAAGGAACTTGTTAAGAACTTGTTGAAGTGTTATCAGCGCATGGGGTGCAATATGTCCTTGAAAATAACTTTTTACATTCGCATTTGGACTTTTTCCCCCTTAACTTGGGCGCGGTTAGTGACGAATGCGGCGAGAGATTTCACCAGGATATTTCTGTCATGGAGAAACGATATGCAGGAAAATCGGTACAGACCATATTAGCAGACTATAGTTGGAACCTCAAGGAAGAGGTTTCTGGTTGCAGTTACAAACGGCAGAGTTCAAGAGAGAAATTTTGAAAATGCGAGTAAAAATTTTTTTTTCCTTTTTTTTGCATGAAATTTCTTCATTGAGCAGTCAAAATCGGTCCTATATATATTTTTTAATTTTTTTATATTTCATAGTTATTCACTTCAATATTTAAATCTTATTTCATGAGCAAACAAACAAAAATAATTTCAAATTTCGATGTATTATTACAAAGGGAATTAAATTTTCATTAAAAACAAAAAATGAAAATCCATGGAAAACGATAGGTGATACATCATTTCTACTTTCAGATTTGGATTCAGCGGGGTCGAATTATAAGTAATCACCTATTTTCGTTCATAGGAGCAAAAAAAAGTTTGAATTTGTTCATCAGTGTTATTGATTACCTCTGCATCATTACTTCCATGAAATAAATTTACCAGTAAGACAAATATCATGATTTGTACGTGATTTTTTCTATACGTATATAATTCCTAAGGCAAATTCGAGTTAACAATGATTGTTTTAGCCGGTCCCCTGAATGAAAATTCCTAGGATGCGTGCTTCTAAGCTCAACTGGTGACAGTGGAGGTCGGGGGAATGCTTTCGCAAATTCTCCTAGCTGAATGGGATACAAGGGGTTGACCAAAGACACCAAAATGTAGCCGTCACTTCTACCCTGGACTGTATTTTGCAGACTAACGAGGGTTTGGCGTCTGGACCGATTACCAGTATAATAATCCATAATCTACGAATTGTTCTTCTACAAATCTGGCTGTTTCTGACGGATTTTCTCACGCAAACGCTTCAATACGGCCAAAGAGTATTCTTTATTGACCATCTGAGCCTCTGGAACGAATTCATGATGCACCAAACCACGAATATCGAAGAGAACAATAAGTATCACCTTGACTGTTGAGCGACTTTGATGGTTTTTCCGGTTTCGGCTCGTCTTTTGTCCTTCATTCTGATCACTGTTGACTTGTTTGCATGTCAAACTCGTAGACCCACGTCTCGTCACCAGTTATGATGCGTTTCATGAATGTGGGATCAGAATTGGAGCGATCCAGCTTGTCTAAAGAGAGCTGCTCACGGTACTGTTTTTGAAGAAAATTCAGCTCATTTGGAACACGCCGTGCGGCGACGCGTCTCATGCCCAAAATATCCACCAAAATCGAACGAACAGACCTATCTCTCTTAAGCTGGAATGGCGATTGTCGAGCACAATTTTCTTCGCTTTTTCGATGTTTTCATCGGTTGAAGAGGTCGAAGGTCGTCCAGAACGAGGCATATCTTCGACGATCTCTCGGCCCTCCTTGAAGGCTTTATACCACTCGTAAACCCGTGTTCTTAATAAAACTGATTCACCATAAGTCTTTTCTAACATTTTTAGCGAGTCAGCAAACGACATTCCGTTCGCAACACAAAATTTAAGGCACACTCTTTGTTCAATAATTTTGTTCATTGTAAAAATCCTGATTCACTACTGAAGTGGACTGATTCAACCAGCTGCTGTAAACAAACTGGTTGACAGATAGCGCTCATGTTTGGCATAGTAATTACGTGCAGTGCTACCAACGTACGGAAATAATGATTTATATAAAATCATTAGCGCCAGCTTTTTAAATTACACATTCCGGGTACTTTTTTTACGTATACCACGAACCCATTAATCCAGGAGAGATCGCCTCTGCTTTTAAAGTCCATAAAACTACGAATTCTATACAGACGGAATACAGCGGCAGGCATTAAAGGAAGTGAAAAATGGGAACCGAGTTCTATCAGTCAAATGCAGCAACGTTGTAGTTCTTCTCTACATCTGAGAGAGAAAAAAAGTTGAGATACGTCCGCAGAAGCGGCAGTTTCAAGCGTTCTTCTCGCTGCCTCAAGATAGCCATTAATTTTCCTTCTGACGTTAACAAATCTCCCAGCCTTCAAACCCACGAAGTGAACTGCATCGGTGGGTGCACTCCAAAGGCGAAACTGAAACAAACAAGTCTTTGGCAACCCTCCCGTTCGCAAGGGGAGGAACGAACTGTCCATCTCGGAGGGAGAGGATTTTCCGTTGAGCTGCCGAAGGACAGACTGACGCTGACCGGGATTTCCAAGACCTATTTCTTTCGCAATTAGTGCAATGGACTTGATTGTTTCGAGTTGGGATTCAATTAAGAGTTTCTGAAGTTGCGAGGTCGCTTCTAAGATGCACGTACCGTCAATACCGAGAAACCGGCTAATTTTCTTGATGTAAATTAGATCCTCATTTCGAGAGAAGAGATGAGCTGTTTTGCCATGAACAAGTAGCTGATTCTGTCTTAATGGAAATATTACTGCTTGTATTTGTATCATTGGATGCGTCAGGTCGCTTATAGGCCTCTTAAGTTTAATAGTGACAGTGAGTAAGGTCGCCAGCACCAATTTTTCTCAGAGGGGGTCAAAGTCATAGAACCTTTTATTATTTTCATTATTTCAGTTATTTTTCTTGTTGTTGTTATTATTAGTACTAATACTACTTTACAAATCATAAAATTCAAATTGAATTGAAAATACTTTGGCGTTGTATACAAGTTCAGACTTGACTATACTATTTAGTTACAAATTGTATTCGCCTTGCTTCCTTTCAATAAACATCTATCACTTTGTTCATGAACAATATTTTGTCTTTTTGTACTTTTTAACGAAGCATAGATATCAATCAGAGTCAGAGACCAATTAATCTACCGTCCTTCATGGTACCTCTGATCCATGTTTTTACTTTCCGAAGGATACTGCAAAATAATAATAATAATAATAATAATAATAATAATAATAATAATAATAATAATAATAATAATAATTGCTGCAACTTACGGCCTGTAAGTAACAGAACACAATATTTTTTTTTGTAAAAAATCGCTACCATTTCACCATTCGAATTACATTAACCTCTCTGGCCCCCCATGCTCTCCCCTGCTCCCCCTGAGGGCGTCCTTGACAGTGAGATTGAATTAACTAACTAACCAACTCTCTAGCATTCTTAAACCGGAAGGTTTATGGCTGCAGCAAGACAAGCGTTTCACCTATCCCTATCCTGGGCAAGATCAATCCAATGCCGAGTGTCCCACAAAGGGGTTTACACTATTTGAATGTTAAAAACAGAGAAGGTATTACAGATAACCTGATGGAACTTGTTGTATCTGGATCTGTCATAATTAGTGCTTGTTGCCATTCATTTGTTTTTCTTTAATTTCATTTCAGTTGCCAGTAGTGACAAGTAATTGACAAGATGGCTTGGAACCTTTCCGTTGAGCAACGGAAGTGGATTTTAAAGTGGATTTGGAAATGTGAGAACATGAAAGAAGTGCAGAGACGATAGCGGGCAGAATTTGATGTATGGACTTCTTGGGGGATCTTGTGAAAGTTTGTACCACTGCTTCCATCCCTCTTTCGTCCGATACTGATTTCTTCCTGCCACACCGTCCCAGATCACACACAGTTCCTTCCCTCTCAAACTTGTCGCGTAATTTCGTAATTGTTATACGTGACGGTGGCTCAGTATCAAATTCTGCCCCCCATCGTCTCTGCACTTCTTTCATGTTCTCACATTTCCAAAAACACTTTAAAATCCACTTCCGTTGCTCAACGGAAAGGTTCCAAGACATCTTGTCAATTACTTGTCACTACTGGCAACTGAAATGAAATTAAAGAAAAACAAATGAATGGCAACAAGCACTAATCATGACAGATCCAGATACAACAAGTTCCATCAGGTTATCTGTAATACCTTCTCTGTTTTTAACATTCAAATAGTGTAAACCCCTTTGTGGGACACTCGTATTTTCCATCCTTATCTATTTCTTTTACTCCATCTTAACGTCATCCCTTTATCTTCGTCTTGGCCTTCCTACAGGTCTGTTATCATCAGGTTTCCCAACAAGAATCCTGTAAACTCTTCTTTTCTCTCCCATCTGTGCCACATGGCCTGCCAACCTCAGTCTTTTTTATTTAATGATTCTAATAATATCTGCACTTGAGTACAAATTATGCAGTTCTAAATTATTTATGCACACAACATTTTCCTATGTACTAAGACAAGACATACAGAAACTCCTACTACAGAAAATACGATGAATTGCAACCAAAAGTATGCTATATAAGGAAAATTAGGTTGTGGTATATATTTTGCATGAGAGAGAAAACGGAAGTA
Source organism: Lepisma saccharinum (assembly GCF_977018435.1). Lineage (NCBI taxonomy): Eukaryota > Metazoa > Arthropoda > Insecta > Zygentoma > Lepismatidae > Lepisma > Lepisma saccharinum. Next base: position 7,676,090 of record NC_139236.1, on the reverse strand, counting down.
TAAAGATGCGTCAGGATATGCATGTTTGTGTTATTGTTTGTGTTGATGGAGTTAGCTGTTCGTGGGATGAAGATGAAAACTTTATATTCTAAACTTAAATTAAGTAAAATTTGTTGAAGTAGATGAATAGAAATATAAAAATGGAAACCACTCGGGACACGAGCGTTAGGCAGGCCAAAGAAACAATGGGAAGATGAAATAATTAAAGATTTCAAAGACATGAAAGTAAAGAACTGGACGAAGAGCATCCAGGATAGGAAAAAGTGGAGAGATGTTGTTGAGAAGGCCATGTTGTAGCGCCTCAAGAAGAAGAAGAAGAAGATGAAGTAAAAAAAAAAAAAATTCCGTATCTATGGCTTTGAAACAAGCTACACGAGCAACATACTCATAGTTTGAAAAGTACTCAAATGTTAATTGTGAGACATTTGCAAAACAGCATGTAAAGAAACACAAGCAATAGTTGTACAGTAACCGGTAGAAAGAACGATCAGGGTAAAGACACAAATAGTTGGACTTGAAAGCAATGTCACCGCCAGGAATAATAAGTAGGGTGGCAAAAGTGTGGGCTGTAATATGTTCTGGAGGCAGTTTCATTTGCCATGCACCTAAATATAATTTTAAAAGTACATAATTGTACTAAAATCGGATTTATACATGAGCAGTTCAAATCACAGGTGGCGTAACTTCAGTTTTCATGGAAATGGAGTTACGTGTATAACTCAGAACTGTGAAATATCAACATTTCAGTGCTATAAGTAAGTATCTCCTGAGTTTCAAATTACAAATTCTCACAGGCCATTGCCATCTTAGTACATAAACGGACATCGATACGATTACCCGGTTGGCATTTACACGAAAAGAATTCCCCAACAACCAACCTTGAGAGAATCACAGATAGTAAGTACTGTAACATTTGCCCTGAATTACAAACGTCATTGTAACCATTAGATATTTCGATTGTATATTAAATGGAGTAGACGAGATGGAAGCTTACTTTCTTTACAATTTATATGAATTTATGAAGGTTTATGTTTCATAAATTTACTTTTATGAAGAAAATAACCTCTTAGAGCGCGGAATGTCGTTTCCAGTTCTTCCTCTCATGATAGATAAAACTGCACCCAATTAAAAAGCGAACGCAAAATTACATACATGTCAACATAGCTTCGTATTGTGTGATACGGTAACCACTACACACTGGAGAATGTTAAATATTTTGGAAATACTTTTATTTTACTTTCTGTTGGACGTTTTCGAGAAAGACCCATTAAAGTAGGTCATTAGAGGATTTAGCACGGTTTTAATAAATAAAATTCCAATGGGCAATACTGATTATATCACGCGGTTCCTACCAAAAAATGAATCCTGAGACCATGGTTAAAATTTGCTTAAGATGTGGTCTGAAATGTCCAGTTCGAACAAAAATACTTCATGTAAGATGCCGGACTACTTAGTGGTATGAGTGCCCATCTCAGTACACATTCCAATGTGGAGCCTAACTTCCCCTTCTTCATTTTCACAGGTCACCAGGTCAGTCTTTGCGCTTTCGTTGCAGACATTGACGTGAAAGTTTCAACCGAATGGTAACCATCTAAAAATCTATAACAAGAAACTCTAGATTCCAGGTCGCATGTTTTTACTCCATCTTTAACCTCCGGCAACTATCTCCAGCGAAATGTCGTTGTAATAAACCTATTACTTTAAAAGCTATGTTTATACAATCCTGCAGGACTTATAAAACACACTACACTTTAAAAGTTAGAACGAAAGACTTTGTTCATTTTACAATTATCTCTCACGTTCTTCTTCTCCTTTACTTTAGCCGCCATCTTCAGGGAATTGCATTGTTGAAAACGGAAACTTCGAAACACGAGCTCCAGCCACAGAATTGATCTATACTAAGTGTCACCATAAAGAGATATGTATGCGTCTAGGGACACCACGCGGGAGAGTGTGTCTGATAGTTCTGGCCCGAGAGCCTTTCAAGAATTCCTTCATTTTTATCTGCATTTTGAGAGGGCCTCACCTTCGTTCGTTCAGAGTTACATTGTCTTCATTTTCATTAGCGCTTAATCCGCAAAGTAAATATATACATGACAATTATACTTAGTCCCTGTAATCTGTGGAGAAAGGCCGCGCATAACGGTAGAGAAGTGGAACAAGTGAGTGGTTGGAGCAAGCAGTACAGACTGCTGCAAATGACTGGTAGCTACAGCAGCGGCTTTCCTTCCATGAACTTACTTCCCTTCACGCGTGCATTGGTCAAGCACTCAGGTCACTACTTGTGCAGAAACACATTTTCGTTCGTTTGCTCCAAAAGTACGCTGGACAGAGTGTAGATGATATCTTTTCAATTAGATGATATTTATATCTGGACTGAAACCAAACACATCTCGTATTATATAGCGTTGAAGTAATGAAAGGACAACAATTTTTTTTATAAATGTGTGTGAAGAATGGTTAATCAAATTTTGAATTCTTGGTTAAAGTCAACTTTATCAACAGATAAATCGAAACTTGACCTACAGTTTAAAGTGGGATTCGAACCACTATGTTCCTCAAAAGGTATCGAACAAAATACCACCCGATTACAAGGCGACGAGTTACCTCTACACCATCGGGGATTTCTAAAGAAAACCTAATCGTGTAACGAAATACGAGACAAAACGTACCATCGACAAAACGTACCTACCACCTGGCCGGCTACCTACGAATGGTTTTCTAATGAGTCTTAAAATATTTACGATGCGACAAAACGTACCACTTGATGGGACGGCATCAAAAAACATTTACCAAAGATACGATTTTACGATTTTCTCTAGTTTTCCTGATTTCCATCACACTTTAACCAGGCTTTGGACAGTTCCACACTGCTATTGGAATTTCAAAGTTTTGCAACTAACTATTCACAAAGTAATCAAAGAAAAGAATTAGATTCGTTGATTCTGGGGCTTGAGAGTGTATTTCCAGCCATCCATCATAAACTTCCTCCGTTTTTAAGAAGGCCAGAGCAGCACACATGCGTATATGCAAAAGGATTTCCTCATTCTCTCGATACTCGACCGAACCTAACCTAACCGAACTTACCCTAACCTAACCTAACCTAACTTAAACTAACCTAACCTAAGAGATCAAAATCGTAATGACTAATGAGGTAAAATGAATAACCTAGCTGGGTGCTGGATAGCGCACCATGTTGTAATGTCTGTCATGTCAAGGGCTAGTTCAAGCGTTTTGTCGCGGAGTAAATATTTTGAAGTTATTAGTGGATCCTTCACAGGTACGTTTCGTTGCGAAAACCCAAGTGGTACGTTTTGTCGCTGGTATGTTTTGTCGGGACACCATTTTGAACGTATATGTGATATACTCAACTGTGCTTTCTTCGAAAGACGGCATGAGAAAAGAAACCCTTGTAAAAGGCTATTACGTCAACTCTATAATGCAGTAAGCGCCTCCAAGAAGACGTAGTGATAACGTAGTTACCTTGTAATTTAGTAGTCCCGGGTTGGATCCAGGTAGAGACATGCAGTGGTGCGGATCCAACTTTAAACTGTAGCTCCAGTCCCAATTCACCAACCTGTGCAAAATGTGGACGTAAAGCAAAAATTCAAACAATCTATAAAGTAGTAAGTATCAGAGAACTCTAAGACAAGTTTGCAAAATGATAGAAAATTAATAGGAAACCTTTAATTAACTTCTACGGTATTTAACGATAATTATATGTCCTGAAAGGACATTACTCATACATCAATTACTCAAATTTATTATGGTACTAACTTCAACTAGTACCAAAATTTGCATTACATTCCGATAAAATAATGCATTAGGAAAAAATTTCAATTCTGACATTGTCGGAGGTGTTCTTGAAATGCAGAGTTCCTCCATCCTCTTGAAACAGTTCTTTTTTGCAGCTGAAGACATCGCCAGCCTCATTCCTACAGAACTAATCTAGTAATGGAACGGATTTCTATGTTTTTACTGCAAATATTTGTCCTTGCATCACTCGTCAATGTGAGATGAGACTTCTTTCGCCTGGTTCCCCAATCCGAGGAGAGAATGATAAATTGCTTTCCATCAATTTAGCAAACAAAAGTGGACAATCTTTGTTTTTGTCTCGCCAGTTAGATGGAGGATGTGCCGTAACCCGTTCGCAAATGCATCGCTCCTTCGACCGACGTCTCGAAAATGCTTTTCCGGAATTGCGTTTGTGACAGAATGTGTCCTTACCTTTGGTTACTCAGGTGAGAGTTCCTTTTCAGTTTCGTCTGTCAAGGATTCTTAATCTTAAAGCTAAAGTGGATTCTTAACTTATTTGCTATCGAGGTCGTTTTCTTAAAATGAATTTCAATTTTATGATCAAAATTCTTCAATACCACCTGCGCCATTATACATAGGTTAGTGAGGCTCTGTTGCCTGCGCTGGTCAACTGTGGAAACGAAATATACTCTAAGATACGTAAGGGGTTACCCTCTTTGAAGATATCCAAAGTAAACCTTGGACTGTTTTCGCAGACTAACAAGGCTCTGGCGTCTGGATCCACAGCCCTCTATGGAACTTGTGTTGTGCCCTGTCCATGTGCTTTTGCGTTTGTCATTTCATCAATTTCACTTCCCACCATTCATTCTCATCGTCACAATTAACCAAAAGTGGTGGAAAAGCAAAGTAAAAAAAAGCAAACCAATCAGTCAAGCAAGATACTATGAAACTTCCAGTTGATCAATGCGTATCATCCTTAAACATTCCTGTGTAGTTGAGTCATTCTACAGCTGGCACAAAAGTTAGGAATGTGCCAACTAAGATAGGAGGAATTGTACATTGTTTGGGAGCGTTGAATGGTAAGAGGAGAAGAGAGAATCTAATTAAGGGGAATGACCGAATGTTTGGAACAGGAGAGAGGTAAAGAAGTGGTGGTTTTCGGGATAGAGATCTGTGGTTGCTTGAGAGATTGAGAGGATCAGTTGTTGCTTGGAGATTGAGAGGGAGAAAGGGTTGATCTTACGGAAAAGTTGGGAGCGAGTCGGTCGTTTAAAGTTCAGGAGGAACGCTCAGTTTTAGACTCTAACGGGGAGATTTTATTTGGAGTTAAGTTATTGACAACCAGTTAAACAGACTTTCTGTGTGTGTGATTAAGGACCGACCACCTATCTGACGAGGCTTACTGCACAAGACAGGTAAACCCTTTTATTAAAAATGTCGGTTCAGTCGTAAGGTATTTAAACCAATCTGTATGTGCCACCTTTCATCTCAGGGTTGTCTAGATTATGTTAATTGTACATCCTTCGCATTCCCTACGGAACCCTAAGCTACTTTTTTTTTTTGCTTTATTTTACTTCGCCTTTTGTGCCACTTTTGACTAATTTACGAAGATGGGGATGAGTGATGATATGATGAAATTGATGAATGAACACTCACAAATATCCATGCCCAGGCCAGGATTCGAACCTGGGACCCCTGGCGTCGTAGCCCTAAGATACTTGTTGGGAAGTAACGCATCCCATGGTTTGATCCCCGTACCATTAAGTTATGTTGACGCACCGTGATCTGACACGACGAGTCACTTTGCTTCCGACAAAACGAAACAAATATTAATTATTCTTATGAGTGTTTTTTTTCTGGAAAGAAAGTTTTCGGTACAAGTTAGTTTGTTGTTATTATTTGTTATTGTGTTCATCATAAGAACTGCTCTAAATATTGTGGTATATAAATGATCATTATACCTCGGATTTTAGGTATTTAACCTATTTTTTCCTTTGCAGGTAAATGAGAAATAAAAAGTTACATCAGCGTTTCATTAAAAAATGCAACAACTGATGAAGTTTTATAGAGCCTCAAATAACTATTTTGCTTGTTAGAACCTATTTTAGGTTTTTGTGCCCAAATCAAACCTTTTCTTAGGTTTTTGTATATTTTTTAAGGTTTTATATTATTGTTACATCACACAGAGGTATTTGTTCTGTTTCGTAACAAACATTCTGCTTCGTTTGAAACATACTCTAGAGAGCAAAATTGCTGATGATACAAGTATTAGTTTTACAACAATTAGTGGATCATTTTGAAAATGATGCATAGAAATAAACATTTGGTTAGAAAATTAACATTTCTGATGGTTATATATCTATTACAATTTCTCACGGTCCCTTTCAAATTTTGTTTTTAACAATTGTATCTAATTAGTATTTTTCAGGAACTATGAACAATTTTAAGTTTTTTGGAACCTACTTCAGGATTCTTTTAGTCTAATTTAATATTTTAAAACCTATTTTAGGATTTTTGGAACCTATTTTAGAATTTTTAGAACCTATTTCAGTATTTTTAGAACCTATTTTAAGAACCTAAAAGTACATTTTTAGAACCTAGAAATCAGAGGTCTAATGATCATGCATACATGTACTCACACACACACACACACAAACACACACTTCTTTCGTTAAAATAACATTCTTTTAGATTCATTCTCACATATAAAGGTTTGCGGTACGGCGTGCTGTTGCGTACCGCCTGAAAAGAAGCACTGATTTTTATTGTTGCATCTAAAGTAAATGTATAAACACAAGATCTATGACATCTGTCATTTCAGGAAATTAGGTTCTCATTTGCATCTTAAATGAATAGCACTCACCGCAATATATTATTTTTTTCTACATTTCCACCCACAAGAGACAAATTTAGTTTTTATCCATTTCATCTATTCTTTACAAGAATTTATGTAACAAAGAATGGACTTTTGTATTGTGCATTAAATAAATAAAATGTATGTCCACTGTCGCAGCGGGAACTGAGTTTTGCCAGAATGGAGTTCCGGTGCATTGCGGCTCTCTTTAAACGCTGCTTCCCTCCAAAAAAGGAAAAAGTTTAATTCGCGTACTGCAACCACATAGTTATTCGAGGAATAAATATCAAACTGCCCTGAACATCGTTTTCTTGTACAATTTATGAAATGTTTGGACATTACAAGATCATTTCTAATAACTCTATTTCTTTCACGTAATGTAATTCATCTCCTGTGCCACCTCATTCCATAGCACATCAATTTGGTCCTTATTAAGGAAAGGATTCGCGCATGCGCAGAGCGTTTTGTCACATCGTACTCCTCCGAAATCAAATTCCCGGGACCTTCACTGTTTTGTCGCAACGTGACTCGAGATGACTCGAGGTGACTCGAGTCAATTGTATCGTCCGGTGTGCGGCGGCTCATAAGAGTCCCATGTTAAACCTTCCCTCGAGTCGGTTTGCAACAAAATGACTTGTCGCGTCGGATCCGGTGTGCGATTGGCCTAATGCTATCTTGTTTGCCATGTTCTGTATGTTGTTGTTGTTGTTAGATTGTACTAAAATGTTCTTGTTCTCTTGTGTACAACTGAAAGTAGAACATATCGATATGTCATTTCATTTTCTAATATTGTAACCATTTCGTACTTTTCCTTCTCCAGTGACCATGGGTGCCCTTCCCCCCCAGGCCAGTGACGCATCCCCCGCAAAATCATGACTTGAGTCCCCCCAAAATCATATCATTCGCGCCCTCAAACCATATCGTAATCTCCACAAAGTATTTAATTACTACAGCGTGTCTATTCAAAGTAACTTTTCTCGTAGCTTTACTGAACACTACTTCATCTGCGTCTACTCCCTAAAAATGGGTGCCCATCACACAATATCGCCCCTAAAGTCGTTCATCATAATCCCCCAAAATAGTTTGGATGAATACGTATACATCCTTTCTGGAATGTCTGGAGTAGCGACGCGCAGAGGGGAAAGCTTGTGGGCGGGGCCAGACTAGGTGGGGAAGGGTGCGGGATGAAAGCAGCGAAGTGCTGCGCGATATAACAGCCGTAAAGCAAAACGCTTTCTGCTGCCAATTTCCTATTTTATTCTCAACAATGGCCAGTGTATTGTTTTACACAAATAACAAATAATATTGTATTTTAAGAAAACAATGCAATGCAATGCAAGAACGCCAGAAGTTGGCTTGTAAATGATACATAACTTATTTGTTTACACATTTTTTTTCACAACTACCACCCTAAAAACCCAAAATTCCCTGTGAATGAGCCTTCGTAATGCCTCTAGCGCAAACTCATCAAGTCTGCAAATCGTTGAGCTCGTTACGGATGCTTCTTGCCCTGCGTTTCCAACAGGGATGTTCCATCCTTTTCTCGCGATTGTTTCGCTTCCTTCCAGATATTATAAACGGTGGATTTCTCCAATTCCCGATAGGGCAACTGTCTCCAAAAAAGATTAATTTACTGTTTCACCTAGTGCAAATAGGTTCTCCAACACAGTCAACACTATGCGGCGCTCTCCTGATGCAAGCTGACATGTTTACTATACAACTACTGGACCGCGAACGAGCAGTAAAGTCTCCCCCTCCCGCGCATGCCCCTCCCCTCCGCGCGTTCATTGCGCGAGGCACACATCCTTCAACGTGCGCCAAGAACACGTTCGCGTTCTCTTACTCCAGACATTCCGGAAAAGGAATATAATAATTGATGTCCATTTGAATGAAATACCATATTATACAGTCCATATTTTTTAATTTTCGAGTTTCGAAAAACACGTAAAGCTAAATTAAATTAAATTATGTAAATATGCAGATAAATAGTGTTTCTGAATGGGTTTATAAAACTCACAATTTTCTTTGAGTATTTAACACAAATTGTTACACAACTTAAAATAAAGATAGAAATTCAACCTTGGCAAACCAAATAACATGCTCCAGCCGTATGACCGATTCAATTATTGTTCCACGAGACGTTACAGAACCCTAGCTAGAAATTCTTAATCTCAGAGCGATAATATAATACGGTTCCTCTTTCAAAGAACTCACCCCACCCCCGTTTTCTTGAGGTAAATATAATTATTTTAGTAACCCATAACAATAATTACGTGTATTTTATCTTCAGTGCAAATTTTCCTGTGACAAGAAGTTTTGTTCCAAACTATGCACGTGCTTTAAATGAAGCAGTATACTAACAACACTAAGCATTATAGTTTAAGAATTTTAAGAAGTGATGTTATTAATGAATATTGAAAATATCACTTATGTCTGTATGCAGCTATAGTATAAAACTTCATATTCACCTCAGTAAAGGACCAAACACGCATTCCTGTAACATACCATTGCGAGCGAAGCGAGCAAGACCATTTTTACATCCATTTCTTTGCAGGCTTTAAAGAATATTATTTTAATTTGTATCAATACTTTCGATGGATCCAGAGATATTTAGTATTTTCCAGTCTCTTTTTGCACGTTCTTGGTCGAAAACGTGTGGATACTATATCGCTAAATACAGTCTCCAAAATTTAATGTTCGAACTCTCTGTCTACTACAGAAATCCCTTGACAACCTAAGATTTAGCACTTTATGAAAAGCTTCCTATCTCTTCTTTTAAATTTAATTCTCAACCTACCACCAAAATTTTCATGGCAATTTTTGTTATTGAAGAGTGGATATTGCCTCCTCCAAAAAATCAATTCTCAGTCTCCACACAAGAATTTCCGCAACATTCCAAGGCAATAGTAATACACAAGAATTGGATACCCCCTCAATTTAATGCTCAATTCCCCTCTAACTAAAATACCCGCCATAATCTAAGACCTAGAGTTGGATACTGTCCACCCCAACGTTTAATTCAGAATCCCCCCTTAAACCCACATGTCAATTAAGGCCTAATATGTAAGAGTTGGATTTTTCTCCCCCCCCCCTAACTTCGATAATACCCTTAAACACTTTATTTTCTTCATCTAATGGATTAAATATGGTGAATTTAAGGTGTAAAATTTTTACATATATTTTGGAAAAATATATATAGGTTGAAATTATATTATTTGAAGGGAAAAATCCCCAAAATAATCTCGATGGCGCAGCCTGCGCCAAAATCCCCCCCCCCCCCGCTGTGGGCATCCCTGCCTTGCAGTGCCTGAAGTAAAAAAAAAAAAATAGGCATCAAATTTGCTGATTGACGTCTCTATTGTTCCAGATCTAGCATGGTTGCCAGTGCTAAGGAAGTTCTTTGGAGATGAATGGACTGTGATGAACAAGTCCATCTACTTCCAGTTTCTACACGACGTTATTGAACGTGTCCAAGCAATGCGGGGTTGTGGTTGGTCTGGTCTCAAGATGGAGCAGGTGATTATGGTTGTCGTCAACGGACCACAAGCCGTCAAGGAGGTACTGGGAAAGGATGTATTCAACGTACCCGTGCCAGGTTTTTTTTTTTATAGATTCATAACAATTGGAATGCGTGATGGTTAATAAGCTTTTAAATCTTCTGAATTAAATCGAGATTTCGCAATAGTGCATCCTTACTTGAAGCTTATATGCTTCTTGTACTGTAAGACTTCCTTCAAACGAACTGGCGACACATTTACATGATCATCGTCATCAACAACTACGACAAGAACTTTATTGGGCTTGGGGCTTTACAGAAAGCCCGTGGCGAGGGGTAAGACTTAGAGGGGTGAGGGGGACTGAAGACTAGGGGGGGGAGCTGAAGACTAGGGCGCCATGAACAGAGGGCGTCATTTAAAGTTGTTTTTTTTTAAAGATAAAGTCAGAATATGCGACGGAGAAATTTACAGTTGGCAGAGGTAAGAGGGGAAAGAAAACACAAAGTGTTACTCAACCCACGTTTCCGTTGAAGTGATCCCTAGATATTTCCTGGGGGGGGGGGGCGTGAAAACAGATGTCACCATTCAACTCTGTACAATTATTATTCTTAACAGCTTTTTCTTTCTTTTACTTGTAGGCTTATATTCTGGTAACGCACTGCTGGAATTTTCTGCTTCCCAAAGTTGTAAATCTGTAAAATCTGTGCTATTAGCACAGATAATGTGGTAATAGTACGTTTTTAAAGTTATTCCTCTTTCACTAGGACATAATTCTTAAATATTCTTGAATGTGATAAACTTATTTTAATCAGAAGTGCAAACTACGAATATTTAAATGTAACCTATATTATTTTTAACGATTTTTTTTCGTCATTTCACAATTTGTAGAATGTAATTATCACAAACTATGGCATAAGAAGAAAATATGGGACACACAGAAAATGACGATGCATGATAGTTTGGGGTGGAATCCTGCATGGGTCACAAAAATATCTACCTACTGAACTGTTAGGTTTTTCGGACGTAAACCATTAGGGACGCATCAATCAAGAACTATCACAATATGGAGGCAGTAAATTAATTCTTCGTCATTAAAAATGCGCACAAATGATAAAGATCTTCAATAATCTCATGGCCCCACTCCAATATTTGTTTTCCATAAAGAATTTTCCAACAGTAACATTTCGATACATTCTGCTCATCAAACTACCAGCACAATGACGATTTTCGTGATGCAATGTGCTCACCTGCGGAGGCAATTATAGAGGGGTGCACGTCGACAGTTGCCCTCCACTTTTTGGCCCCGCATTATGGCCTCTTCTGCCAAGAAAAGTAAACTGTCCTTGCCTCCCCCAACACACATTTTGGCACCCAATTACCACTACTGGTGACAACAATATCGTCACGCCCATCATTCAAACTCGGTAGAGTTTCAGTTTCTAAGTTCACTTTATGCACAGATAGGCTAATCGGGACAGGACGTGCGGTTGAAAGGGGGATTCGAATCGAACCACGGTGCAATGTACCTCCACCAGGTATCAAAGCCATACTCGGTGGAAATAGGTTCCAATGTGGGCGGATAAATACTTGGACCTATAACTAGGTTTGGTGCTAGAAATTTTATGGTGTGCATTGAGCGATCGGAATTCATCCAAGTATTAAAGAGCTGTGGCAATTCCACTCTCCCCCCCCCTCAATGGCGGCTAAAACATCTAATAAATATTCAATTCAAATAAGAATAAAGACTGACTCGTTTAAAATTTGGCGAGCAATGTGCGTCCGCGTATAAAAACTAACAATAAATCTTCATGGAACGTACACCCTAGGAAAGTGTTATTAATCCCCATTACCGAAAGTATTCCGTCACAGTGGCAACGCTAGAGGAGAGGTCAGACACCCTTTGCAAGGTAGAAAAATAATTATATGTCCTTTGAGCCAATATGCATTATTTATACGATATTTAGGGGTATTCTAATTTAGGTGATTTATCCTTACGGAGGGTCGACTGCATTCCCCTACAACATTACATTTAAATAAAAAAAATAGATAGATTCCGACGTTAGTACCGTCGACCCTCCGTACCCCCGCGATAAGGTGACGATTTTTGTGACATTTATGAAGATTATGTTCTATACGAACGATTTGTGTGTTTTTTAGCTTTAGATGTATTATAGTGGAGTAATGAGAGTTTTTTTATGGGACTATTATTTATGACGTCATTTTAATCGTTGCCATCTGCATGGTGATATGAAGGAACATGTTGTTACGTTGTTTGTGTTTTTTAAATGTCACGTCCAAGTCTCGAGACTTGGGCAATTGCAAGCTTAGAACAGAGGTAGATACATGAGATACCTCGGGCTGTTAAACCTGAACAACAAACGTTAGAGTTTGATAAAAAGAAACACAATGTTTACCCACTACGAGAGGAAATAAACGAACATATATTCTGAAAGTCAGGTTATAAATACATTCCATACACGTGAGAAATTTTCTACAATTTCCATATAAAGTTTTATATTTCCGAATTCTTCCTCTTTCCTCTAATGTACGATCTTCTTCTTCCATATATGGGCTTATTCCCCTAGCTACAGGCTTCTTCTTCTACAGCAAACTTCTTTTCCTACATACATGAATTTATTCTTCTAGCTATAGGCTTCTTCTTCTACAGCAAACTTCTTCTTCTACATATGTGGGCTTACTCTTCTACAGCAAACTTCTTTATCTACATATATAGGCTTATCCTTCTAGCTATAGGTTTCTTCTTCTACAGCAAACTTCCTCTACTTACATGGGCTTATTCTTCTAGCTATGGGCTTCTCCTTCTACAGCAAACTTCTTTCTCTACATATATGGGCTTATTCTTCGAGCTATAGGCTTCTTCTTCTACAGTAAACTTCTTCTTCTACATATATGGGCTTATTCTTCTACAGCAAACTTGTTCTGCTACATACTGTATGGGCTTATTCTTCGAGCTATAGGCTTCTTCTTCTACAACAAACTTCTGCTTCTACATATATGGGCTTATTCTTCTACAGCAAACTTCATCTTCTACATATATGGGCTTATTCTTCTAGCTATAGGCTTCTTCTTCTACAGCAAATTTCTTTTTTCTACATATATGTGTTTAATCTTCTACAGCAAACTTCACCTTCTACATACATGGGCTTATTCATCTAGCTATAGGCTTCTTCTTCTACAGCAAACTTCTTCTTCTACATATATGTGCTTATTTTTCTACAGCAAACTTCTTCTTCTACATATATGTGCTTCTTCTTCTACCGCAAACTTCTATTTAAAGATGTATTTCTTCTTTCATCTTCCTATGTACAATTACTTAATCACTACATGTGCTGATGACTACTTATCTACTTCTTAGATGTTTCTTCTTTTTGTTTCTTACTATCGCCCCACGGATCTTTGGAATTACTTCCACCGACATCTTTATACAAATATTTCAATAGACCTAACGAATCTATTAGTTCAAGGATAAATTTATTCTCTTCTTTCTTCAAATCATTAAAGAGACCTACTGGGTCTTTGACCAAGACTAGTGGCTGGATTATTTCTCCACCTTCTCGTCTCCTTCTTTCCAGTATGGCTTTACGGGTCTTTTTTTCGGCTCTTCAGCACCTTTTCTTAGGAATTTACCCCCCAAATATCTATTGTCGCTCCTTCGGGTCGCTGCTTGACACGCTGCGCCACCGCCTAAACCAATCCAAAAGGGGTTATCAAAGGGCGCCGCCGATCCCTCGCTCAACCTTGATTCGGTGCTGCAATGTATGCGCAAGTCGAGAGTGCTTGGGGAATTTCAAGAACTTGGCGCCACCACGGGACAAACAACCAAAGGTCGTTCCTGCTAAACATTAGAGACACGAAATCGGAATCGTTATTTGGTTTCTTTACTTTCCTTATATGGCCATATATGACATGTGTAGCGATCATTTATCTCTGCTGCCTTTATCCAATTCATTGTTGTTACAAGTTCACAAATTATACAGAAACCATTAATTTCACTATTTACAATCGCATTCGTATGATATCCTTTCACATTGTTGCTTTAATCAATGCACTTCTGACTTTTGCCACGCGCTGCCATCTATCGTCCGCTATATACATCTGATCATGGCATTTGGGTGCGTAACATAACTTGGAGCCGTGTTGGAAATATCAGAGATTGAAGGTTGGCAATCCAGGTGTTACGTCAGGGAGCGCGAGATTTACTGCAGACGATGTTTCGGTAAACGAGGAATGCCTACGAGGTTAAGTTAGGCCTGTTAGGTTAGGTAGCATTAGCATAAATACAATGACAAATTATTATTTAGGCTAAGAGAACTAAACCTAGCTAGCCTAACCTAAGAACGTAGGAATTTAGCCTAAAATTAAAAACTATCTCCCGTGACGTCAGAACACAAAGTTGCTAAAGTCTTGTGCAATAAGTGAGACCCTTGTGTTCTGACGTCAGACGAGGAATGCCTACGAGGTTAGGTTAGGTAGCATTAGCATAAACACAATGATAAATTATTATTTAGGCTAAAAGTACTAAACCTAGCTAGCCTAACCTAACAACATAGGCCCCGTGACGTCAGAACACAAGGTTGCTTAAGTGTTGTACAATATGTGAGACCGTTATGTGACATGTTTTATAGTGTGGTAAGTGCTATCAATGAAAATGTGTGATTCTTCTGCCAATTGACATATTTCGGCCCTGCAACCACGTAGCAAGAAGTGCATTGTTTTAAGGTTAGTATTTTTTTAAATTATATATTTTTGTTCGTATTGGAAATAGTTGTTAGGTTAGGAGGCCCAGGTTTGGTCACAATTGTGATTTCACGTTGTTTTCTTAATACTTTCAAAAATTATGTATTCTCGTTCGTATTGGAAATGGTTGTTAGGTTAGGAGGGTCAGATTTGGTATCGATAGTGATTTCACGTTTTTGTTACGCCAGGAGTGTTAGTTTAGCTGCTGTTTGGGAATTTTTTACGGAAAAAATGAGTGATAGTAGTTCGGAATAGGAGTTTCTTGTGCTTACTTGGGTCATACTTTGCGATGAAATATCTCCGTTATTTGTGGTTTCCTAACGCTGGAACCACTTTTACATATTACTTAAAACGTTGAAATCTGTCGACGTAATTCTCGAGGGAGTACAGTGGGTCGAAGGCCAACTGTACTCGAACCCTCGAAAAATTTATTTGTTTTTCCTGCTGTATGTTTGATCTATAATTTTTCTAATTTTATTACTGTAGCATTTGGGAAATCCTTTTCAAAGCGTAATGTATTTCCGACTTTTGCTCCACACCAACTATATATAGATTGATCATCATCACCAATACAGCAGATGCTCTTTGAGCTACTTGCCAGCATCCTAACCCAATGATACTGATCGTCATTAGTGTCTTGATACTCTCTGGTCATACTAGACAAAAAAACATCTCCCTTGCTGATAAACTTATTTTAGTTGATCTTCCTAGATATGGCTTTCTAGAAGTACCAATATACGTAGGGCAGCAGTGGGAAGGCTTAATAGCATATTATCTCAGAATGAGTTTAAATCTCAAAATTAGTAAATTTTTTGATTAATGCTAGAAGAGGAATAAAGCAAAATGACATAGAGATTGCGAAGTTATTTCTTTCTTACAACAAAGATTTTCAAATTGTTTTTACAAAGTCAGATAGTCAGATAACACATAGAGAAAACCTTAATACGATGACACAGAATTTTCTTGCAACCACGCTCAACATATTCACAATAATTATTGGGTTAAATTTTCAATTACGATAAACAAAATATATGACCTATTTAAATATAAATAATGGAATAGCTAAAAAAAATTTACATCGAAGTTAACTTTGGCTTTCTTCCATTCAGTTGCGATGGCGTTACGGCTATTCGCCGTTCGTCACTTATTTGTTTAATTTCATGGGTTTTTCGCACATAGGAATTTTTTATGCCTGCAGTTAGATTTTGTGGTTTCGGAAGTAATTTCAAGAGGACATTTTTCAACAAAAAACTTTATTATATAAACTCCAAAACAGTTTAAAGTAGAAGAAGTATACAAATTCACTTTGGCACAAAGAAAACTAAAAAAAGCTTCGAAAGATGACTAGTAAAAATCACTTCACTTGGCACTAAGTAAAAACAAATCCTTTTGGAAGGAAAAGTACTCGTAATTGAGATAATTGAAATCTCATGAGATGATTGAAATCATAATTGAGATCTATTCCGTATCTGCACATTCTTCATCAGGATTTGGGGCCTCCCCGATGGCGTAGTGGTAGCGTTGTCGCCTTGCGATGAAGGGGTCCCGGGTTCGATACCCGGTGGAGGCACAAGTGGTTCGGATCCCACTTTAAACTGTAGGTCCAGTCCCGATTAGCCTTACTGTGCATAAAGGGGACTTAAACACCAAATCAACTCATTCATCAGGATCGGAACACTCCGTGCATGTCTTGCATGTAATAGAATAGAGCTTCTCGCTCTACTCTTTTTTATCTATAAATATATTTGTATACTTGACAATATTGTCAACCATCATCATCATCCATTGTGATTGTGATAAAAACCAAATTATCATAAACATAAAAAAATGTTACGAAATATGTAGGTATCAGAATACAAAAGCTATAATGAAATGACAACATCATACTTATACCACAAAAATAATTAAAAAAGAATGAGAGAGTGATGGGGGAGGTGGAGATGGAGAGAAGGGGGACGGGAGAGAGAGAGAGAGAGAGAGAGAGAGATAAAAACAAATGTGGGAAAAATACATGCTAAAAACTGAAATATTTACTTACATTTTTTATCAAGCGATCGAAGAAGAGTTCACACTTCCGGTCGCGGACAGCAATCTGCCGTTTGAAATTGACAGATCAAATTTTAGCACTGTACTGAACCCGTACGACGCATCGGAAAAATGCGATTCGCTCCACACCTTGCAGAACAATGAGAATACATCCACTGCCGCGGCCCCACTTGATCCTGGGGGACAAGTTGAGCGTTTTTGTTTGTTGTTTTTTTTAAAAAACGGCAATCTGGCGGGTGCGCGAGCGGATCAAGTTTAACATAGATCATACGTTTCTGTTTTTTTTAATGTTTTTTTCGTACTAATAAGCACTGGTTCAGTCCTATTGTCAAAATAAACAACTACTTTAAATTATCGCCTGTTTTGTTGACTGCTAAATTAACAAATATGATGGATCAGGATATATTTAAGCTTGTGTGAGGGAGACAAGTTCCATTCATGATGTCATTCACAGACATGCTGTGAAAGCCTAGAAGCCTAGAAGCATTTGCTGTAAACGCGTGATTTTCGAAAGAGCATAGTTTCTTAGTAGTTAGCACTAATATTTCCATATTTTCCTTTCTTTACAGTTCTTTTTTTTTAAATATTGGGCCAGTGGGAATTATGACCCCCTTCCTTGTTCACGCCAGTGGAAGTATATACAACACGTAATCCATTTCATCCTAATCTGGAAGGGAGCCGCCTTATATCACCTATTTGGTAATTATCGGTGTTTCATATTATTTACACTAACCGTGGTCATATCTTTGATATGAAACTAATCAGTGCTAAGGGCTTATGACTTGGATTATGTTTATGTGTTGTATATATTTATGCAATCTAAAACCAAATGTTTCTAAAATGATGACACCACTGTGAGTTAGGGGTACCCATCCCCCCAAGGCTGTTGAAACATCCCCCCAAAGTCGTTCATCAAAATCTCCCCAAAGGAATTGTTCATCCCCCCTTCAAACACACACAAATATAGTTTGGATAAAAACACAGTAATTGATTTTTGTTTGAATGTTGATAATTTGATTTTTTAAAATTAAATTTTCGAAATTCGTAAGCTTTACACCAGAGGCGGCAACTTGAAATAAATTACGGGGTGGCAAGATTGACATAAAAAATATTTTATATATGTAAATATACACAATATCTGTCCCTCTCGGTGATTTTTTGGGGGGGCAGAAAGTGCCTTACCCCGCCCTTGAATGCTCTACACAACGAAAACTGACAGTGTTTTGCAATTATCCAGTCAATCCTAGAACATGAACACTTACAAGTAACAAATCGTGCCTGAAATCATCCAGAAGTCCGCATGTCGGGAGTTCCGAGCCGACTCGAAACTAGCAGACATTGTTTACCACTGACCGAGATGCCAACAATCGAAAGACGCATGACACTCGAAACCTTTCATTGAAGTTGAAATTAAGACTAAAAAAGGAAAAAGCACGGCTCACTTTCATGTTTGCTACAGGAAATATTGCTCTTGTGGATGTTGTTAAATCATGGAGTAGATGCTGAACATCTAATAACCATAACCAAAAATAAATAACAAGTAAGTCAAACGAAACGATACCCCCATTTTTGTGTGAAGATATGGTAGCTAAACTATAAAATTTTGGGCCCCGAAAAATTCCCATGACGCAACCGCGTCATGAATCCCTCCCGTGGGAACGCCTGCCAGTTACTAAGATGCGAGAGATACTTCTATGCTTTAGCCATTGTTCGACCTGGTACCACTGGATACTCTCTCGTGTGGTTATGTTTGTGTTTAACGTAATAAAGTTGCTTTCGAGATTGAAGCATGTTTCTTTTATTTGTCAATCTCAATTTCTCCTGACCTTACCGATTGCGTAGCAGTAAAGTCATCGCCTTGTAATCAAGTGGTCCCGGGTTCGATACCCGGTGGAGGCATATGGTGGTTCGAATCCCACTTTAAACTATAGGCCCAGTCCCGAAAAGCCTTACTGTGCATAAAGGGACTAATACACAAACTCAATCAATCAATTTCTCCCGACGATCAGCACCTCCAATATCAGATCTTCAAGTTCTATTCAAATTTCTTCTGAAAATGCAGTAGAGCGTAATTTGCTCGCAAATAATGTCTAACGTTTTACTAATTAACATACTTAATGCTTAGAGTTTCCAAGTTATCTGTTCAAAACTAAAATACGCAAGTTAATCCTTTCTCTTAGCAACTCAGGATGTTAAGTAACTTTCACCTAGATGAAACAAATTTTGGAAGAGAATATTACAGACACTTATAAGGGTAAGAATTGTCGAAACTACAATAAATCTCCCGGAAGGAGGGTCCGGAATTTCTTTAAGGCCATAACGAAGCCACTCACGTTGTGCGATCACTCGTGCGGAGATTTTCACTTCGCAGAATCCTCATTGGATGACGCTTTCATCATCGTCGGCGACCCGGCTGCACAAAGCCACCGGAAGGCCTCGCCTGGAACAGGAAGTTCAGAGATTGACACCGACACCCGCGCTTCGTTGGACAAAGAGGGAGAGTGACCGGAACTGGAACTTACCGGAGGCGCCGGAAGATATTGCCGATGGACAGACGGGACAATCTAGGACCACTCACAACTCAGGATCCCATCTCTCAGCTAAAGCCATTTCTGTGATAATAGGCGGTTGAAGGTTCAAGGTCAAACATCTACTCCCACCACCGTTTCTTCTCTGTCCAGTCGATGGTATTTGTATGTGGATCTTTCTCATTATATTTCGCTTTTCTGCTTCTTCGCGCAAATTGAGACGATGGGGGTGGATGGTGATTAGATGAAACTTGAGAACAAGCCCCCAAAAATGAACAACATCATGCCCAGACCAGGACTCAAACCTGATTTTTTTCGCTGTGAGTAGTGATTCCCTTTAAATCCTTAATCACTGACACGCTTACAGTCGAATGCGTTCGTAGCTGGTTGGTTGATTTGGTGTTTTAAGTCCACTTTATGCGCAGCAAGGCTAATTGGGACTAGACCTACAGTTTAAAGTGAGATTCCGAACTACTATGTGCCTCCACCGGGTATCGAACCCGGGACCCCATGATGACATGGTGACGACGCTACACCTGGTGTTCAGCACTGTAACTGAGACATTTACATTGCTGACTTCAGTCACTTCAGTCGAACATTGCATATTGTCACGTACCCGCTTACGGCTCCTTTGGACACCACAGGAATCGTTACCTTTTTATATCGGACTGATTTTATAAGGCAGAAGGTAACATCTAGTCCGTTGGCAGAAGATGCAGGTCGGAATCTACCCGTTCTATCCTCGAACAGATTTGTATTCTATTTTCAAATTATTCTCTCCATTCTGGCTTTTTAAAATTTATAATTATTCTTTAATATTTAGAAATCCTCTGAAATCTTAATCTTGTTTAATATCTGAAACGATAATTATTTAGCAAAATATAATGAACTAGATGATTACCCGGCGATGTCCGGGTATTTATTTATCCCAATCTTCTATTAGATAGGAAAATATTGAATTCTAACTATAGTGTAAAAAGAATTTGGTGTTGAAAGGCATTGGGAGTGTCACTATTCATCTTAGCGACCCCGAAACCTATGAATTCCACACTAATATCGGTCGTTTTCGATTATTTTTACATGTCACCCCTTCCCACCCCCATCCCTAGGGGTGCCAGGGGTGTCTTTGAGTTGAACGGCATTGGGAGTGCCACTATTCATCTTAACGACCCAAAAAACTATGGATTCCACTAATATCGGTCGTTTTCGATTATTTTTACAAGTCAACCCCTTCCTACCCACACCCCTAGGGGTTCCAGGGGTGTCTTGGAGTAGAACGGCATTGGGAGTGTCACTATTCATCTTAGAGACCCCGAAAACTATTAATTTCACACTAATATCGGTCGTTTTCGATTATTTTTACATATCACCCTTTTCTCACTCCCACCTCTAGGGGTGCCAGGGGTGTCTTGGAGTTGAACGGCATTGAGAGTGTCACTATTTTTGGTTGAAATCGCTCCAGTCGTTGGAGAGTTATGCCGGAACACACACACACACACACATTCATTTTTATAGGCTATAGAGAGAGATATTAGTTTCTAATGATGTCCACAAAATGTCCAGTTGGGGAAGAGGCCGTCATGTAGGATATGGTGGTGTTCCTGTAGGAGAATCCTAACTTGCCAGTGACAGAAAACTCATGCTCGTAGAGGTGTACCTGTCAATATATTTTTCATTTTATTTTCCCTTCTCAGGTTGACGTGTGCGAATAAGGAAAGTTGTGATATGACAATGAAAACACATGAAAAATGTTTTATATGCTTCTGTTGACACCCGTCCTTAAACTTAGTTTCTTATATTATTGAAAAAGTGAATATAGGTTAGGTGCTATCGTTAGCACACTGCATCTTTAAGGAGAATAACATTATTTCAGTACTTTAGCAGCCTCTTTGAATATTTAATCAAGTAATCCAAAACATGATTTAGAAAATTGTCAAAACTCGGATCATGTTTTACACGTAGACCTAAAGTTACTCTATAGATCATAAACATCAAGGCAGTAGTCTAGAATACGCGCTGTATGCTTTCTGGTTAAGCTTACTCGTTAGAATATAACTTCTGCTACAATGAGAATACCTTCTAATTTCGTTTCGTTAATACTATTTATTTAAGTAATTTGGCCATTTCTGCAGTGATATTATGTAACTCAAATGACACTTGTCGGTGTGAAAAGTTCCTAAATAATATTCTTTCTTTTTTCCGAAACAAATGACGGTGGGTTTTACCATTATCATTACTATTACAGTTAAACGCGACAATTTGAGGTCTGTTGTATTTCAGTTTTAAACACGGAGAGAAAGACAGAAAATAGAATTGTTGCTTTTTCTGTTCATTTTGTTACACAAGAATTTTACCCCGATTTATACTTTTAGTGAAATTAGTAGTATTATTTAAATTGTTAACAGTATACAAAATGATAATGCACAAAAATAATATCAACAAGAAAATAAAATCCAATAACATGTTCTACAGTAGACTATAAAATCCAACTGTAGACTATAAAATCCAACTGTCAAAAAAGAGTGTATTATTCTTTGGAAAAAGGGAGTCAACAAATAACAGCAATAAAATAAATAATGGACTCACCGAAAAAGAAACTCGAGGTAAAAAGAAGTATAGACCAAACAGGAAATATTTGAAGAAAAATAATTCAGTCAGAGTCAGAAGATGAAGACAACTTGTGTCTAATGTGCCTCGAACCATTTCCATCTTCTGTCGGCCCCCGTGGCGGAGTAGTTAGCACATCGCGCTACGACGCCAGGGGTCACGGGTTCGAATACTGGCCTGTGCATGGATGTTTGTGAGTGTCCATTCATCAATTTTTCATCATATTATCACTCATCCCCATCTTCGCAAATTAGCCAAAAGAAGCACAAAAAGTGAAGTAAAATAAATCAACTCAAAATAAAATAAAAATCATTTCCATCTTCTAAGCTTGGTGAAAAATGAATACAATGCATTTCCTTCAGTAGATGGGCTGATTAAAAATGTGGGTACATGTACACCTGTGTTCATTGTAAATCAGATATGTGCATATCAGAAAGTGAGACGCTGTTACTAATTAGGTTCTCGTGTACTTACAACTTATGTCTGTGGAATTTATATGTGCTTTTTATGAAGGTAAAGAGCTAAGCTATAGAGCAGTAACAAGTTTTATTTTCTCGCTAGCAACATAAAGAAGAAAATAAATCAAACTCTCAAATTGTATCAACTTGACCCGGTCTCCTCTGATATATATTTCCTTTACCTAAAACTTCAAGTGTGTTTACGATCACCGCTTCATTAAAAATATATTACCTCAATGTTCGACAAGGTGTGCGATTTTTTGTGTGACATTGAAGAACAATAAAGGAAAAAAAATTGGATTTTTTGTAAACTGTGTGCTTGAAGTGCCAATATTGATTGATTGCCTTGGTTTATTTTACTTAGCTTTTCTGTCACTTTTGGCTAATTGCGAAGATTAGGATGAGTGATGATGTTATGAAATTCATGAAGGGACACTCACAAACTCCCAAGCCCGGATTTCGAACCCGGGATCCCTGTCGCCGTAGCGCGAGGTGCTAACCACTACGCCGCTGAGGCTAGCTTAGAGTGCCAATAACTAGGTCGTTGACCTACGTTGAAGTTTAGAACAAAGTGGTAACATAGTATCATTATGAAATTTATCTAATTGCATTGAATGAAGAAACTCGATCCGTACATTTAATTGCTTCGAGCCCAGTTCAGTTAATTGATTTTAACATTTTAAATTCTGAAACATTTATCTGAAAACTAAATCAGCTGATCACATAACATACAAACGATTACAGGAAACAGCAATTGTTGCGAATGGTGGAACACGGTTTGTAATCAAATCTTCATATTAATTATGTCATTTCCAATTGTTTGTGCTTTGATGAAACAAAATGGTAATTTGATTCAAACAAATGGAAATGAACGAATATCAGGTAGAAAGAAACAGTTATTTTACAACTAACGGAATAATCAAATTTGACTGTTCAGTTTATGGAAACTATGCACTAATATAATTTTCAACGTTGAACTGACGTAACTTACTATGCAACTACAGACGATTGTAAATTATCACTTTAAAATGTACATTTCAAAACAAAGAACTTGGAAGTGTGGCACAGTAACATTATTACCGAGGCAACATGTTGTGTGATTTTTTAGTATTAAACGCACCCAAAAATTTAAATTTTTAGTATTAAGAAGTGAAACAAAAACATTTTGCGTCTGTGTCAACTGTGAAACAACAACTTCTGAGAAAGTTTTAAGTCATTCATTAGAGTTTCGTCTTGCTCTACTGCAGTTTGTTTTCACTATAACTTAATGATATTAAGAGTGATTTAACTTATTTCGAACCTATTAGAAAGACAATGTTCAAATTAAGCATTAAAGAAAAAATTACATTAACCTCGTGAAAAATTCTTGCACCAATAAAAGAGAAATCAGTAACTATCCTCTTAACTGCATAAACAGAAGTACATTGAATAACATAAAGCATAGTTACATATAACATTTAGCACAAAAATGTAGAAATATCAATTTGTAGTAGAAATCTCAATTTGCAGTACAAATTTAAAATTAGTGACTAACAGAAAACAGCTAAACGAAAAGTTGTTGAGAATGCCAATCACGAAGATGAATGTGAAAACAATAACTCCGATGGATTTTCTGGGGCAGCTTACAATATATGCAGTAGCGGCTTCTGTTTATCCGTAAATTTGTACGTGCACACCCAAATAAATCTGTAATGCAAATCATTAATATGATACTAATTCATTGAACTATATCTCCTTCGAAACATCAAGTGCTCTCACGCAGCTTCACCAAGAGAAGTGGTGGACAAACGTGCGATCAGTGATATCAACAAGCGTCGACCAAGCGGTGCTCGGGGCTCACACAATGCGAGTTTCGTTCCCTCTGACGCTGTTGCAGCAGACGCGTAGAGGACACTGATTGGGTCTTTTATGTTGGGCGCCGTGCCAGGGGAGGTTGCATCATTTAGGAAAGCCGTGAACGCAGCGATCGGTGTGTTAGGAAATGTAGTGTTGCAAACCCATTCCATTGGAGATCGTGTGACAGTCGAGGCAACCCATACATCATTGAAAATTGAGGGATTTTTTTTTCGAAAAGGGAAATGTCGATGGTGTATTGTCCCTCCGATTCTGTACCGTGCATGATAGGGGAAGAAAAGGGTGAAGGTGAGGAGGGCAACTGAAAGCGAGACGGGTGTTTTTAACATGCCTGGTATTGCCTTTGCTTAGTGCATCGTGGTCAAAATAAACGTTTCTGTGACGCAGTATCCGAATTATCAAACTAGCGCGGAGGGAGCGTAGCTACATCAATCAGCCAGCTGTTTTACATTATGTGTGTCTGTTACTGCGTTGCAAAATTGTATAGCACTGTCAAAAGCTCGTACCTGTTTCAGTGCAAACTGTTTGATTTCATGATGAATAGAGAAATTGTACATAGAGAAAGCAGAGACTTAATATTTAACGTTGTTGAATTTTTGGAGGGAAGTTAGCTACAAAACCTGTAGCAACTGCAGCAATATATGGATACGGCGGAAGGGAAGGAAAAATTCTGAAGTACGAAGCAGGGATGTGTGAACTGAGTGAATACTGTAATTTTCTTTAAGATTTATTATTTTCTTGATTTCGCTTGATTTGCTTCGTTTGATCAGTCTGTCATTTTGAATTTGAATTACATTTTTTTGTGTGCGTCAGCACTGAGGCTATGTTGCACCCGTCACACTATACGGGGTCCAGTCCCTTATCATAACAAAACTATATTTCCTTACCTTGGTTAAAAGCTGATGCTAAAAAGGGAGCTCAGCACAAATAAGGACAAAACACAAGACGACACAGAATTATAATGGCCATGGGACCAGTCGCCACATCCTCGTTAGTCTGCAGTCCAGGGGGTACTACGTGGAAGTGAGGTTGACTATTGGGTGCACTACGTGGAAGGAGCACCTCTTACACCCCAGGCTGACATTAGAAATATACAACAGCTAGATAGATTACAACTGATTTCCTCCATGTGGTAGTTGGATCGGCTTCTTTGGTATACGCCCATGTTATTATTTTCCTTGTTCATTAATATCAGCGGAGAGGGGGATGTAGTGTTTATGAAATATTTTGCAAATCGACAATAGTTGATATTGTAGATCGGTATTTCTATTTTGAGTGATTTTGTCAGATAACGAATTCTGAATTACATAATGCACAATAACATCGCTCTTCTCGTGATTGGCTGGATAATTTCCGAAATATTTGAAATTTGTAAAAAAATCTGTGTTAAAAAGATCATGAAATATAACTCTCTCATAACCTCATTTTCAGTGAAAGGTTATCAAAACTTGGGTTGCCAGTATATTATGCATCATCATGTACGCAAAAACGGGTGCAAGTATTTGTATAACACTTCTGGACGCGAGACTAAAGTGCACACCCATAGAGCCAGACCATCAGCCGCCACTGAATATACAAAACAAATATTAGGATGATTGATGTGTGAAATCCATCCAAGAAAGCATAGTATGTACGAGAAAGAAATGTACTCAAAGAAGAACAAAAGCTGATGAAGAATATCATGACTTAAAAATGGAAATAAGGAAGATGGTTACGTTAAGAAAAAAGAAGCAGTGGGTAGAAATCAGGCCGAAGGAAGGACATAAGGCAAAAAATGAATATAATTCTAAATCCTTTCAAGACGTAAAGAACTTTGGGACCTCGCCATGGCAACTATGTGGGAATATTTTCACGATAAAGCTTACGAACTAAGAAATACAAAATTGTGAAAACCTGGAAATTCTAAGGCTCAGTTCAGAATTAAAAGAATCAGATAGTTACCTACGTAGGATAACATATTTTGGGTAATTAGAAAATAGATTCAAATCAAAATATTGTGCTAATATTAATGGAGAACTATTACAGACTTTAAAGTAGATTTCACGAACTTATAAAAAACCCTTGGCTGAAAAAGAAAATTCCACGGGTACGGAGAAATAATTGTATTGAATGTAACTTGTAGAATACGTATTTAAAAATATGATTTGAAAGGCCGGCTCATACACAAATAAAACTGATTCCTTTACAAATGAGTTTCTGCCTGATCGGTTAATCCATAGGTAATGTTTATAATTTGCTTAAGGAAATTCATAAAACATTATACCAATTCAACATCGACATACACAATATATAGGTATTAATTTGTAGCTTTTGTATTTGTATATGTCATAGTTGACGTCGCTTTTATGATTTTTAGGCTAATCTCGCTGAAGGAAATGGATCACATTTTATGAACTTTGTGAAGTATTCTCACTGGAACCTGGAACCTTCGGTGCAAGATAGTGAATGGATCACTTAACGCAGTGGTTCTCAAACTTAGTACGCGTACCCCCAGGGGTGCATGAACGAATTGAAAGGTGTACGCGATCAGCTTGGAAGAGAAATGTTGAGAATATCCACATGACAATATTTTTGCTGCAGGCTTCGTAGCTTTAACACTGAACAGGAAAATAAGATGGATTTTGTTTCGTATGTTTTTGGAATAAAATACTCGTTCGAAATCTATAATGGACTAAATTTGGAGCCGAATCTCTGCTTGCAAGTTTCAAATGCACAACCAGATATCAAGATACTGTGATAGGCTATGAAGGCACCTTCTTCTCATTAGAAACTTTGAGGATTTTTATAATAAAAACTCCAAAATCATGCTTCACAGTTTGTTTACAAACCTTTTTTTTGCTTACTTTTTTGCCAATAACTCTGGAACAATATATGAAAATTAAAGTTTTTTTACATGTGCTTCACATTTTTATTCTTGTAACTAATCATACTTCATAAAGATGTAAACGTAGGAACACCCAATAAAATATTAAACGTATGATTCTATTGTTTATTTGTTTACGATCTTTCCACGTGCAGCCCAATGCCATTTTGCCCTATTGCAGATGCACGCCTCCAACATATCAAAAACATGCCATATATTTGTGAAACAGACCTTCAAGAACTTTGCAATGCTGGCTGAATCACTTCTATAGGTGCCCTGAGTGCCGAAAAATTGCAATTTAAATTTAACGAGATGTTTAAAAAAGAGGTGAAAATCGCACATTTGTAATTTCGGAAATATAAAAACTATGGATCTGCAAATTTTCATATTTTCGTACCGGACATGACCCTTTCAGTATTCCATATTTCAAATAAATGAAAAAATGTAAGAATGGGGTCCGTTGATTTGACATTTTGGGCCCTTTTTTGTCCATTTACTTATATCATTTTTTGGCAGTTTCACAGTGGTTATAACAAGCATATTAAGACAAAACCATAACATTTATCTTTTAAAATCGTATTTTACGGTTCCTTTAAAATATTAACAAACTATATCCTAGTAGAACATATGAATTCACCACCAAACTTGTGAGATTTATTGGTAACTCTATGTTTAATGTATGTAAAGTTTCATTAAGATCTTTCTGTCCTTGCTATACTTCATGCATTCCAATATTATATGTATTACATTTGCACTTTCCCATCCATATTAAACATATCTTATTCTTCGTAGTTCCAATTTTCCACAAATAAAGTTTAGTACATAAAGCATCTGACCAAATATCTTCATTGAAAGGCTCGAATGTAAAACATGGTAAGTGACATTTTGGTCATTTCTCAGTTCATTAAGAAAAAAGGTTATTAGAATCTACACTGTAGAAAAATTGTTTTCGTGTTGTTGTGTTTACCAATTTAAGAAGGCTTCACTGAGTCCATTGCAAATTGTATGACATGGCAATTTCACTAAGAAATTGAAGCATGTTACATTTTACTTTGAAACTCAAACGACCAAAATATCACCATCTTTTACACCCGAACCCTTCAATTTTTAACTCAAAGACATTTCTTGCACCACTGTCATGACGAAAGTAAGGCTGTTGTGGCTTGAATTGCGCAGATGACCTATACAGTTCAAACATTATCCTCGGCAATTCCAAAGATATTTTTCAACAATGGTTTACGCTTTACCTTCTGTAGAAGTTGTGCCCATTTTCATGGCCACCGCCAGCTTCAGTTATTTCGGTATTTCGTTTCCAAGACACATTAACTTCCGAGTTTCATTTAGGTATTGGCCCTTCATTTTCTTTTGTTGACTCAATTCCATTAACCAGATTGGATTTTCCATTTGGACCTTCCGTGATGGGATCCACCTCTTCTCAGCGTGAGATTAGCCATCTTCCCTTTCATTTGATATTCCCGGAACGCCTATCGCTGTTATTTTCTCAAGATAATGAAAGAACCACTCGCGGCACGGATTCCCACATCTCGTTCCACATCGGCAGCAGAAATGACAATGGCGCATCAGGGATCGGAGGAGGATTGGAATTTCAATCAAGGATTGGCTGTCATTAATTACACCAGACGGAGTGGTTTTCTGCAACTGATATCTGGGTCAAGTTACGTTTTCGTTCATTACATGAATACAAGGTTTTCTTACTGGATTCAGACTGACTCTCTTCCTTCCGTTTTTGCTTGTAAAGGTGTAACTCTACATACGGAAACAGCAGCATTTAAAATTATACTCTTGGATTTTTTTTAGTCTGTGTCCTTACTGTAGTGTTATGTAAGGTACCTGAACCCAATATGGCCTACCTAAGGTTTTTGATTGTTTCTAATGGTGTACAAAAACAGAAAGATAAAACTAATAGCAAAATTCAAAAGGAGGAACATTTCTGGGCGATTTCTGAAAATTGGAGCCAGTTCCAAAGAATAATATGGGTTCAGTGAAGATTTTGTTAAAAAGTAACAGCTAGGCCATATTTATTTATTATTATCCTGCGCACAACAGGCATCTGCCCTTTTACAGTGCAGAGTACATTTGAGGATTTATACACTTAAAATAATATTTATACAGATTTTCAGATATAAGAAAATACATATAGAGGTTACATATATCATCCTTATAGATTACCGTGGATAAAAAATGAATGAAATCTTACACAATTACATTCATATATGTATGTGAGTATATACACACATAAAGCAGGTAAAGAAAGAAAACAGAAAAGATAAAATTAAGTAAGAGTGTTGTCCATTAAATAGCGTTTATACTCATAAAATTTAGCAAATATGTTCAAGTGTACACCCTCTCTCTAACCATTCATTATGCAAGCTATACATTCTAGGCAGGGGAGCCATTTCTGCGGATTTTGTACGGGTGGGGGAAATTGCAAAGAGTTACTTTCTTGATCACAACTTTGGATGGGGGACATAGAAAGCTATTTTTGAAAGCAGAGAGGAAGAATCCAATTTGTAGTTAAGAAGTTTGAAAAGAAAAAGGAGCTGATGTATGGTTCTTCTGTTTTCAAGGAAGGTAATGTGTAATTTAATTAGTAATTCGTTATAAGGTGTCATCTTTGGATATGCACCATCTATCCTAAAAACTATATAACGAGTGAATTTATTTTGAACTTTTTCAATAAGATCTATTTGTTTACTGGTTTGTGGACTCCACACTATAGATGCGTACTCTAATTTGGGCCTAACATATAGGTTAAATAATGATAACAGCGCTTTATTTTCATTGAATTATTTTGCAGTTCTCATAATGAACCCCAGTTTTCTATGCGCGTCATTAACAGTCTTTGTGATATGTGACTAAAACGATAATTTATCATCGAACACTACACCAAGATCTGTTATTGAGTTTTCCCTGTCTATCTGTGTGTGTGCTATTTCGTATTTATAGTGGATTGGGGATTTCAATCTGGTAAATGTTACGGCCCTGAATTTCTTATGGTTAAGATTAACTTTATTTGCTTTACACCATGCGTTGAGATTTTCGATATCCTCTTGTAATTTAATGGAATCATCTTCATTGTGAATGATCCTATAGAATCTTAAATCGTCAGCAAATAAGAGTTTCTCGGAATTTCTAAGCTGTTTAGGTAGGTCGTTAATTAATATTAAATACAACAAGGGACCAAGATTAGAACCTTGAGGTACGCCTGAGCCAGCTACAAATTCATCGGAGCAGCAACCTTGATAATTTACGTATTGTTTTCTGTTTTTGAGATACGAGCACATTAAATCTACGAGGGAAGAGGAGAAGTTATAAAATGCTAATTTTTTCAAGAGAATATCATGGTTTACAGTGTCGAACGCTTTAGTTAAATGGAAATGAAGTTTGTAATTTCTACGAGGTTCGTCGCAACAGATCTCTTTGGTACGAATCCGTCCTGGTGCGAGGAGAGAATTGGTTTTACGTGAGCAAAAAAGTGTTTATAAAGAATCTGTTCTAATAGTTTAGCTGGCGCAGAGAGTATCGCAATTGGTCTGTAGTTTGAAATTTGAGATATATCTGATGTTTTTGGTATGGGACAAATTTGGGACAATTTCCATTTATCTTGAAATCTCGATGTTTGTATTACAAGACTGAAGAGTATATGTAGCGGATATTTTAGACTTTCACCACACCCCTTGATTACGTACGTAGGGGGGGGGATAAGATCAGGCCCAGCCGGTTTTTTTTTAGGTTTAAGATTATTTATTGCTGTTTCTACTTCAGCGATTGATATATCCTGTAAATTTAGAGAAGATAGAAGGGCGTCCGTTTCAGAAAAAGGGGTTGGTGGTTCGTAAGAAGATGGTTTCTGTACGTAAACAGAGTGAAAGTGTTTCGCAAACGCTTCGGCAATTGAGTTCTTGCTGTCGAGTTCTTGATTTGCATTACATATAAGTTGTGCGTATGACGATCGTTTCTTATTTCTTATGAAGGACCAGAATTGTTTCATGTCCCCTGCTTTAACACTAGCTTCAATACTTTTCAAGTAGTTTGAGTACGCATTCTGAATATTCTTTTTTAGTCTGGTTCGTATATTTTTGAATTTTGCTACATGCATTTGAGTATTCCCTACCTTATGCTTCATTTTACAATGATGTTTTGCTTTGGATGTCAGATCCCTTATAATCTGTCGCGTGAACCAACAAGGGTAGTGGCGGGAGGAGGGGGTTGAAAGAGGAATGCAATCATCGAACACGGACGTGACAATCTGATAAAATTTTTCAACGACAATATTAACGTCTGAGCACAATTTTAATTCTTCCCAATCTATCGAAGTAATTTTTTTATACATTTTGTTAAAATACGCTTTCATAATATTGTAGCGTTTCTCGTTTGGTTCCGGATTTCTTGTTTTACAACGTACATGACTTACTTTCAAATATAAAGTAGGGTGATGCTTATCCTCAGGAACGGACAGAGGTTCTTCTCTGGACAATTTTATGTGGTTCAGATTTGTTAGTACTAGGTCAAGCATTTTCCCATAATTATTCCTAATATTATCTTTTATTTGTAGACCAGTTAGTTGGAGAAAGTTACATAATGATTGACAGGTTTTATTGTTGTTTAATGCTTTGCGATCTGTATCGCGAATTTCCGGAATGTTAAAATCACCAATTATCAGAATCGGACTCCCCTGCGGGCAATGCATAGTTATACAGTTGAAAAGAGCATCATAAAAGGCAATATCAGACTTAGGAGGTATATAAATTGCACACATATACAGGGTGTCGCAAAATTCTTTCAACAACGGTTGGGTGCTGGTAGATATCATAAAAACAAGTAATTTCTTCCTTTAAAGTTTACCTCGAAAGCGCTTAGTTTCTGCGCTATAAGAGCTTAAAATCTATCCTGTACGTATGCAACCCATCACAGCAAACGCTTGCTCTTACATAACTACCAGGGGCGTGTGGCAGGGTTGCCACTAGCGTCCTCGTTAAGAGAGACGACTTGAAAACAACAACTTGGGAGTCTTGCCTGAGCAAAATCAAAAACATTAATGATACATACGATGTTGTAAGAAGCATTGACAGTATTTGTAAACAGACCAAGACAAACAATGGACAGACTGAAATTCAAGATTACTCATTCTAAAATATCTCCATGATTGATTGATTGATTTGGTTTATTTTAATTCGCTTTTCTGGCAACTTTGGCTAATCACGAAGATGAGGATGATATGATGAAATAACAAATGACACCAATGTCTAGGCTAGGATTTAAACCCGAAACACCTGACGCCGTAGCGCCACGGAGTGTTTTGTATGTCATGCAATATCAACAGTTGCAAGGGACACGTGAGATAGGGGAAATCCAACGTCATCCACAATACGAAGAAACCTTCGGGGTTAGTGTCTACAGCGCCAGCGTAAGAAACACAGAGCAACGCGTTATGAGGCCAAGGTCACAAATAGCCAACATACAATACTTATTTTAGAAAACAGTGGCAACCTATAAATTTTACCGAAAACTGATATGCATGTAAGAAAAAATATGTGTTTTAAAAGTGGGTTTCAAGAAAATTCCAACGATTATTTGCAATACTAGGAACTTACGAATTAAAAACTTCCCCCCCCCCTCTCTCTCTCTCTCTCTCTCTCTCTCTCTCTCTTTTTTTCTCTTTCTTTCTTTCCATTCAAACTGGTTCATCTTGAATGCACTATTAAAGAAGTTGTAAATTAATATTTCATTGAAAGGAACATTGAGTTCGGTGCATACTGCCTGTACTAGTTTGTTCCGCACTTCACGATATCGTTTGATATTGGTACATACATCAAGAGAAATCCTCGTAAATTGCACCCTTTTCATGTGTGGGTATTAGTTTTCTCATTTTGTGTCTTTGTTTCGCATTCTTATCATCGAACGTTGAAAAAAATAATCAAAAGGAAATCATTGAGTACACGTCATAAATTGTACATATTCATCATTCATTGTAGCAACTTGATATCAACATTGAAATGTAAGAGTAACATTTTGGGAAGACACCAAAATGTCAACTTTTAGTTCACCCTGGAAACAACGTTTTGTAGCAAACGAGCGAGATTCCGACATCTAGATGAACTTTCGGGATAATTTTTGTGAATTTCTATTCTTCTCGTTGTACGTCATTATTCTGCACTTTCAGGCCAATAGTAAATACGATCCAGTGACACCTTTGTCCAGGTCGGAACTCGTGTCCGGAATATTCGGTAGAGAGATCATGTGTTGATCACTAAACGTACTCAGTCACCGAAGTGGCTCAAGAATATTCATCTGCCGGAGATTTTTGTTTCTTTTCAGTGTAGAGGTTTGCCTGCTTTTTATTACGAACTAGATTCGCAATAGCGCTAGTTCTCAATTTTCTAATAAATAAATTGTAATAACACTACAGTCTGCGTGTTCAAAACGAGGCAGCAAACACATCATGTTTACATATGTTCGTTCGTGGATTTCGCCTATCTCACGTGTCCCTTGCATTGTTGATATTGCATGACATACAAAACACTCCGTGGCGCTACGGCGTCAGGTGTCTCGGGTTTAAATCCTAGCCTAGACATTAGTGTCATTTGTTAATCCATCATATCATCATCATCTTCGTGATTAGCCAAAGGTGGCGGAAAAGCGAATTAAAATAAACCAAATCGATCAATCAATTATGGAGATATTTTAGAATGACTAATCTTGAATTTCAGTCTGCCCATTATTTGTCTTGGTCAGTTTATAAATACTGTCAATGCTTCTTAGAACATCGCAAGTACCATTAACGTTTTTGATTTTGCTCAGGCAAGACTTCCAAGTTGTTGTTTTCAAGTCATCTCTCTTAACGTAGAACGTTAGTGGCAACCTGCCACGCGCCCCTGGTAGTTATGTCAGAGCATGCGTTTGCTGTGTTGGGTTGCATATGTACAGGATAGATTTTAAGCGCTTATAGCGCAGAAACTAAGCGCTTTCGAGGTAAACTTTATAAGGAAACGTTACTTGTTTTTATGATATCTACCAGCACCCAAGCGTTGTTGAAATAGTTTTGCGACACCCTGCATATGTAACTACCAGGAATTGTTCGAACTTTAACTATTATAATATCAATATCTCGATCATCTATTAAACATTCTACTTGAATCGCAATAAGTTCCCTTTTGATTCCAATCAATACACCCCCTCCCAGGTTTTTGTTAGTTTGCAACGATTTACGATCGGCTCTGAATACATTGTACCGGTCATCAAAAAGTTCAGAACTGTTATGTGTTGAGTTCACCCACGTTTCGGTGCAAATGACTGCATCATAGTTATTGGCGTTTATAGCCACGTAAAAATCTTTAATTTTAGTACGTAAGCCACGAAACGTTCTGGTAGACAGAATTTAGGTAAAAATGGCAAAGGAAAAAATTGCAACGGAAAAAATGCCAAAGCGGAAATGGTAAGCGGAAAAAATGGCAAAGGGAAAAAATGGCAATAGGAAAAAATGGAAATGGAAAAAATGGCAATGCAAAAAATGGCAACGGTAGAAATGACAAGAATAGAAATGGGAAATGCAATATATTCTGATTTTATGTGAAAATTGAGATATTATGTCTAGCGTTGCATCATTTGTAATTAAATATAATATAATTTTGATGTCTTAACACTGTCTTTGAATAGATAAATTGTATTTGATGTTCCAAAAAATTATTATTATGCCGTTTAAATTCTTCATTCTTTAATCTGGTAGAACTTGCGGCTCCTATTAAATTACTATAAAATCACATGTTAATGAAAGGTAACCTTTTTGAATAATTTCAAGCATGAGAAATAAAACTTGGAGGGTAGCATAGCAGGTGTTTCAATTTTGACTGAAAACAAGTTTACATCTTGCGCCCACCTTCTGACCAATCACACTTGTTTAATACAAGTATGACCACCCCAACCCTTATCTACCCCCAGCACTAATTTGTGTAACTCATTCCGCTCAGGAAGAAGAACTTGTTTACTTCTTCGAAATGGAAATTGTTAGATCTCAGAAAGGTGGAGAGAAGCTCTTCTTCCTAGGATACGCGTATACAAAACAGTCTGATCTGAAGAATGTTATAAGGTGGAGGTGTGCTGACAGAAACAAATTCAAGTGTCGAGGAATTTTAAAAACAAATTTGAAGTTTCAGAAGAGTTGGAACACATGTTGACAACTCGTTGAGGCTCAGAAGCGTTCGTCCACGCTTCCCTCCGCATACTTGGAACACTCACGAGGCAACGCTAACATACAACCCTCGTACAAATAACATCTGCGAGGGATGGAACAAGTTTTCGCATTTGGTGGGCTACAAGTATCCTACAGTGTGGAAGTTAATCAGGTGCATCCAACACGAAAATGCAGCAGTGAAAGCGGTTATTATGCAGGCTGAGAGAGGACAAGGAGAATATATACCGACATGCAACACAGACTGCGAAATTTGTGCATTGATTACAGTGCTAACAAAAGAACATTGGAGGATTTCTTACGAGGAGTTTCACACAACCTAAAGTTGCAATGCATGTAAAGTGACGAAATCAATGGTGATACATATTGTTAGTTAAATACAGAATTACCCGACCCTGTGGCCGAGTGGTTAGTACATCGCGCTGCGACGCCAAGGGTCCCGGGTTCGAATCCCGGTCGGGCTTGGTTGTTTGTGAATGTCCATTCATCAATTTCATCATTTCATCACTCATCCCCATCTTCGCAAATTAGCCAAGAGGCACAAAACGCGAAGTAAAATAAACTAAATCAAATCAAATCAAAATTAAATACAGAACTGTAAAGTGACGAAACCTAAGGTGAATATATACTATCCTTGTTAAATACTGCATCAATGTTTTTCTTCCTTCCGAATTACATATGATTTGCTTATAACAAATATTTATATTTCCCTAGTTTTGGAACCCAAACGCAACCACTGGATATGTACAATAAATAAGAATAGTTGCTGTAAACCAAGTGAAAGTTTCAGAATACGTGCCTATGACTTTTGCCTTTGTGGGTACATGCAGTCGTTCGCATTCTAAAAAGGAAGAAGAATAAGTCTGTAGTAGTCGTATTCTGATACTTTGTTACGTTCATGAAATCACGTAAGATTGATTTCGAACTGTATCACGAACATTTTATTACGTTTGGTAACCTTATTCGGTAATATAGTGTATAAATATCACAAATTTCACAAACTGAAAGAAAGTAATAAAACTCGATATATTTATGGCATGGCCATGAAGACGTTAAAATATAGTGGGAAGTTGGGATACACGTTTGATAGATACCTGATATTGCTTTTGAAAGAAATCGGTCAAGGAATTTCATATTGAAGTCTTCAACGAACGAGCAAAGCAAGATTGTAAAGAGTAAACATCATGGGATACTGTCGCTATGTTCAACAAATAATATATTAGCAAAGAAATAGTTCTAAAAATTTTCTTTCTCGCTTCGCTGGCAGTGTCATAATTTATTTAAGTCATATTATATCTGTATTTATTACTACTACTTCAGACAGGCAAGTGCGCGCACACCCATGCAATGCATTCTCACTGATATTTCAATTGACCCCCCCCCCCCAAGAAGTTGAACTCCAAGTTACACCTACGGCAAGAACGATACAAATACAGTTAAAATATTGCGCAAGTGTTATAACTAGCTTAAGAATTGCATGAAATGATTACTGGTAATAATATGTTAAAATTTTGTGTTTTTTAATGTCATCCCTTGTGTTTTGTCTAACGATTGATTAAATCAAGTACTAAACATTATCGGAAGGAAATCAATACTCGAAACGTTAAACTGAAATGTTAACATTAATCTATTTTCCATATTTTCCTGTATTTGACATCTTTTTTCTTCTCAAATGTTACGTGAAGGGAAGTGAGGGAGGGGGTTAATCTCTAGAAACATCCATGAACAAATTGAATTAGTGCGAAAATTTTTAAAACGGTCCAAAATATGCACTTAACTTCCCCAAACTTACACCCCCCCAACATTTTCCAAACCCCCCTCAAGGGAAAAATCCTGGATAAACGCCTCCATGATGACGATATACAGAGAGCGCATCGTGTGAACGTTCAGCGATCACGTGGCCTCCGTCCCATAGTGTGTCGTTTTTTACGATTCAAGAAGAAAGAGGAAATAGTCAAAAAAAGGACAGCCTTGAAAGGAACTAAAATATTTATTGACAATGATTACTCTTCGTCGGTTCGGCGGGAAAGAGAAAAGTTGTGTTGTGTTATGCAAGAAAAATTGAATAAATTAAATAATAATGGTTACATATTATCTACACTTTGATGAATTATGTAAAAATTTGTAATACATTTTTTTTTTTGTACTTGCTAAAATATGGATCCCTTAGTCCACCACGGATTCTATTTCCTTGAAAGGGGAGACTCTTGCATCACTACAGACAATGTTTGCCTACTGGTTACGTTAACCATTTTACAAAATATTGTGTGAATTATATTATAGTTGAAATACATGTTTTGACACCTGACAAACAAATAGGAATACCTTGATTCATCAATGACTTCTTGGATTACAGTGTCATCATTAATATTTAATATTAAGTTTCATAGAAAGAAATTGTTTTAATGGCGCGCAAATAATTTTACGGGGCGAAATGGCATTCTCTTTAACATTTTTTTTTTCATATAGATCGTTTGGCTCCCAGGACCGACTCCCACCGCCCCATAGCTATGGCTCTGAACTTGGACTATAAGAATAGAAGACATTTCGAGCGAAGCGAGCAATAAAATGTTACGAAATGTATTTTTATTTGTATAAAATTTGAAATCGAGAGGGGACAATTGCCCCTTACAAGTGCCCTTGGCCGTCTCGAAGAAAAATGCAAGGAACTCGTAAAAACTAATTCCATCATGAGTATCCAATTGTCCTGCTATTCTTAGATTCTCCTAGTATTTTTTTTTTTTTACTTCAATGTTTGCCTGTCCTAGAATGGACTTCCGTCCAAGGTCGGGAGGGTGGTGGGGGATAATTCCCCATGCCGCCCTGTGGTTGCGGCACTGTTTATGAGTGTCTCTTCATCAATTTCACGTCCTCATTCATTGTTGCGATTAGCTATAAGTGGCAGAAAAGCAACGCTAAGTAACAAAAATTAAATATCCACTCCTTCTCTCTACCACATGAATCACTATTACCAAAAATTGAATCCCCCCCAATTCTCATATGACATTATACTGAATCCCACACCTTCATAAATCACAAAATCCATCAAGAAGTGTCTTTGTTTTGTTGCTAGAGTAATTCTAAAGATTAGTGAGAATTCTAGGTGTTCTCTATTTTTCACAGGGGGTAGTTGCCCCCTGCTCCCTTCTAGCTACGGGCCTGCTTACACTTCCTTTGCTTCTTCTGAAAAGTTGAATAAAATTAACATGTCATTATGTCAGGGAACCGACTAGATACAAAGAGAAAGACAGTTTTTACTAAAGCTATATCTTTGCAAACTGACCATCACCTTAATTTAATAGGGTTCCAGTAATTTCACAGAGCACCACGACGTTAACGCTTTTCTATTTTTATCTGTTTTGCTTCTTCGGCACCCCATTTGTGCTTAGCGCCCAGGCAAGCACCCCACGTCGACCCCCTTTTACCAACTCTCTTTCTAATAGTATATAATTTATTTTACAAAGGTAAGAACTCTTGGAGCCACAAAAATGGTCATCAACTATAGCCGTGAATGAATCACTTAGGTTCTTCATGAAATACTTGCCATTTTATATCGAATACTCTGTCAGTAAATTTTATATTGGTACTTTATGAATATCGGTTGGAAGAAATTATACCTACATATAGTGTCTCTGATTTTTTCTACTCACCACATTCGGTTTCTTTCTGTCTGGTTTTTCATTTTCTCTATCTTCTTCAGAGAGTTTTGCAGTCAAGTTTCAGACATTGTTATACACTGAACAGAACGACAACACACGAACGGAGATGCTATACTGAGACTGGCCTAAGGCCAAAGGCATTTGACTGTTCTTTTATCTACCACTCCAAAATCATTCATCTCGCCAAGTTACAGAAAATAGTGTTGCTAACCATAGTAATATAATTCGCTACTAGGAGTCAAACCTGTATCTTTGAATTTCTTCCCTTACTTTTAACGTACATTTTTCACATGAAAGAATCGAAAGGAAAATGCAAAAAAATGTCAGTTTCATTGACTCAGGGGTTGAATAATTGAATTTACGTATCTGTAACGTATTTAAGAAATATATAAGGTATTCAAACGCTGAACTGTCAACACTGTGCGCGGAATTTGCTCCCTGGAAGGAGGGCGAGAGGTCAGTTTGACATTTTCTGGATGGCAGTGTCCCTTCCCTAGAGCTGACCAAAGCCTTGTCAAGGGAGCTAGTGTTTCCAGGAAATGGCCAAGCTCCACATTCCACTCTCCTTCCTTGACACTTTGGTTTTAGTTGATCGAGAGGTCCATTGGACTACGCTTCTTCAGCTACAAATGATTCCTTTCTGTTAATGTTGAAGTATTGTCATTCTATTGTTGATATAAACATCTATATTTACACCCCCCTGCAGGGGGGATTCATTTTTCTGATTGGGGGTATTCACCAAAATTTGGGAGGGTGTTGGGGGGTGTTAAAGGTGCGTGGATAAATCACTGATGGAGGGTCACTTTGAGTTTACTTTCGACGATATCTTTCACCTTTTGTTCCTAAGCGTTCCAGTCCTCTCCGGCATCTTCCTCCACACCAAAAAAACAAGAGGTTCTTTCTCCGTTCTCTGTTCTCCTGATCGTCGATTCTGTGTTCCAGCCAGCTTGTGTAATCGCTCAGGTCGTTCACATTCTTTTCTAGAACATCTACACGGTTTTGCATGTTGTCCACGTTCAGCAAAATCTTATTTAAGGTGTTTCGACCGTCTAAATTACATACCAACGTCGTCTGTTAAATTAAGCTTGTAAGTACTAGAAAACAGCAAATAAGCCATATTGAGTACTAGGCTATATTGAGTTCAGGTCCCTTGTGTTGACACGAACCTGAGTGTTTAAGGTTGATATCTGTTGAGATGCTAAGATTTTTTTTAAAACGTTTGCAATTCCAAATAATATTAATTTCGAAGCGGCAATTGAACTTTAGGCATCAATATTCTGAAATGCATCATAATTTGCCAGTGTGGCGTCACAATTCTAACTCGCCAGAGAAGTGAATAGACCCGCCTGAAT
The DNA here is from genome assembly GCF_977018435.1 of Lepisma saccharinum. NCBI lineage: Eukaryota > Metazoa > Arthropoda > Insecta > Zygentoma > Lepismatidae > Lepisma > Lepisma saccharinum. The sequence continues at coordinate 7,635,649 of NC_139236.1, read as the reverse complement.
ATTACTACCTAACGACAGTCTAGGTGGCAAATAAAAGAAAGGATATCAACAGGAACATAGTTACGGTAAAGAGTGTAAAAAAATAGTTTTGGTTTTGCGTTTTTCTTTTTGCCGATACGTGGGCGTACGAGACTAATTACATGCAAAAACGTAGGTGTTATGCGTGTGAATTGTATGACGTTAATTGTTTTTGTGTAAGAGTTCGTTGTGTTTAAAATGCTATAAGACTTGAACTTTTCATCCATTCTAGTGTTTATTTTCTTGACTAATGTCACGGATAATCTGTAGGTTGTTTGTACATTTACATTATTTGATAAACATTGTCTAATCTCTAAAGTCGTGTTGTGTTATTACCCAACAAGCCTTGGGAATTATAAATGATACAAGGATACAATGAGTAGAGGACTAACTTTGTGACGACTGGTGTCCAACAGGAGGATGTTTCAATGTAGAGTACCAAATAAGAATTTGTAACATTTATATGTTGACGATAATTTCGTTTTGTGCAGTGAGAGAATATTTAGAGATGGGACTAAACGGAAAGTAACAAAGAAAAACAAAAAAAACAAACGAAGGAACAAAAGTGTCGAAGTGTTAGCAGAACGATCTACATCTGGGTAAACTAAAAAGAAAATATTGTCACTGCACCATTCTATAAAGAAACATAAGGGGATGAGAAAGTATGGCTATACATATTTATAATCTCGGTCATTTTCAAGAGTTATATAATGAGCAACACGCTCTGATAGCCTTTAACTCCCAGGATTGCCCCCAGATACCCATTTATTGCAGGGTGAGTGATCACCAAAGCCACTTTTTTTATTCAGGAATAATATCTGAATAATTCTGACCCGTTCCGAAATCGAATCCGACTCGACCGCTAAGGTTTGGATGATTAATAGTGTTTCTTCCTTCATCTAATTCAGTATTTAATTATTCATCTTCATCGCCTCCATTAGCCTGCACAGGTAGAATAGCAACGCAAATATACAAACTACAAGTATATCTGTAAATAAACAGAAAGGAATGCGCATGGTAAAAGAAGCAAAATAGGCTAATCGCAAATGCGATAGTAAAAGAAATAGGATTGCACCGCAACATAAAATACATAGAATTATCCGGAGGTAGAGATCCCCACACTCTCGATCTTAGCCAGAGTGTAGGTGATGTTATCAGCCACTCCAAGGTTACCGCGACATTTAAATCGTGAGAACATGGATGGACCCCAGAGCGCATTAACTGAAAAATTCTTACCTGAGTATAATCAACCCTGGAATCGAAATCGGGTCTCATGCATGCTAGTCAAACCAAACCTACCAATGAGTAGTAAGTCATGTAATAAGGAGGTAAGGAATAAGCGTAAAATGAATAAGAATAAAATGATTATCAGGGACAAGAGTTATTGTACAAGTAGAGCTACTAGCAATATAAATGGCATAAATAAATAATGAAATACTCGCTTCCTTGCAAGGCCTTATGTGTGTCGCCTAACTACGCCCTTAAGTCGATTCTAATAGCAAATTTTCGATAATAACTTCTACCACCGCCGTAGAGTTAGGCAACACACATAACGCCTTGCGGGGAAGCAGTATTTCAGGATCAAATTGTCCCTTTTTTATTACCAGTGACTGTACTATTTGCGAAATTGAAATTGATTTTCGGATAAAGGTGATAGAAATAACCGAGGAAAGAAGTAACAGCAAAATAAATGTTTGCAACAACGGAAGGAGTTATGCTGAAAGAAGCACGAGTTGAATAAACTTGAAATCAAAATTATGTGGAGAGGACAGCATAAGTTATGCTGAAAGATGCACGGGTGGAATAAACTTGAAACCTAAATTATATGGAGAGGACAGCATAAGTTATGCTGAAAGATGCACGGGTGGAATAAACTTGAAACCTAAATTATATGGAGAGGACAGCATAAGTTATGCTGGAAGAAGCCCTTGTGGAATAAACTTGAAATCGAAATGAAGTACCGGTCAACGAAATAAACATACACAAAGAATGACTTCTCTACCAAGAAGAGTAAGACTCCCAGTTGTGACGTCGGATGTTCAACCCAAACCGGGCGAAGGAAGCTTGGGTGATACAATCAGCTGCTTGCCATTTAATCCTGCCCCTGCGTTGCCAAAATGTGTCGCGTTCGTCATCATCTTTATTCAGTACCAAGATTTTGGATCCTCATGAAGGTGAAAATAGTACCCAGCGAAATCAGAGACGATAATAATTAACGTTGTTAATTTTTTTGACAACGGAGCAAACAATGTGAGGACAATTGGACCAGTGTTTTTAAAGGCCCAGGAACCCTTAAATTCTTATGAGTTCCATTGGGTTCCGTAACGGACCGGAATATTTTTTCTCGTACATTTGAATTTGGTCCAAGTCGTGTATTGTTTCATTTCAACACACAAGATGGACCGTAATTAAATTGATCCGTAATAACGTTTCCCACACCCAATTGAAATACTTTAAAGATAGAAAGGTTCTTTACGGTTCAACACCCATTTACAATTTCTGATTTTCTCCCTCGGACCGGAATTGAATTTGTTGACAATTCCTGCACCTTTAACAACCCTCACTTGGACTTAGAGCAGTGGAACATTTTCATCTACGGTGACTGGGAGACGAGTAAACAAATGACTATCCACTTCAGTTTGCGAGTTGGCAGCGTTCGTTCTTTTCTTGGTATGACGGTAAACAGGAAAAAACACAAATATCAAAAAAGGAAATGAACGAGTAACCTAATGCAGTTCATGAATAAGCTAGAGGGATTAGCCATGAATAGGAATATGTGTGGAGTTTAATATGCCCAACGGCAGAATTTCTCCCAAAAGAACAAGGAAATCAGAATGCCTCTCCTCTTGCGGTTGTTCAGTTCAATTCTCTTTCGCATCCTATGATCCATACGAGAGAAATAAACATTTTTACAACGTATTGACATTTAAATCCGCTCTTTGTTCGAAAAACTTTTAAACGATATCAAAGCTAATGATTCAATGGATGCATTAGTGGGAAACAAAAGAGAGTTCAAATAGAACATCGAACAAAACATTCAATGGGGATATTGCAATATGAATCAGGCATCACAATCAGCTCTCCAACAGTCTGCTTATAATGAGCTATAGAACACCAGTATCTCGTCAATGTATATCATGAACTGTAGCATTGTAATTGAAGCTAAACCCCATTGTAACATAAAACTATGAGGTAGTTACAGTAATACAAGGTAATGACAAGGGAACTCTATAATTTCGAAAACTATACAATAGACTGTATAAAACTGGAATTTACCATTTATTATTCAGTGTTACTGTTAGCGTTATTTGTGTTATCTATTCAGTGTTAATTGCTGAGGTCTAATTCTGTGCCATCATTAAGTAACGGTAATATTTACCCAGGCGATTGTATTACTTTCAACCCTTAACTTGAGCCACTCGATTTTCAAAACGTACTTGGAGCCCTAGGTTCCTCAGGATCCTGAACTAAAATAACACTTCAAGAGGAAAAAATTTACCAATATTTACTTCTTGCACTTTTATTATATTACAACATGCTTGAACATGCTTATGTGCATTGAAAACAAGCAAAATAAGAGAGTTAGTACAAAGTAAAGTAGACTAAAATAGACTAACACTCTGTGGGTTACAGATATTTAACTTACACCAGAATAATAGCAACTTCTATGCACTTTACCAATGCACTGTAAAGAAATTTCATGGGAGTGTCGAGAATTTAGCGACTCAGATAGCTGAATTTCAAAGAAACTAGATTTTTTTTCAGTTGAGATAAATATTTATCTTATTATTGTTCGTATTAACGTTCACTAGCTTTTACATTCTAAGATTTACATATCTTCTCTGGGCACTGGCTACTTGATGCAAGCAATTGAATCATCTGCCATAGAGATTCCATTGGCTACTCTAGTATGATTTCACGTAGTTCGAGTGAAATCGTACTAGAGGCGCTAGTGAGAACCGATACTACTTAAACGGCTGTGGAGAAGATTTTCCTCAGTCAAAAACTGGTACTTTTGAGTCTCAACTCTACTTCCTGTCAGTGATCTGTTAGTTCGTATGAACTTTCCAACCTGAGCATTACCAGTGCGTAGTTAGAGATCGGTTAGTTCCTTGAACTCTCCAGACTAACTATTGCCTATTTTTGAGGGAGCAGGAATAGGTTTATAATCCATTTTGCCTTGACTCATTTCACCCAACAGGTTAATAGGTGCCGGGGCTTGCCCCGAGTTGATATTTTCCTGGAGATGAGGTCTTGCTCGAAAAGGTTTATTATCCATTTCCCTCAGTCGGCTTTTAGCAGGGGTTGCTATTCCGGCTTCCCGCGCTACGGCGAGCGTGAATGTCTTCTGCTTTCGTGATGCCAACTTGGGGGCTCCTCAGCTGCGAGCCGCTTCATAACATGTACAATCATACAGGTTTATCTCCTCAGGAACGCAATTATAACTCTTGTAAAGCAATGCACCAAATCAGTTACTCAATCAATCAACATCGCGCTACGACGCCAGAGGTCCTGGGTTCGAATCCCCGCCTGGGAGTGGATATTTGTGACTGTGCATTCATCATTTTCATTATGTCATCACTCATCTCCATCTTCGCAATTAGCCACAAGTTGCACAAAAAGTGAAGTAAAATAAAGCAGATAAATAAATCAATCATTAAAACATTCATTTCCCCTGTCTGCAGAGTGTGCTTTTACTCGATCCTTGCGTGTAACAGCGCCTCATGCCACGACTATTGTTCAGTTTACATTATGGGTAAAATTCTGCAAGTCCCAGCCCCACATGTTAGTGTAGTGTTTACAACTAAACTTGTCTCATGTTTTTCCGCGTGATTACTCACTCAGATAGGAATGTAAATTATCAGCATCAACGATAAAGTGGAGGAAACGATAAATAAAAATGACCCTACCAATGAAGTCAATGGTGCAGTAACTAATTAATATCCGCCACAGTAATTACAACATAAAGAAACAGCTCGAAGCTGAAATAAATAAATCTGAAAATGGCTTTAAATTATGTCATCTAAATATTAAAGGTTTACTAAACTCCATAGACGAATTTAAACAAATAATATCGGACTTCACCTGATAGCCATTACAGAAAGCTGATTAATACCGAACATTAGTAATAATATGATAGACATCGAAAATTACACATTAGTTCGACAAGATAGATTAAACAAATCTAGAGGTGGTGTGTGCTTAAACATATCTAAATCGCTTAAATGGGAATTTTTAGACGGGTTTTTTAATAATGATATCGGAGTAGAGTCCGTTGTAATCGAATTAACTATCGATAGGAAAAAGATTGGTAGCATATAAGGCCCCTAATGTCAGCTATGCTCACATCAGCCACATAGCTGATATCCTCCAACACCTATACTCTTAAATTACGATTACTTCATTGTGTTAGGCGACTGGAATATAAACATGTTAAGAAATAACGAAAGCAGCACTCGACTCCTTCAGAGAATAATCAAGGAAGTTCACGGGAAACAATTAATTACCAAACCAACCAGAGTGACAGCGACGTCAAAGTCATTAATTGATTTAATCGTTTGTTCACAGGATTTAATTGTAAAGCAAATTGGGCAGAGCGAGTTACCTGGAATTACAGATCACCATATGACATACTCCATATTTGACCTGTACGCACCAAAATAGTTTTAAAATTTATCAAAATTAGGAATTTCAAAAGCATCGACTTGGACAAGTTTCGAAAAGACGCGGAAAATGTGGAATGGTGTAAAATCGAAAGAAACGACGACGTAGATGCAGCGGTGGAGGCCTTGAATGATAACATTATCAGGCTAATAGATAAGAATGCCCCCCCCCCCTCCCAGCGAAAAATCTGTGTAACCAAACCTCCCGCTCCCTGGATTTGAAATCGAGTAAGGGAATTCTGGAAGTTGCGCGACTACTTTCATCTGAGGTACGTAAATACAGGAGACCCAGACGCTTTCCTATCATACAAATACTTCAGAAACAGAGCCAAACAAGCATTCAGAAACGCAAAATTTAAACACTATAACGAAACGGTAAATATGAATATAAAAATGCTAAGAACTTATGGTCTAACCTCAGAAGCCAGGGACTTTTACCAAATAGAAAGAGTAATGCGCTCTCCTCAGATACATTTCAGCCTGATGCACTAAACGAGTTTTTTCTTAACCCAAATGCATCCTCAGATAGAAATGCAGCGGTGATTGATGAAATTAACACTTATCTCCAGAAACCCAACAATGACCCCTTCATTTGTACCCCAGTAAGTAGCGAACAAGTACGTAACATAATAAACAAAACGAAATCAAGAGCGTGAGGTTGTGATGGCATAAACCTAACTGTTTTGCAACATTACATCCCCTTTTGCTTAGAAGCTCTTACGCACGTTATTAATCTTTCTCTTTCCAAAGGTTGGTTCCCTCAAGAATGGAAAAAATGCGAAGTAACTCCTATACCTAAAAAATGCAACCCCACAAAAATTAAACATCTAAGGCCCATTAGCATTCTATAAACAATGTCCAAAATACTTGAAAAGGTAATTTATGAACAAATACTTCCACATATTTAAGGTTTCCTACCGCACTTTCAATCTGGTTTTAGAAAAATGCACTGCGCTGGTAGATATCGTAGACAATATAAGTAAAGGAATAGACGAAAATAAAGTTACACTGTTAGTCTTGTTGGACTATTCAAGAGCGTTCGACTCGATCAATCATGGATTGTTATTGGCCAAACTCTATCACTATGGCGTTACCGGAAACGCGTTAAATTGGTTTCGTTCATATTTAGGCGACAGAAAACAACGTGTGAAATATTGGGAACCGGACGTTACGTACTCTAAATGGTTAGCTGTTCAATAAGGCGTCCCTCAAGGAAGTATATTACGTCCACTGCTATATATATATATATGTATGATTTACTTAACTGATTTCGACCTCGCTGTCCGAAATTGCCACTACCATCAGTATGCTGACAATTTTCAAATCTATAATCAGTGTAATACAGAAAACTACGATAATGCGATGACCAAACTCAAATTCGACCTTGATGCTATAAGGTAGCCCGGGGCTATATCGATCATTTCACATTGAACAGTATATTAAAAATTGAAAAAATCTTTTCCTCGCAAAACTGTTAATTTATTCTGAAACACCATTCTTTTGGCTGCAAAAGTGCACAATTTAAAATTATATGTTTATATTATAAAAATAGAAAAACTGAAACATTACACATTGCAAGATTTTCCAAAACTACGGGGTAATTCTGATCACTTGCAAAATCACATGTCTAGATGCATTTTCCATAAATGAATTGTTTCTTACCAAAAGCTCCTACACATATTTCATGAAACCAGTGTCGCATCGTTGACATCGTATCCCGTCACCTTTAACAACACTTTCGTTGGTTGAGTAGTACAACTGACCGCAAAAACCGCAAGGGATATTGTCTTCATCGTTACCGACATTCTTAATTTGCTGTCGTTCTTTTCATTTTCTTCCCTACAGGTGTATGCTCGTCAGATGTTAAATGGCATGCTCCCACTTTTCTTCTACATGGTTTTGGCTTTTCTGGCTCTTTGGTGGGAGATGGGATTATTTCGGAGAATGGTGAAGTCGAAGAGGATGTGATTGGTAAATTTGTAGAGGCCCTGATAGGGGAGGATGGTGCAGTAGAAGGGTCAGACTTAGGGCTAGGCCTATCATTAGGTTGTGGAGGTTCTTCTAGCACTGTAATGACGTATATGGCACTTTGAAGAGGCCCGCCACAGCACGTAAACTTACATCTCCACGCAGTACGCTTGAAACAGCCCTATTCATATTGTACTTCGACCATTTCATTCAAATCCCTTTCGACTTATGCAAACCATCTGCAACGATAACAAAAGTTATCGTATTTAATTTTTGGAGTGGATTAGCACAAAATCTGCTGATCGATATAGCCCCGGAAAAAATGCTCGTAAAAGCCCCAAAAGCCAATATTTCTTTCATTGGTTGGCTACACTGTGCTATACAACTTTGGCGCCACGAACGTGTATGACTAACAACTAATATACCTACCCTGTTGTTACATATATAGTTACTCATTCACTCATAATAATGTGGCTGGTACAGCTTACATTCTAAAGCTTATCTGTTTAACTATGCGAAAATGCACATGCAGAGTACATACCTTGTTTTCAAAACATTTTTTTTACAGGCACATCAATTACAAACAGCAGCAGTGTTGTGCGCGTCTCAACCGTGTAGGTTCTCTTTCTCCACTGATGCCATGCAGTTCACCAACTCGAACATTAACAATGCGCTAGGATCGAATATTCTTTCATCGATTGGAATAGCCCCTTGGTCCAAATAGCCCCGGGCTACCCTAACAAATTGGTCACGGAGGAGCTCCCTTCAATTAAATCCAACAAAATCTTGCTCCATGATCATAGGAACTCATGGTACACTTAAAAAACTTCACATAAAATGCATCTTCTTCTCCAACTCTTGGCAGTATACCGCTAAGCGAAGTGGATACATGCAAAAACTTGGGGATTATGTTCGATAGGCACTTAAATTTGGAGATACAAGTGGAATGTATTGTGAAAATCTGTATGGTGAAACTTAAATCTTTGTATCATTTAAAACATACTCTGGACGCTAATGTTAAAGATCGCCTTATGCAAGCACTCGTCCTATCCACATTAGACTATTGAGCTCCAGTATACAGTAATATCTCCCAGGGATTAAACTATAAACTTCAAGAAATTCAGAACTGTTGTAAACGTTTCATATTTAAACTAAAAAGAAAAGACCATGTATCCCCTTATTTAAATAAACTTTCTTGGCTAAACATTAACAATAGAAGAAAATACTTAACACTCACCTTGATGCACAAAATACTTAAGAGTGGTTCCCCAAAATATTTATTCGATAAGATCTGCTCTCGTAGAACATCGGTCGAACATAATATCCGCAAGAAACACAATCTAAAAATCCCCAAACATAAAACCGCCACATATAACAAGTCCTTCATTGTTACAGGGATAAGGGAATGGAACAAACTGCCTGCACCATTGACTAACGTTATCTTCCATCATAGTTTTAAGAAACAACTAAAGAACTTACTATTGTCCCAACAACTACATTAATCTTCATATGTAAACAATTGCACCTGCACTTACACATCACACAATGCATACCTAACACCCCCCCCCGCACACAAAATGAACTACTACGTATCTTTTATACTTATCAATTCAATGTATCATTTTATTATTGTATTATCTTTATATTATCTTTATTGTATTTTCATGATCAATGTGCTTTTTTCTATGTTTTTTATTCATTTATTGTATCCTTGTACGGTTGGTTGTAAGAACGGCCCAAGAGGCCGAAACACGCCTGCTTAAATAAAGACCATTCTATTCTATTCTATTTAAAAACTGTAAATAAAAATTACAAAACAATGAACTACGAAGTACATGTTCATCCAGATGCAGCCGAGGTTTTAAAAGCTTGCTTGGTTTTACTCTCGGAGCTTCCCTTCTCTATTCTTCTAGTTATTTTTTCCACATCTGTTCTATCTTCGCCTCCTGGTAGAAATATCTTTATAAAATTTAAACCAGGTCAAAACCAATCCCGATATCATTAGATATTATTAGAATCATTAAATCAAGAAGAATGGCGGGAGAGAATAGAAAATTTCATAGGATCCTTGTTGGAAAATCTGGTGGTAACAGACCTGTAGGAAGATTAAGACAAAGGTGGAATGACAGTATTTGGACGGACATAAAGATATAAAAGCAGCTGGTAATCCACAAAAACCCACTTGAAACGTTAAGTGGCAGAGCAGCCACAGGCTGAACTTCGCCGATTGAATAAAGAATTTCTAATTCTAATTCTACTTCAATCATGAACTTAATTTGGTATAACATCTAATCCGTACGAGTTCAGATTTGAAAATATGCCTTTGTTTTGAAAGGTAATATATGAGAGCATTAGATACATAAGCGCTTAACTGTCATAATGTCTAACAAATATCTTATTCTAGAATATAATTGATTGATTGATTAATTTAGTGTTTGAAGTCCACTATATGCACTGTAAGGCTAATCGACTGGACGTACAGTTTAAAGTGGGACCCTAACCACCATGTACCTCCACCGGGTATAGAACCCGGTAATTGCAAGGCAACGACGCTACCATTCTAGAATAGAAGATAAGATAGAAGATAGAAGAGAGACATCCTAGTGAAAAAGCAACTTAGCGTCAGAACAATTTCATTTTAAATGTCACAGAAAATTGATGACTATTTTAATGGATAAATCATGTTTGGTGTCACATTAATAATGAAAATGTTTAGTAGACTAAAGTACAAAGCAGATATTTTACTGCTTTCGATTGGTTGCTTAACGTCACAACTTCAACCGTCGATCATTCTCTTGCGAAATGTAGCCACTTGAATTTATGACATTCCGTGGCAATCGCATCGTTGTATAACACTGGCCTGTCAGTGCGTAGTACTCTACAGTCCCGAATTGCCCAATAAAACCTTGTGTATCCATTACGTTCTTTAGCATCACTAGCAATGAATGATAGTCTGGGGAAACATACCTCATATATAAATACATATCTATCTCCTAACAGTGCCCAAATCGAAACTCTCCTAGTTGAATTTTGAAAACTTTTCCACCTTCTCGAAGGCATAGTAGTAACTTAGTCGACTTGTGATCGAAGGTTCCCAGATTCTATAAATATTCTATGGTCGTAGAGCTAGGTAACACACATAACGCCTTGATAAGAAGACAGTATTGTCCCATTTTTATTCTCGCTGACTGTACTCTCTATATTGTAGACCCAGTTTAACATATCTCAACATAATATGAAATTAAATGAAACTCTAGTGATTATATAAATATATTACAAATAGTTCTGTCTATACCATATACTTATGTGTATACTATATCTCCACCGATTGCTCATGCTTGTCTATTCCTTAAAGAGAGAAGATGATTTAAGTGCTAGCAGTGGTTTGAGAAACATTTTTTGTGTTACAGAATTAATTTTAAATTATAAATGACCGTAATATATTATTTCTTTATACTTTATATCAATACACACACGTTAAAAAAGCGTCACATCCAACCTACCTAAACGTGAAACATTACCATAGCCAATATGTCTCTGATAGAAACTCCTTTGAAAAACCGAATGAGGTCATCAGTGACTACGACGGGAGGATATTTACTTCTATGAGTTATAGGAGTCCATGTTGCAATTATTGGAAGAGAGAAAACATAAACTAAACGAATTTTAAACGTGAAATAGAGGTTCTACAGACAGAAAAATAAAATGAAATAGACTACTCATTTACTCTTTCAGATGCGGTCTTGGTAATATCATTGATTGGGTCAGAAACGAACGATCTATGAAATTAGAAAGTTATCTTGTTAATTCAACACATGACACAAAGGTGTAATTGCAAATAGCATTTGGACTGTTGATATACATATATATAACATTTGAAAAGTGTGTTCAAATATATAAAAGGGGGAACCTCCTCCAGGCGCACACAATCAGGGGGTATGCGCTTATGTCCTGGGGCATTTAAACAATAAACCAGGATATCATTTCCTCAGAATGTCGGTTCCCCGTTTTACTATGTACTAATTTATTTCATATTTTCTTCTACAATTTACAAAGAAAATAATAAAAAAGTTTACACTGGTATTTCAGGTTACGCAAATTTTGAATTTTAGCTATAGGTACCTTGGTTGTTCTGGTTTCCAAAGTTTGCAAAACAATCATGGTTTTCATATTGTAAATTGTTAGAGATAAATGCGCACGTAATGAGTGTGTTAAAATATCTTCAAATGAACCCACACATTATTTTGACAGTTGTGTTCATGTTACCTGTGTCAATTACTTTTAATGTATTTTATGTAAGGCACTAAATAGAACTAATATAATTGATTCTGCACAAATGCTAGAGAATATAGCTTCGCCGATGGCGTGGTGGTAATGTCGTCGCATTGTAATCCTGGGTTTGATATCCGTTGTGGGGCGCATACACGTAGTGGTACGGATCCCACCTTAAGCTGTAGATCCAGTCGTGATTAGCCTATCCGTGCATTCAGTGAACTTAAACAACAACTCCACACAACTAAAAAATATAGTATTTTCAATACTTTCTACTAATTGATAGAAAATATTATCAATGAAAATGGAAGTCATCTGTAGTGGTCTAGAGGTACACAATTGGAGGATAGTACAGCGTGTCTCAAAATGATTATCGGGATTTCATAGTCGTTTAATTTCCCTTATATGTAGGGTACAAGGACAAAGCTTGCATGGGAGTACACAATAACTAAACAAGTTTACATCGTGTACCTTGGATGTATTCCGTGTCACGAAAAGGTATTCACATTGAACATTTATTCGGTACACTACGTAAACTTGTTCAGTTGTTGTGTACTCCCATGCAAGCTTTGTCCTTGTACCCAACATATAAGGGAAATTAAACGACTATGAAATGCCGATAATAATTCTGAGACACGTTGTATTAAGATCGCTTTAAAGAATACAAAAATATCGGTTTATTATTTTAGGAAAGGAAAGATTAGAAATTGGCTTCCTGATGTCCCTTTACCTAAAATTGTTGTACTACCTAGTCTAGCCATAAATACTGTTACAAACTTTCTCCTTGGACTGTACAGTCAGAGAAAGAATTACCTGGACCACGGGATCTAAATTTCGTAACGTCTTAAAGCCTGTTGTTTATGCAACCCAAATAACAAAATATTCGCTTAAATTTGCCTGGAGGATCTGAGTTCTCGGGAATGATTGAGCATTGATAGCATGAGTCACATGACTCATGCCCCAGCCACAACAAGCAACATCTGGATGCTACGTGTCCTGAAAAAGAAAATTTCAGCAATTGGTTTCTTAACAAGAGCTTCTCGTAAGGAAATATTCTTTCGAGTGATACTAGAGTCATTGTCAAGAAGGTTCACTGAAATGATGGTTCCCATCACCGACCACATGCCACACGTTAATTGCTTAAGTCTAGTTTATGCACTAGACCTACAGATTAAAGTGGGATCCGAACCAAATGTTCCTCTATCTGGTATTGAATTCGGAAGCCTTTGATTACATGTCGAAGACGTTATCACTACGCCATCGGAGAGGCAATGGGACGCCTTGAGAAAGAGACGAGTGAATCCATATTTGGCGTAAATTTTAAAAATAAGACAATATTTTGTGGTCACTGTTTCGAACCGTGGGAGAGGCATAGATGTTTTTGTCCCATCGTCCAATTCACGAGTTTATAATTCTTCCTCAGGAACACGATTAATACGAGTGGTAGAAGAAAAGCGAAGTAAAATAACTGAAACAGAAATAAAAGGAGAAAGCGAAACATATGTTATTCATAATATTCTGCAGTCACTTCAGTTGTATTCACGGGATGCTACCTTTAAAGAGAGCCGTGGTCTTTAACTTGTCTTTTCCGCTTCCTTTGTGTTCTCGATTCCCTCTGTCACGATTGGTATAGAACTAATTAATGCGACGTTAATTAAACAATCGAAAATAAGAAACAATGCACACTCAACTGCACAAAACAACATTCCATTTGTTTTCGAACCGGAAAACAATTGAGATGCTGTAAAATGACGTAAGATGCAGTAATAAAGTGTGAATTTGGTACCGTATAGAATTAAATCGGTAGAGATGTTCGATTTGATTGGATATTTGTTATTTAGTTTCGCTATTCTTTCACTTTTGGCAAATAGCGACGGTGAAGATGAGTGATGAGTGATAATATGATGAAATTGTGGAAGGGACACTCACCAAGGACACCCATGCCCAAGTCGTGATTCGAACAAAGGGCCCAGACCATCGTAGCGCGCTGTGCTAAGCACTCGTCCATGGAGAGGACATTATGTGCACAATTGGGATCAATCAATGGAATGACTAGGCATATTATATTATTAATATATTCATATCATAATATCACGTCATATTATTCGGCACGAAGTAACACCATTGACATTCAATCTTGTATTTATGCCTTTCAAGTAATTCCTCGACTTCAGGTTAATCACATCAATAAGATAAATTATGAAGCAAATTATAGTGAATGTGGGATATTGACAGTTATTACGAATTTCCTGACACAAGCAACATTAAGCAGCCTCGGTGGGCAAGCTCATTAAGTGGTCAACATTCGATCTCGTCAACAAAGTTCCCGGGTTTGAGTATTTCGTCATTGTAACTGGTGTTTGAGTATTTCGTCATTCATTTCATGTTATCATCACTCGTCCACGGCTGGGAAGAAAAGGGATGTTACGTAACAAAAATAATAAAAATAAACATGATCGAAGAGTACTTATTTCATTTCTCACGAAATCTCCTACAAAACCAGGATATATGAAATATGTGTATCTTCACATACGTTTTACTTGTCGAGACCGAGAACGGGAGAACAATTTTCAATTCGAGAAACCGAAAGACGGAGACACTGTCAAGTCTTGTTTTTCCTTGACATCTCCTAAATTGAGTTGTTGTTCTGTTTGTTATTGACTTTGTATTGGAAATTATTGTCATTATTCTTCCACTGTAGGTAAACCATTACAACGATTTATGATGAAATAGAGCAGATAAAAGGGCAAGAAGAAGAGAGTCATGCCTGGCCGGGAGTTCAACCCAGAATCTTACTTAACGAGATTTGAAATTCTGGAGAAGGCATCCGTGTTTCGCTTGGCTTTCTCTTTCCTCTACTTCTGTTATTTTATCATACACGTATAATTAAAATGGATCTGAGAAAATATGTTGCGATCCATTATTGTGTTGGTTAGATGCTACAGATGTGAATTCCAACATTTAATAAATTATTATTTTTTGTTTCGTATTTTGTTGAACATGGAATTTTCTTACACTGTGACAATTTATTATTTTAGTTTTTGTTTTGCGCACAGATAAGCTAATCGGGACTGGACCTTCAGTTTAAAATGGGATACAAACCACTACGTGCCTCCACCGTGTATCAAACCGGGATCCCTTGATTACAAGGTGACGACGTTATCATTATGCCATCGAGGAAGCCCCGTGACAGAATGTTATTCACTCGATCTATACAATAATTTATTTCTTCTTTCTTTTTATTAAATACTCTTATACGACTCATTTTGCGTCTTCGATTTTTTCTTGTTTCAGAAAATAAAATAATGCGTGCAGGCTGTATACCCCCCCTATACCCCCCCCCCCCGTGCAAATATATAAAAAGCTCACTCTCGAGAACTAATTTATAAATAACGTAACCATTAGGAAACTATTCGAATGTTAACTCATATAACTGCAGATGAAACAATACTTACAGACGCTAACGAAATATCTATTCTTGTACTAGAAGCTCACAGGCAACAGGTAACTGGCGAGTCATTCACTCTTGCTAACTATGAGCGAAGGTCACGGAACCAAAGGGTGGCAAACAGACGTCTGCTCTACGAAACGGGGGTTAGCAGACGAGGTCCGTGTTCCTGTTATCAGTGACGTACGAAATAAGGAGGAACACAGCGTTTATATCAAACTAGACGTATGTTTGGTCCCGTCATTGCATGAAGAACCCTATCTCGTCGTGGCCTTGAAGGCCTACGTAAAAGCTTCTCTGCAAGAAGTATAGCTTACAATGAGGGGAGGAAAAGTGTGTGTGTGTATCGCGGTCCTTCAACTTTCGTATTCTTCTTCATTTCAGAACGCGTGCTGTATCGTCGATTTAATCCAATCTAGCCGTTCTAGGTTTTAGGTTCTGTTTCTGTTCGGTAATTTCACATTGTCTTCCTGCTTATGTTATTTGTGACGAAGGTTCTGGATTCGATAATCTGGTCAATAACGGGATTGTGTTTGTTGGTTGATTTGGTGTTTTAAGTCCACTTTATGACCAGTAAGACTAATCGGGAATGCACCTACGGGGATCCGAACCACTATGTGCCTACACATTACTTTGCTACTAGATATTTGCGTGCTAAGATGTAGGAAGTGCTACATTTTCAGTGTGTGGAATTGCGAATTATTTTGGATACGAAGGATCGGACAATTGAGTAGTAGGATCACCTCACATGTTTGAATTATACCCCACCCTCCCCCACACACAGACACCCAGGATATCGGTCGTGGTTTTTATAACGAAATATAACATGGATGAATTATGTCAAGATATACTGGAGTCTATTTACATCCCTACGGAACTTGATTGATTGATTGAATTGTTGTTTTAAGTCCACTTTATGCACAGTAAGGCTAATTGGGACTGGACCTATAGTTTAATGTGGGATCCGAACCACTACGTGCATCCACTGGGTATCGAACCCGGGACCCCTTGATTACAAGGCGACAACACTACCACTGCATCATCGGGGAGGTCACCCTATGGAACTTGGAAGAAAGTTTAAGTAGAGATTAGAAAGTTCTGTTCCGACAAAATCTCACTTATAGTAAATGAAAAAGCAAAGTGCTAACTTGTGCTTTGCACCAAGTCATGAAGGAGTGTAGGGGGTGTGGAGTTAGGGCCAAACACTTTTACGGCCGAAGGATAATGTGATCAGCACCAAACTCCTGGCCCCTTTACCCCCCGAGTTTCCTACAGGTACCCACTTTGTACGACGCTGGGTGGGCGCCTAAGTCACTTGAAGAGGTTGACAAAATTCCAATTCTCCCCAGTCGGGGATCGAACTCAGATCTCTCGCATGGTAATCAAACGCCCTAACGACCGAGCTGCAGCGGCACATATAGTATAGTAGCCTTTGTAATTAAGGCAAGAATTATTTCAGCATTTCGTTCAACGCTTTTAGGCGAATCATTTTCGGACATATAACGTGTAGCTCTTGTCAGTTCTGCGACCTGGCTTGAGAAAAGGCGATTTTCTGACGATCAACATTCCACCTGACAAGTCACGTGACTTTCCTACATTTCCTGTGTCTGTTGGCTATTGCATGAAAGACGAGTTACTCTTGAGACAGACAGAATCACCCGATCACCTAAAGGAGCAATGTGTGTTGCCTACCCTTCCGGCATTACTTACTGCCATTAAAGTCTTATGGGGACGAACTTTCTTCCACCACTGTACATCCGGTAGTCAGGCTCATGAACCATGCCTGTGCTGAAGTTCACTCCTGACCATTGTGTGTTCAGCTGTGAAAGAGAAAGCGTGTATCTTCTTGTGCTTAGCATGGAGTGGGGCGAATATGAAAACAGAGTAGCCATAATTGCTCTGCATATGGTTGGGAAGTCACTCACTGAGATTTTCCAGCCCCTAAAAATCCCGAAGATCAGCAAAGGTTTGTGAAACAAACAATCTAGAGATTCACTGATACAGGTAGCAATCATGAAAGATCGCCCAAGAGTTGGTCGACTTCACACCTTATGAACAGCTGCGGCTGTTAAAGCAGTGATAGCTCCCATCCGCCAAAATCCCATCCGGAAGCAAGTGATGATGGCACAGGAGGTGAACATTTTACAACAATCAATGTTCAGGGTACTTAATGAAGACCTTGGAATTGGAGCTACAGGTGGAGTACTGGAAATTTCCTGACGGCACAAGTGAAGAAGCAGAGGGAACTGAAATCGAAACTGCTCCTGCAGCGGTACGTCGCCAATGGGCATTACAGGATTCTCTTCACGGATAAGAAATTGTTCATCACTGAATATAGTTTTAACCACCAAAATGAAAAAGTGTATGCTTCAAACTCTCTAGACGTTGGTGATAGAGTTCTCAAAAATCAGAGATGCCACCAGCCTTCCTCAGTCATGGTTTGGTGGGGGGTGAGCTATGACAGTTCCACCAGGCCTCATTTTTTAGAAAAGGGCTTAAAAGCCGTGCAAAAGTGTATGTGGAAAGTGCCCTGGACCCTCTCGTAACACTGTTGAACCAAACAATGTTTCACAATGAATCCTGGATGTTCAAGAAATATTCTTCCCCAGCTCATAAGGCAAAGATGACGCGACGGTGCCTGGAGACCAGTGTACTCGATTTCATATCTTTTGATTGGCCATCTGATAGCTATGATCTCAGTACCTTGGACTACAAACTGTGCCCAGAGCTATAGGTGACTGTCTGCAAGAAGAGGTACCCTATAAATGAAAGTTAAAAGCGCTCCTTGATATCAGCAGGGGCGGACTTTCCCATCAAAACCATCCCTGCTGCAATAGATGCCTGGCCATGGAGACTTCGAGCCTGTGCGAGGGTGAAAAGTGTGCATATTAAAAACTGATTGGTGCTATTTGTGTGTAATATATGTAAGTGTAACATACTAATAGAACATTTAAAAATCTAAAACAATGTACAATTTATTCACAAAATAGTCTGAAACAGTATTTATGACCAGACTAGGTACTATTGGACATTTATACATCTAACAAACTCTTCTGTGAGGAGAAAAAGTAAGCGAATCACTGACCGTTTGTGCTTCCTTCCAGAAGTTCTGACACCCATATAACGTGTAGTAGACTTACCTGAAAAAATAAATGATAAAATCAGAACGTTTATGGTGTTAGTGAAAATATAAAAATCATATTCAAGATAAGAATTATGGTATAAAATATACTTTTCTTCGATAAAACAATGCGTATATATTTATTTTAATCCTTCAAAAAGGACTAATTAATCGTAATGTTCATGTGCGTGTATGTATAAATATCGGTAGAATGTGTGTGTGTGTGTGTGTGTGGGAATGTGTTATACACGTGTGTGTGTATATATATATATGTATACATATATATATATATACAGGGTGTTTCAGAGCAACCCAGACACTACCTTTTTCTCGAGAACGGGAGATCGTATCAAGTTGAAACAAAAAAAAAATGCACCACTAAGTTGGGCCCAAAGAATCCGTAGAAAGTATTTGCAACAGGCCGAAAGCCACCCTTTGTAGTTTTAGAGGGGGAAACATGCCCCGTGCGTGCGATTTTGAAATGGGAGGGGTATGTTTGGAATGCAGATTCGGAAAGGCGGGGTAAAATACGATTGTCATATGATACATTTGTCTGTACCACCTACCGTTTTCCCACTTCCCTCTCATTCTTACCTTCGAACATCTTCAGCAATCACGTGAACAACACCCTCACTGGAATCTCAGTCGGGCCGACTGGGAAGCCTTCGAGCGTGCAGTGGACCTTGAAGTCGATCTTGCGTCGACTTTACCACCAATTGACGCCTTAGATGTCTTTGTGTCAGGAGTGCATGATGCTGCACGCACCTCCATTCCACATCCCAGTGGACCTGCGAGGCGACGCCCAGTCCCCTGGTGGACTGCGGAGATCGGTGCAGCCATCAAGGACCGCAATCATGCTCTCGATCGATTTAATAGGAACCACACTGCCGCAAACCTCGAGCAGTTCCGCATTAAACGTGCCCGTGCCCGTCAGCTCATTCGAGCCAGTAAGAAGGCGTGCTGGGTCCAATACGTGTCTTCTCTGACGAAGCAGGCTTCGTCGAAAGCCGTTTGGACCAAAGTACGTCGCATCCAGGGGGGTGCATCTACTCCTCTGAGCGCTCTGGAGCACGATGGGACGTTGTTCACAGATTCCGGAGACATAGCTAATATCTTGGCCACGCAGTTTTCTGGTGCGTCTAGCTCTGTAAATTATGAACCACGTTTCCGCCGTGAGAAGGACCGTCAGGAACGACGCCCTCTCGTTTTTCGAAGTCATAACACCGAGCCATACAACTCTCCATTCACTGAACGGGAGTTCGATCAGGCACTTCGAGATTCTAAGAACACAGCTCCTGGAGTGGACAACATCCACAGTAGTTGTATTTACGGTACTATAAACCCGAGAAAGTATGAACCCCTCCTCAAGCAGATTTGCTATACTTAAAACAAGCTTAACATGAGCATATGAGCTTTTTGTTCAAGTGTGGAATCTTGTCTAATCTAAGATTTTTGTGAAAATGCCCTCGGGAATTTCCTCAGAAAGTATGAACCCCTCCTCAAGCAGATTTGCTATACTTAAAACAAGCTTAACATGAGCATATGAGCTTTTTGTTCAAGTGTGGAATCTTGTCTAATCTAAGATTTTTGTGAAAATGCCCTCGGGAATTTCCTCAGAAAGTATGACCCTCTCAGATTGATTTGTTTATACTTACAAAAGGCACTTCTGTGAGATTGTTATCCATAAATTTGTTAAAAATATGCCCCTCTTGTGGCCACACTTAAAACTGGCCATCCACACACATACACACACACACACATATATACACACACACACATACACACATACATATTTATTTCTGGTTTAAGTTCTTGGATACCAGGTTCAATTTACATATCTAATATTAAAACAATGTAATTCTTCTAGAATTGCTCCGTGACTCTCTCATTTCTTACATCATAAACATATGATTTTTCACCTATGAGAATGACACTACAAATGGTGTCATCGGGTAATGCCTCGTGGAATTCACAGATAATTTTAATGTTTGTCCTGTCGTTCACTACAACTTGTTTTCTTTTTGAAGTGTTGATTACAAACATGGGTCTCCGTGTTTTGAATTCATCTGGTGAGTAATACATATCAGTACTGCCAGTAGTGACCCTTTTGAAAGCCGAAAAAGCCTCATATAATTTGAGGAAATCATCCTTGGACATGTCTAAATTGTAATTTTCTCTAGGAAAGACCTCATTTCTGCCATTTTTAAGATAAATGTTCTTGATGTTGCAGTTATCAAATCTACTTGAATTTTTTTCCTGATTGTTGTGTCTCCCAGTCTGAAACAGTACCACCACAAAATCAGGCATGTCAAATTGTATACTAGAGAATGAATTTGTGGCATCAAACTCATAATAAGTACCAGAGGCAGGCTTCTGTACAGATTGATATGTGTAAAATTGAAGAGGAATCTGTGGATTTTTTAGGATATCAGCTTTGTATTTAAGAGCATAACTGGCCTCATATTCAACAACCGGGATTCTTAACTCCATAGTCTGAATAATGCATTTGCCTGCATCAGGTAGGGTATTAGGCAGAGCTTCCCCTGTAGGGTTTAATGTGCTGTACCTCATCAAAGCATTATTATCATTGGCAGCTCTTCTAAATGTGATTCTTAACCCGCCCTTCCACATAATTTCTTTGTAATCCGAGAAGAATCCTGGCAACAGGCGCATGGGGAACAGCACTGTGTGGCTCTTGGTTAATATCTTATCACCAGCCTCAAATCCACCGATTTTGTAGTATGAAGCTTCGGTTTTGGATAATTTTAATGTGGCCAAAGCTGTGGAGGTAATACCAGGATAATCTATTCTGTTTATAACAACGCCATGCTTTCTGATCTCAATTTCAGAGAATAGATGCGGCACAAAATTGTCCACCAATCTTATATTTGAATTTGCCGGGTAATCTGTACCATCGAGCTTTACAACATCAAATTTGATGTATAGATCTGCTCTGTGGGGGTGTATAAAGCCATCCCCTACATCAAGATCAACCTCAATCTCTGTGTTGGGTTGATTTAAATTTGCAAATGTCCTCCTGTTTGGGGGGAATGATTGTAGCTCATAACTCTCAATATTTTCCATTGTATGTATTTTTATTTAAATGTTAATCTCTATGATAGCAGTTGTTGTGGCTCCAGCAAAATCAACTAATTCTTCTTTTTCATTAGTGACCATCAATTCAATATAATCTATTCTATTATGGCACACAGGAAAATATAATGTTGGGGATGGATTGTAGATGATTGGCTCCATGAATTCGGAATTAGGTTTGAATGTTGCAATGATGCCGGTTTGTTTGTGAGTGCCTATGCCATTTGATTTGGTGATCATACCCTCAGCCATATTACAGTGAATATTCAGAGTCTCTATGGCTAAGAATTTAGGTATATTCATAGCAGTGTGTTTGATGCTTGCTTCAAGTTTTGTGTTGTTCTCAAATCCTAACAGCTCTCCTATAGTACCCAGATGTACTGTCTCCGTAGCAGATACAATCTCTACTCTGTGAGTGACAGAATTTTGACTTAACACTACACCTCTGGGTAATTGAGCATTTAGAGTGGACAGATTATATTGCCCTGGAGTGATGACAATTTTTTGATCCCCTACTGCAATTGTATTGTTGTGGTGCGTAATATTAGGGATCAGGTACATGCCGTAAAATGCTCTGAGAGCTATTGTTTTGGGATACACTATGTCATCATGCAATTTGAGTTTCAATATTGAATTTTGGCTGGTGAGATGGAATACCCCCATGATGTTTCAGATACCACAAGGCTTTTTGAAAATTTTCAATTGATGGTTTATTTATTTGAGACATATATCTGAGAACAGATAAACACAAATGTCCGCAATTAACATCTTTGAAGTTTTGAACACGGGCATTATTGTAATAAAGATTAGCTGAATTTAGATATTTTACTAAATTTTCAGGTGGAACACCTCCAAATGAATCAAACACAAATGCCTTATTGTTTAAATATTTAAGATAACAGATCCAGTGAGTGCCCTGATTTTTGTACTCATCCAAATTAACAATGCCACACTCTTTGTTGAGTGGTTGTTCCGGTAAAGAATCAGACATGTACACACCTCTAAAATGTTTGATGCCCAATGGCTTGATCAAAGCTTCAATATCTTGGTTTGTAAGCGCCTCTTGTTTTTTTTAAACTTATTCATGGCTCTCTTAAGACCTTTGCCCTTTTTCTCCATGGCCAGGTTATGGCGCCTCTGCTCATCTAATTCTGCCCTATTTTTCTTGGCATCTATTACCGTTTTTGCTATGGCAGCTGATCCCCCAGCCAAGCTCCCAACAGCCCCGAGAGCTGCTAAGATGGCCGGGATAGTAAATATGAAACCCCCCACATGTGATTTTTTCCTTGATTGCTGTAATTTTTTTAATTGGGGGGTACTAAGCAACAATTTCATACCATGGCCCTTTGCAAGACAAGAGCTTTTTTTCTTGCGCTGCTTTTTGGTTAAAAGACTGTCAATAGTTTTAAGAGATTTGAGACCTGCATAAGGTATTTGATACATAACACCCTTGGCCTTCATTGTAGGTTTATTATATACATGTTCACAACCCCCACCCCAGTTTTTGTTTGGTGCTCATAGCTATGGTGGTCCCCAATGCTGCTATTCTTTCACTCAAAGAAGCATCTTTGCTTACAAATCTACCAAATGCAGCCTCTTCTAATTTCTTGTCTGCAACATGTCTCTTGTCAAGGTCGGTATGTGTGTTGTATGCTATGTCATGGTCTCTACAAGCAGCATCTAGGGGATTTATACCAGGATCACCCCTGTTTAATCTATGGTCCAATTTTGTACCGGGACCACAATACTGATAGCCTGGAATGTGTAGTTCAAATGGCAGCTTGTTTATAATGTCATTAACCAACCCCCGACCCTCAGAAATATTCCAAAATTTAGGTGGTAGAGTATTAATAATTTTTATAAGATATCCAATCCCCTTAGGGTCATTCACTATAAAATTAGACAATTTTGTGCTTATCATGTCCATAATTCCAACCTTTTCATTGTAAAAATTGTGGTTGCCAGCATTTTCCTCCCCAGCTATCACCAGCAACCTATCTACAAGTTTCCTGACATCATCAACCCACACAAATTCTTTAGGCAGGGTGTTGTATTGTTTGATTCCACTGCCAGTCTTGATCTGTGACCATATGGGTTTGATTAAATTATTGTATTTTGCTCCACTGCTAGACTTGACTCTTTTTTGTGTGGGATCATTGTTCTGGTATAGAGCATCTGATTTTATTAATATTTCTTTGTAATCCTCATAATCCTGATCTGTATAGCTGCCAGGCCTTTTCCTAGTCATCAGTTCCCACAATCCAGGTGTGCCGGTGTACTTAACAAAAGCACCTTTTTCTCCGAGACGAGATTCTGAATATACAATTATATCATCTCCCATAAATGTTACCCTGAAATTGCCGATTCTATGTATGATGCTCCCATCAAGCTCTGTGTCAGCATATAAGCCAAACACCTCATCTTTGTTGTCTTTAGGTGTGGTTAAATATTTTTGAGCAAGAAGACCCAATTCAATAGGATCCTGACTAGCTTCAATTCTTCGAGGAGCAACAGGACTAGGTGTATGAATACTGGAAAGTGGGGTGAATGGATAATCTAATATGTTCCTAGCAGCTACAGGTACAAGCTCTGTGATCAAATTTTGATTTTGCTCTGTAACAGTTTTGATATTCTTACCTAAATTATTAATAGCATCAATGACAGGCTGTTCTGTTTGTTTGTGTTTTTCATAAATTCCACGGTTCTCTGATTTCCATCCCTTAAATCTTTTTACAAGATAATCTCTTAACTTAAGATCATCAATGATTGGTCGTTTCATGGTTGTTTATTTATGTCTCAACGTTTAGAAAATCGTTGATTTTATTTCTGTATTTGCCACTATTGGGTTTTCTTGTCATATCAATTGTGACAAACCCATAACTGTCCTGGCTCCAGCACCTACTGCAAAACTTGGAAAAATCATTGTAGCTCAAGTCCCCACCTACATATTCATCATGTATGTGTTTGAGGTTGGTATGATCTTGATGAAACACACATATAAAATTGCTGTTGTCTCGGATCAGTTGCTTCGGAATTTTAGAAAAAGTCTGTGCCAGGTAGAAGCAGTCAATGTTTTTGTGCCGGCCCTGTGTAAAGAAATTTCTAACCTTGTTTTGATTATCCAGTATAATGTCATCAAACACAACAACAGAATTATCGAGACATTCATGAAGTGGCTTAACATCTGGTTCAAAAGTGGCAATATCCAGTCCATCATATAGCTTCATCAGCTGCTGATATTTTAATTGTTCCAAGCTCTTAGAGAAGATATACAAGTGCCTGTTTTTCCAATCTAACCAGTTGGGTGCCAATAAAAAATTATCAACCATTAGTGTAGTTTTACCACAAGCAGATGGCCCAACAATAAGACACCTAATATTATCAGGTAGCAGCACTCCATTTATCTTATTCTGTTGTTCAGGTTCTGGCAGCCTCTTTATAACATCCCAGGTGCTCATATTATCACTTTGTCTGCATCGATCCAGCTGTTTTCCGGATGACCTAGCCATTTGACAAATAACTTGTTGCCTTTTCTGCGGATTATTTTTTCTATGAGATATGTGTCAGGCTGTTTAGTTTTGCTGAGCTCTTGTTCATAGAACCTGCCTTTGAGAATTTCTCCTCGGTGATCTTTTATTATATATGTGTTAAGGGTCCCGGGTTTAACTTGAACTACTGTAAATAATTCTGTGCTCCAGTTTCTTGTAAAGCCTCTTTTGAATAAGTGCTTATATTTGCTGATTCTTACTTGATCACCCACCCTGTATTTGGCCCTTCTTGTTGTTGGCTGGTATCTAGGATAATAAACAGTCCTGATCAATTTTTGCTCATCAGATGAAGTTACTTCAGCGGGTTTCATGTTGATTGTGGAATGGACCGAGTTGTTATATTTATGTAGAAGTTCTGGAAGAATATTAAGCCATTTATAATTACCTTGGAGGGTAAATTGTTTATACATAAGATTTTTTAAGGTTCTGTTGAATCTCTCTACAATTGAGGCCTTGAGATCACTGTAACTCGAGTAATGTTTTATTGCCTGGCTTTTAATAAATTGTTGAAACACAGAATTATAAAATTCTTTGCCATTATCTGTTTGCAAATAGCGCGGGGATCTTCCTGAATGATTGATGATTGTCCTGAAGGCTTCTGTAACACATTTTCCAGTCTTGGATTTGAGTGGCACAGCCCAGGCAAATTTTGAAAATGTATCTATTACAGTGAGTAGATACTTGTAGCCCTTGTTGATTTTGTCTAAGTTTTTCAACTGTCCAGTTGCCATTTCAATCAAGTCGCTCTGCCATAAATCATCTATGCCTTTTGTAACTACTGGGAGTCTCTTATAATTATGTCGGGCTTGTCTGTGTAATTCATCAACAATAATTTGTCTAGACATGGTATGAAAACAAGAATATTGCAACTATAGGGTGTTCAGCAGCTGAGACTGCAGGATTTTCTAAATATAATTTGTCCCCTATTTGTATTTTAAATTCCAAAGAGCCATCATCTTCAGTATAGGCTGTTTCTAATGTATTAGGATCTGTAAAATCCTCTAACTCTACATTGGTGATTTTTGGTTTGTTGTCAGCATTTGTTATTGATAAGGTGGGGTAGTGGTGTGCCTGTGGCTGATGCCAATATTTGATCTTGATTGGTCTCAATGTGCCTCCAACAAAAAACTGGTAATAAAATTGTGCAGGGGACAGCATATATATTTTGCTACCTGGTGTAAATGGTGAATCATATTCTTTATTGGGGATGCTGTACAATTCAAGAATTACTGTATGTTTTGGATTCTCGATTATGCCTGTTATTTCCTTTTCTGCTGTGAGCAATCTGCTTGTTACAGATTCAAGGTGCTCATTGATGGTCCTAACAACATCATCATGGCCTGGCTTGATCTTTACGTCCACAACAAGTTTCTTGTATTGTTGCACAATTTCTTGAAGCTGGGTGGCAAAAACAGACAGAGCATTTGCTTGATTGGATTCCATGGTCCCTAGCTGTTGCTTGATATTAGCTACAATTTGTTGCAAATTTTCAACAACTGCCAATTTTGAATTTTGAGCAGTAAGATCATGGACCTGTCTTCTGATATCCTCAAACAGGGCATGCAGTTCATTAATATGTTGATTGGTTGGTAGAGTGGCAACTGTCTGAGTGAGATGTTTGATCTCTGCCTGGATATTCTTGATATCTTCTGATTTCAATATGCGATTCACTGCCCTCTTAATATTTTTAAGTTCCTGTGATGTAGGCAGATTTGATACAGTATTTTGCAAAGATTCAAGTGCCAATTTCACATTGTTTAATTCAGAAGCATCAGCCACATTTTGCATGGCATTTTGGAGCAGGGCTATATCTGCCTGAGAGGGTGTGGATTGTTGTAAAATTTCAAGTTTCGTTTGGATATCATCTATCAAGTGATGAAAATGAGATAGCTCAGATTCAGTGTTGAGGTTTTCAAGCTTTGTGATTTGTTGCTGGACACTGACAAGAGTATCTACAATCCCGGGCAGGCGAGATTCTAGTACATTTGCCAAATCACTTTGCACTGCTGCTATTGTACCTTCAAGATGGGTTATGGAACTTTGAATTTTTCCAAAATCTTCATATGTTTCAAGTTGCAGCTTGATGTTGGCAACACTCCGAGTTATTGCATTCAAAGCATCAGAAGATGGCAAATTGTTCATAAAATTTTCAAGTGTCTCAATTTTTCCTTTAACCTCGGCTATGGCATTGTTCAGAGGGTCCAGATTAGGTATCTCGAGTGACTGAATCTGTTCTTTTAGAGTGGAAATCACTAGATCAAAATCTTCTTGTGATTTTATGCTTTTGACAATTGTTTGGAGCTGTGCCTGGACATTATTTATCTGCTCTTCTAATTGCTGTTTCAATTGCTCAGAGTTGGTAGCCTGGGTCTTAAATTTGGCTTGAAGAGCTGCTACAGCTTCTTCCAAACTTTGAAAATTATCCAATGTAGCCAGATCAGTATATTTCTGAAGCAACACTTTGAGTTCGGAATCAATTTTGAGAAGAGGGTCCATGCATTGTGATTGTAAATTTGTAATTTCTAATTGAAGACTGGCATTGAGTGTGGTTTGTAAAGCTTGTAAATCACTTCTTAATTTCTTGACTCTGACATCAAGCATCAGAATCTCATCACTGTGATCTTCATGCCTTGTATGGCCAAATATATCATTAGGCATTTTGTTTTACTGGTTATTTATTATAGAGTATCTGATTCTTAATTCTATAAAAAAGGGTATAAGCTTGTCATAGGATCCAGGGACCTCAATATATAAGCAGTCACCAGCAGAAACAGTATATACAGTGCCAGAAATCATGTTTGAGTGCTTAATTCTGTAAATATTTCTCCCTACTGAAATCTTGACATCACCCTCAGGGGTTGTAATAAATTGCAATTGCCCACCAACAGGTAATTGGTAGTGATTTAAATTATTGTTAAATATGTACAATGTTTTGCCTGTTTCTTCATCATTATCTGTAAGTATGCTGTTCAGATGAATAATTAACAAGCCACTCAGTTTAGACATTACAGATTGTAAATCAGGAGAGGGTAGTGGTGTCGGCAGGTCCATAATAGCCTGTTTTTTGAACCCAAATAAGTTCATAGGCATGTTTATTTATTTCAAATCATGCTCTGGAATTGGGCATTGATTTCCATTTTTCAAATCACAATGCCCCCAAGGTAAAGTATGTGTGCCACATGACAAAATGCATCTCTTATCATCATGTGGGTCCAGGGCCACTTTTCTTACAACATTTGAAGTCAACAAGTGATCCTCACTCTGAATTCTATTTTCTGATGTTCTGATTGAACTCTGTGATTTGATGCAATTTTTGTAATCTTCAAATACAAGCTCTTTTTCAACAGTTACTCTGCCAATGCCCTTGGCCTTTTTGGCAACAGCACCACTACATGTTTCAAAACTGTACATCTTGGCTCTTAACCCAGCAAATTCCACAATAACATCACCAAGTGTCTCATCTTTTAACTTGCCAGGCACCTTTTTGTTGTGGTGTTGTTGAATTCTTGTATGTTCACTGGTATCAAAGTATTGAAACAATTCAGGCTGTGACATATCTTGATAAACATCTTCTGTTTGAATTTCAAGAATAAAACTATCCGTGTCCATGTACAATAATTTTACACGATCACCGTAAAAAGGTTTCAGCACATCATAATACAATATTAACATATGTAATTTGGACAATTCCAATATCACAGCCCCTACATAAATAGGTTTATCAAACTTGATCTTTGTTTTCATCATGTTGAAAAGTGCCATGTACTCATCATAAATTCTTCTGTAATTGAAGTTGGGCTTTGCAACCAATTTTTTGCTCCGGCTGGGGTCAGTAATTATTTTAACATCGGTATGTTTCCTGACATTTTCAATTGTTTTGCCATACACTGAATTCACCATCAATTTAAACAAGCCCTTATCAAATTCGCTCTTTGCAGATGTTCGAAGCTCCGTATTTGTATCAATGTATGGTTTCAACCATCTTGAGTGCCTGAACCTCAAGACTTTGCCAACTTTGGTCACTTGGACACCATGTTTCATCAGGAATTGGAGGTTTTTATAATATATGACATAACCCTGTTTCGGCTCCAGTGTCGTCATGAGCTTCTTCTGTTTAGAGCCAGGTGAGCACTGAACCTCGGGAATTGGGGGCAGATCAGAAAATTTGTTGTGTAAATGATCAGGAATTGTCAGATCAGTCTCTAAGAAGAGGCCATACTCACTGTCATCAAAATCCTTAAGATCTTCAATATTGAAATCTTCGACCCACTCAAGCTCTGCATATGGCAATTTATCCATCATAGCGTGACCATAGAGGTTGTTTGCATCTCCATACAGTATATAATTTGATGGCCGTGTTGGATCATAATCAGGCATGTATTTGTTATTTGCTCTGGCATATCTCTGGGAACATTGCACCATCCCCCCTCTTATACATTCCTCCATAAACAGATACTTTTCTTGATCGTGGATCAGATCCAATGGCTTTTTGGTGTTGAAAAACATTGCAGCCCATGCTAGGCCCGGGGCACTGTAAAAATACACTGGGTCCAGTCCATAATTTTGCATGGAAGATTTTCTGAATATCTGTATTATATCAGCTAAGAGGGTAACATCAAGCTTCAAATAAGCCATGTGATAATCACCAAATGTCTGGCAATTTAAATTGTCCCACATCAACTGGGCATGGTGATAATCTTCATCACTGACTCCAGATCCTCTGATTTTGCTGTAAAATGCTTCTTGTGGTGGCAGGGAACACTCATCAAATTTAGAAGAATCTGTGACATAGTCATATGGATATACACCCTTCCGCCTAATTAATTTCAGGTCCTGATTTGGAAACAATGCACGTGTGATTTTCAAGTCATCATCAGATAATTGAGAGGCCAGTGTATCCAGGCTAGCAGGTAAAAATCTGTAAGAATCAAGAAATCTTAATTGAATAGGAACACCATCAACTTTAATTATCTTGCTAATAGATATATATTTTTCATCATTTTCAGCTAAAATATTTAAATTCTGCTTCTCAAACCCCTCGTACTTGATCAGATGATGGAAATCATAATTGGATGCTCCATGGCAAAATATGGGGATAAATCTTGGTCTCTTGATCTGAATATTACAGCTATTACACAGGGCCTGTTTATATCGACCATCTGTATGAGAATGGTGTTTCACCTTGATATTTGTATCTGAAAATTCAGAATCACATACCGGGCATTTTTCTGCATTGTTGAAATCCTCAATCTGTTCCTCTGTTAAAGGCAACATAGGCTTTGATTTTAATAAGATGTTAGATGCTATGTCACGACACATATTTTCCATTCTATGTGCAAATTCTTTGATGGCATCTTCTCCCATGTATGAATCTATTTTAATAACAACACCGTCCCGTATAACCACATAACAAAAGCTGGATGGTTCATGTTGCTGGTATGGTGTACTTGATGATTCTTCTGGATCTGGGCTACAGAATGCAATAGGTTTGAGGTTCGATTCGAAATCACAGACAATATATACTGGGTGTTCCAACAGGGCTTCATACTTTTTGAATTTGCAATTTTCACCTGGATTGGGCATCACCATATGAACAGGTTTATGGTTGCCACAGTATTTCAGATGCTCTTTTAACTTGTTTTTTGCAATTTCTGCATTCTCTTCCCGAACCCCCTTCACCATTTTTTGACCATCAAATACAGTCAAACATCTTCTGCACAACTTGAATATTGTATGAGTTTTGTCTAGTTGTTTTCTGACTAAAGCTTCAAGACTGTGTATCAGAGTGTAATGATATGTGCCATCCCCTTCAATTAAGAGCAGATCAATCGGAATTGCAGATTCATCATCAAGTGTACTGATTCTGAGAGGTTCTATCAAAGAATTGCCACGTCCAGTAGAACAAATAAAAACATTAATAGATAATTGTTTGCCATTGATGTGCCTGGCCCTTTTTTCAAATTTATCAATATTCTGAACTGACATTGGATATTCTAAACCCTTCATTGCATCGTCAAAAATATGTTCATGCTGTTTGTAATAACTTATTCTCTCAGGATGCCTTGAAACTAGAAACAAAGCAGCTAATATACACCACAGAAAACATTTCTGGTCGGTATTTTCTATATTAACCACGGCTCTTCTGTTTTTAATATTGGCAGGTAAAGGCAGATAAGTGGATCCTTGTAATGGAGTGAATTCAGAAATATTAACATATAACTTGTGTGATGAACCGCATAGGCTCCATCCGGACTCTTTTGCCGCAAATTCAGAGTGTTTGATATTTAATTGATCAATCAACCTGCTTATTATTTTGTCTGAATTTGCATTTGAATATACCGGTACAGTTTCTGTTATGTGGGGCTGTGTAAATTTTGTGCCATTTGGTTTCTTATATTGTACAAACAATTTGAGGGATAGCTTATAAGAGCCATTTTGTGCATTAAGAATTGCCTGCAGATCAGAATTTATACTGTTCAAGAAATTCTCAATGCCGCATCTTAGCTCTGATACAAACTGGTAATCCTTAAGTTGGGCATTAAAACTGCTACGGGTAGGTTCATGGCGTGGCTGTTTTGCTGCTCTGGCATTAACAGGTGCTTCGTGCCTTCTTTTCAGACCAGATGTAGATGGTTGAGAGGGCAATGCAGAGCAAGTATCTTTATGTTTATATGTGAAATATTCCATGTTGTATTTTCTATTGCATTTGGGGCAAATTTTTGTGGGAGTTTTGTATTTGTCTGGATTACAAATTTTTTGATGCTTGGCCCAATTGGGGCTGGATATATTTTTATTGCATTGATTACAATATTTTTGATTCGGCATTTTTGTTGTTGTTTATTATATACAATTTCCTGGGTTTCAATTCAAAACTTTATACTGAATAAAAATATCAGTTGGGGTTCAGCACTGTACTTTGTGTGTGTGTATGTATATATGCGTGTATACACTTAATATTTTTTGGCTTTGGTATTTATATACAATTTCTTGGGATTCAATTCAAAACTTTATGCTGGATCAGTTGGGGTTCAGCACTGTGCTTTGTGTGTGTGTGTATGTGTGTACGTGTATTAATAGTTTTGGCTTTGGTATTTATATACAATTTCTTGGGGTTTAAATTCAAAACTCTATGCTGGATCAGTTGAGTTCAGCACTGTGCTTTGTATGTATATGTATATATGACCTTACTTGGATTATTCCGCCAAATTATATGCTTCAAGTCTCCTATACTTTGGTGGAGCAGTGGGTTCCACTGCCAATCCAGCAATGGTGAAGAATCTGCACTGTACCCTGGCTTTTATAGTTTTACAGAGCCAATAGAAACACTGTAGGGGTATATTCAGAAACATGAGCTATTCTCTAACATTTTTGCCGAAGTACTTTCTTCTGAGTGTATCCCGTTTTTCTGCTGAGCGTACATGCAATCCCGACCGCAGCGCCTCCACGCTTAGGGGAGCGGAATTGTCTGGAACTAATTTGTAAAGGATCGCTGCTCCAAATATTGATCGACACGCCGGTGCTGGGCTCGAAATGAACTGATCGCTGTGCAGAAAGTATCGATCCCACCGCTTTGGGGCCGTCATGCGCACATATTGTTCAAGTATTGATCTTATATTTTCTCGGGGCTTGATTTTATATATGAACAGATTACAACAAATAAATTGAATATAACAAATGCAAAATATCCTAGTTTCTATTCAATCCTTTTATGTGAATTGAAGAAACCAACAATTCACATATCCCCATACCGCCATATGCTTGTCCTATTATTTCACTAATAGGCAATGTTCTCGAAGAGTCCTAATAGGCAATGTTCTCGAAGAGGCCTAATAGAACAAGATACAGCGGTATGAGAAATATGTGAATTGAAAATATTTTAGTAATATACGACGTCTAAGAAAAGGAATATTCAGCTCCAAAGTACTTTGTCTAATGCTTGCTACCATTTCCCTATTACTGGCAAAAGAAGTTAAAAATGTTGACATAATGAAAAAAATGGACTTGTTCCCAAGTATTCACCGAGTTCAGGCATTTGCACATAGATGGGTCTGTTGTCACGGAGCAATTCTAGAAGAATTACATTGTTTTAATATTAGATATGTAAATTGAACCTGGTATCCAAGAACTTAAACCAGAAATAAATATGTATGTGTGTATGTGTGTGTGTGTATATATGTGTGTGTGTGTGTGTATGTGTGTGGATGGCCAGTTTTAAGTGTGGCCACAAGAGGGGCATATTTTTAACAAATTTATGGATAACAATCTCACAGAAGTGCCTTTTGTAAGTATAAACAAATCAATCTGAGAGGGTCATACTTTCTGAGGAAATTCCCGAGGGCATTTTCACAAAAATCTTAGATTAGACAAGATTCCACACTTGAACAAAAAGCTCATATGCTCATGTTAAGCTTGTTTTAAGTATAGCAAATCTGCTTGAGGAGGGGTTCATACTTTCTGAGGAAATTCCCGAGGGCATTTTCACAAAAATCTTAGATTAGACAAGATTCCACACTTGAACAAAAAGCTCATATGCTCATGTTAAGCTTGTTTTAAGTATAGCAAATCTGCTTGAGGAGGGGTTCATACTTTCTCGGGTTTATAGTACCGTAAATACAACTACTATCCACTATGAGATGCTTCGTCATCTGCCCATTGGAGCAAGAAATTTCCTTTTGGCGGTATTCAACAGGCTTTGGTTGGAGGACTCTTTCCCCACTTCCTGGAAAGAAGCTATTATTGTTCCCATCCTGAAACCAGGTAAACAACGCACCGCAGCCTCGAGTTATAGGCCTATTGCCTTAACTAGCTGTGTGTGCAAGTTGATGGAACGCATGATCAACAAGCGTCTCACCTGGTTTTTGGAGGAAAACTCATTGATAAGTAATTTTCAATGTGGTTTTCGCTCCAACCGTTCCACACTGGACCATCTGGTTCAGCTGGAAACACATATTCAGGATGCATTCCTCAACAAGGAACATTTAGTTGCAGTTTTCTTTGACCTCCAAAAGGCATATGACACAACGTGGCGCTTTGGCATCCTAAAGCAGCTCCATTCTTGGGGCGTGCGTGGCCATATGGCGTACTTTATTGAAAATTTTTTATCAGATCGCTTTTTCCGCGTACGTGTTGGGAACTCCTTTTCGGATCTTCACGAACAAGAGAACGGTGTCCCGCAGGGCAGCGTACTTAGTGTGACTCTGTTTGCCATAGCAGTAAACAGTGTTATGGCAAGCATTGTTGCCCCTGTACATGGTCTTCTGTATGTAGACGACCTCACGATCTTTTGTCGCTCACGGAATCTCGCGTCAGCTTCTCGTCAACTCCAACTGACGATAAACCGTTTGGTTGAGTGGTCCTCCCAAACAGGTTTCACCTTCTCATCCGAGAAATCCGTGTGTGTTCACTTTTGTCGTCAGCGTACATGTCATTTAGATCCTGACCTGTACATGGGGAAGTCTCCCCTGTGCTTCGTGAATGAGGTCCGCTTCCTGGGCCTCATTTTCGATAAGAAATTAACATGGCTACCTCACCTTCGCCAGTTAAAGTTCTCTTGTCTTCGAGTTCTCAACCTTTTACGCGTTTTATCTCATACTTCTTGGGGTGCTGATAGGACGGTATTGCTTCGTCTATACCGTGCACTCATCAGGTCGAAGCTAGATTATGGATGTGTTGTGTATTCTTCTGCTCGCCCATCTAGACTTCGCATCCTAGACACTGTCCACCATGCTGGTATACGTGTGTGCACTGGTGCCTTTCGGACCAGTCCAGTCGCCAGTTTGTACGTAGAGGCATCTGAGCCGTCGCTGTCTCTGCGAAGACAGCGGCTGGTAGTTAACTACTTCCTCCATCTTCGCTCGATGCCTTCACATCCTTCATTCCACACCATCTCAGACGAGGGTAGGCTGGCAAGGTATCGGCTCCACCCCAGTGTCACTAGACCATTTGGTGTTCGTGCAGACGAGATCCTGTCAGCACTTGGTGTTGACAGTGATCTTCCTGGCGTCTCTCCACTCATTTCGCCTCTCCCTACCGGGGAGTTTCCTGCACCTTCTATCGATTTTTCTCTGACTGCTCTTCCAAAGTCAGAGACACCAATGGTTGTATACCAGCAACGGTTTTTAGAACTTCGTGCGAAGCACCCCAATTTTAATGTGTTTTACACGGATGGGTCCAAGACATTCGAATCAGTTGGTTGCGCCTTCGTCCTAGACTCTCAAAGTTCAAGTTTCTCGCTACATTCTGCCTGTTCCATCTACACGGCAGAGTTGTACGCCATTCTAAAGGCACTGGATTTTGCAGATGTCAATGGTCTGAAGAAAGTCCTTGTGTGCTGTGATTCGACCAGCGTGTTGCAGTCTCTGGGTTCGCCGTATTCCCGGCATCCAGTAGCGCAACGCATATTCAGACGGCTTGTGTCCTTATCTGCCAGCACAGATGTACACTTCTGTTGGGTCCCTAGCCACGTGGGCATCCAGGGGAACGAAGCAGCTGATGTTGCCGCCAAGGCTGCTGATGCAGATGGCGACGTTCTCGTCCACCTTTTGCCAGCTAGCGACCTGCAGAATGTGTTCCGTTCTCGCCTTCTTGACACTTGGCAGACCGAGTGGGATGTGGAAACGGGGAACAAGCTTCACGCTGTTAAGCCCACCATAGGTGTTTGGCGTTCCTCGTCTCGTCCCTCTCGGCGAGAAGACGTTATTCTTACCCGCCTGCGTATAGGACACAGCCGTCTCACGCATGGTCACCTACTGCAAGGGCTGGACCCTCCGTTGTGTCGTACTTGTAATGTTATTTTAAGCATCCGACACATTCTCGTTGAATGTGTCGATCTTGCTTACCTCCGGCAGACTTTTAACCTTTCCGGCTGTTTGTCATCCCTCTTGGGTGATGACAGCAGTATTTTATCACGTGTTTTTAGTTTTTTGCGAAGTGCTGGACTCTTGCACCGTCTGTAAGGAGGTTTTTAGTTTATTCTGACTTTTTAATGTGTTGTGTTTGTCTCGTGCAGGTCTTTTTACAACCTTGCACTTTTAGTTTTTCCCAAGGGGCTATCTACACCCCTTTTTTAAAATTAAGTCAGAATTTTAGATAAGGGGACATTTCCCCGTATATATAGAAGGGTGCGAAATGGCCTTAAGTGCCGACGCACCCACAAATTTTAATTCAATCTATTCAATCAATCAACCTACCGTTTTCCGTGTAGAAAATTGTTTTGCAAAAACAGGAAGGTGAGCCAAATCGAGTATACCGAGCTTAACAATTAAGATAAGTGCAGCACCATAACAGTTTCGGAAAGCGCAGGACACAAGCTTTCCAACGATATGCCACATGATGACTGCGGTACTGAAAAAGGATGAAACCGAGTGACCCAAAAAAGGGGGTCTATAGTTAGGGAAGAACTCGAAAATTTCAAATGGCAAGGGGGGAGGGGTCGAGTAATACCTTGTTTTAAAGGTCACAGAAAACGTGAAAAGGATGCCAACATGATTTTGTAATCCACTGACCGGTTTCAAAATGGCGACCAAAACAATTCCGACCCCTGAAGTTGGTGTTCCAAATTGATGAATTACGTACGTAAATAGCAAAACACAAACTCTGAACAGAATACATAAGATCCTGTACAAAGAATGCCAGCGGAACAGCTGTTTATTCGTGACAAGGTTTCTAAATGGTTACTGGTTCGCTATCATTGTCAGACCATACCACCCGTCACATGTAACGTCAGTGTACTGAACGTCCGGGTGAGTGGTTTACGGTTTCGTAGTAATGCATGCTTCTGTGAGTGTACAACATGCAGTGAGTAGAACTTCAGGTCCATTGTGTACGAGTAGGAATAAGCTTAAGCCCACGTGTTGGGTAGGTTGCAGCACACAACACAGCATGCTGGCTCAGTCGACAAATTACAAAGTACGCCAATTGCCGGGGCGTCCAGTTCCATTTGACTGCACGTACGCTGTTCCCACTGCCCGATTCAACAAAAGCAATCGGAAAGTAGCACGGGTCGAGGTGTGACGAGCTCTCCTGCATAACAGTCAGTTCCAGTGTGCTTCCACTGATAACGCGAATACGCGCCTCCAATCTTGGTCTCATTAACGTTGTCTGTTACAAGTGGTTGCATCGTCGAAGGCTTTGTGTGGTATCTCAGGACGTTCTACAGTGCATTCCTCGCGGGTAGTGTGCAATCCTGTACTTAATTCGCAGTGGCAAATTGTTGAATGTGAACTTTCACGAACGAAGAAGCATTTGATATGCTCATGGTGTTGGGTGAGTGCCAACGAAATAGTTCTGCTGCTGCTCGTGTGTATGCTGCAAGGTACATCGTTCAAGACATGTTTTTCGCACCCTTGCCGATCGTGTACGCAGGAGGGGCAATGTTCAGCCTTCTAGTAGTCACAAACATGAACGCATTGCTCGGTTTGTTCGAGATGAGAGGTCAGCTGGTGTACTTGCAGCCTTCCATCTCAATCCTCAAGTGAGTATCAGGCAAGTTGCTCGTGATTCTGGTCTCAGCGCAAGTATAGTGAGAAGGATTTTAAAGGATCACAGATTTCATCCGTACCACGTGTCCTTGCATCAAGAGTTACACGGAACTGATTTTCAAAGGAGGCTAGAGTTTTGCATGTGGTCTCAAGCTCAAGTGAATGCAAATGTGATGTAAATACAGAGAACATCAGTACTGCAGAAATTTTTCCGCTGAGTTATTTCGAGGATTTACAAAGGAATCGAGAGGAAACTAATCCCCTATCTGTTCCTATATGAGATAGACTGGGGTACTTGAAACCACGACCTTTCAACCATTGAGGCGGGTGGGGAGGGGGCAAGGGAGGTAGAGGCTGAAATAGTCCCTTTCCCTTCCGGCGGCTGTTTCTGTCTGAAACTGGTGAGTTAGAGTAGCTCCTTCCAGCCTAGCCCTCTGATCGCACCGAGGGACGAGAAGCGCGTAGAAAAAAGTGTTGGATATGAATTGTGGCTTCAACAATACAATAAATATTCTGATTTAAAATTAATTAGAGATGTGAGATTGATTGACTAGCTACTCCTCAGTGCATGCCACTGTGCGACAATATTCTTACGAAATTGGGTCTAAAAACACTAACAGTAATGCACAAAAATAATGGGAAAAAATCGTTTTTACATAATCTAATAACTCAATATAATATTACCAAGAATAACTTAATGTATACATGTCTTGTTTCGATTTTCTGTTGTTTTACATATGTCTTTGGGATTGGATTATGTTTTATTACTGTTCAGATTATTATACCTTTCTTGTCCGTGTCAAATATTTTGTATTTTATTTTTATGTTCATTTTCTCGTTTACTTTCTGATATTTGATTATGAGAGTAGTGGGATTTACGATATTATAAACCCAAGAAAGGATGAACCCCCCTCAAGCAGATTTGGCTACACTTAAAACAAGCTCAACATGAGCATATGAGCTTTTTGCTCAAGTGTGGAACCCTGTCTAATCCAAGATTTTTGTAAAAATGCCCTCGGGAATTTCCTGAGAAAGGATGAGGCCCCTCGGATTGATGAGGCTACACTTATAAAAGGCACTTCTGTGAGATTGTTGTCCATAATCCTGTCAAAAATATGCCCCTCTTGATATTTTTTTTGGCTACACTTAAAAGTAGACCACCCACACCCACATACACACCTATATACACACCTACCCACATACACATATTTACTTCTGGTTTAAGTTCAATTGGATACCAGCTTCAATTTGTATATTAAAACAATGCAATATGCAGAGCTTCTCTAGAATTGCTCCGTGACTCTCTCATTTCTTACATCATAAACATATGATTTTTCTCCTATGAGAATAACACTACATATGGTGTCATCAGGTAATGCCTCATGGAATTCACAGATAATTTTAATATTTGTTCTGTCATTCACCACAACTTGTTTCCTTTTTGAAGCATTGATTACAAACATGGGTCTCTGTGCTTTGAATTCATCTGGTGTGTAATACATGTCAGTATTGCCAGTTGTGACCCTTTTGAAGGATGT
This sequence comes from Lepisma saccharinum, assembly GCF_977018435.1. Lineage (NCBI taxonomy): Eukaryota > Metazoa > Arthropoda > Insecta > Zygentoma > Lepismatidae > Lepisma > Lepisma saccharinum. The sequence continues at coordinate 7,596,501 of NC_139236.1, read as the reverse complement.
AAATGCCTCATATAATTTAAGGAAATCATTCTTGGACATGTCTAAATTGTAATTTTTTCTAGGAAATACCTCATTTCTGCCATTTTTAAGATATATGTTCTTGATGTTGCAGTTATCAAATTTGCTTGAATTTTTTTCCTGATTGTTGTGTCTCCCAGTCTGAAACAATACTACTACAAAATCAGGCATGTCATATTGTATGCTGGAGAATGAATTTGTGGCATCAAATTCATAATAAGCACCAGTTGCGGGCTTCTGTACACATTGATATGTATAAAATTGTAGAGGAATCTGTGGATTTTTTATTATATCAGCTTTGTATTTAAGAGCATAACTGGCCTCATACTCAACAACAGGGATTCTTAACTCCATAGTCTGAATAATGCATTTGCCTGCATCAGGTAGGGTATTGGGCAGAGCTTCCCCTGTAGGGTTTATTGCACTGTACCTCATCAAGGCATTATTATCATTTGCAGCTCTTCTAAATGTGATTCTTAACCCACCCTTCCACATAATTTCTTTATAATCTGAGAAGAATCCTGGCAATAGGCGCATCGGGAACAGCACTGTATGGTTCTTAGATAATATCTTATCACCAGCCTCAAATCCACCTATTTTGTAGTATGAAGCCTCGGTTTTGGATAATTTTAATGTGGCCAAAGCCGTGGAGGTAATGCCGGGATAATCCACTCTGTTTATAACAACGCCATGCTTTCTGATCTCAATTTCAGAGAATAGATGTGGCACAAAATTATCCACCAATCTTATATTTGAATTTGCCGGGTAATCTGTACCATCGAGCTTTACAACATCAAATTTGATGTATAAATCTGCTCTGTGAGGGTGTATAAATCCATCCCCTACATCAAGATCAACCTCAATCTCTGTGTTGGGTTGATTTAAATTTGCAAATGTCCTCCTGTTTGGAGGGAATGATTGTAGCTCATAACTCTCAATATTTTCCATTTTCTTCTTGTATGTATTTTTATTTAAATGTTAATCTCTATGATTGCAGTTGTTGTGGCTCCAGCAAAATCAACTAATTCTTCTTTTTCATTAGTGACCATCAATTCAATATTATCTATTCTATTATGACACACAGGAAAATATAATGTTGGGGATGGATTGTAGATGATGGGCTCCATAAATTCAGAATTAGGTTTGAATGTTGCAATGATGCCTGTTTGTTTGTGAGTGCCTATGCCATTTGATTTGGTGATCATACCCTCAGCCACATTACAGTGAATATTCAGAGTCTCTATGGCTAAGAATTTAGGTATATTCATAGCAGTGTGTTTGATGCCTGGTTCAAGTTTTGTGTTGTTCTCAAATCCTAACAGCTCTCCTATAGTACCCAGATCCACTGTTTCTGTGGCAGATACAATTTCTACTCTGTGAGTGACAGAATTTTGACTTAACACTACACCTCTGGGTAATTGAGCATTTAGAGTGGACAGATTATACTGCCCTGGAGTGATGACAATTTTTTCATCACCAACTGCAATTGTGTTGTTGTGGTGTGTAATATTAGGGATCAGGTACATGCCATAAAATGCTCTGAGAGCTATTGTTTTCGGATATACAATGTCATCATGTAATTTGAGTTTCAATATTGAATTTTGGCTGGTGAGATGAAATACCCCCATGATGTTTCAGATACCACAAGGCTTTTTGAAAATCTTCAATTGATGGTTTATTTATTTGGGACACGTATCTAAGAACAGATAAACACAAATGTCCGCAATTAACATCTTTGAAGTTTTGAACACGGTCATTATTGTAATAAAGATTAGCTGAATTTAGATATTTTATTAAATTTTCAGGTGGAACACCTCCAAATGAATCAAACACAAATGCCTCATTTTTTAAATATTTAAGATAACAGATCCAGTGAGTGCCTTGATTTTTGTACTTATCCAAATTAACAATGCCACACTCTTTGTTGAGTGGTTGTTCTGGTAAAGAATCAGACATGTACACACCTCTAAAATGTTTGATGCCCAGTGGCTTGATTAAAGCTTCAATATCTTGGTTTGTAAGCGGCTCTTGTTTTTTTAAAACTTATTCATGGCTCTCTTAACACCTTTGCCTTGTTTCTCCATGGCCAGGTTATGGCGCCTCTGCTCATCTAATTCTGCCCTATTCTTCTTGGCATCTATTACTGTTTTTGCTATGGCAGCTGATCCCCCAGCCAAGCTCCCAACAGCCCCGAGAGCAGCTAAGATGGCAGGGATGGTAAATATGAATCCCCCCACATGTGATTTTTTTCTTGATTGCTGTAATTTTTTTAATTGGGGGGTGCTAAGCAACAATTTCATACCATGACCCTTGGCAATACAAGAATTTTTTTTCTTGCGCTGCTTTTTGGTCAAAAGGCTATCAATAGTTTTAAGAGATTTAAGACCTGCATAAGGTATTTGATACATAACACCCTTGGCCTTCATTGTAGGTTTATTATATACATATTCACAACCCCCACCCCAATTTTTGTTTGGTGCTCATAGCTATGGTGGTTCCCAATGCTGCTATTTTTTCACTCAAAGAAGCATCTTTGCTTACAAATCTGCCAAATGCAGCCTCTTCTAATTTCTTGTCTGCAACATGTCTCTTGTCAAGATCAGAATGTGTGTTGTATGCAATATCATGGTCTCTACAAGCAGCATCTAGGGGATTAACACCAGGATCCCCTCTGTTTAATCTATGATCCAATTTTGTGCCTGGACCACAATACTGATAGCCTGGAATATGTAATTCAAACGGCAGCTTGTTTATAATGTCATTAACAAGGCCCCGACCCTCAGAAATATTCCAAATTTGGGGGGTAGAGTATTAATAATTTTTATAAGATATCCAATCCCCTTAGTGTCATTCACTATAAAATTAGACAATTTGGTGCTTATCATGTCCATAATTCCAACCTTTTCATTATAAAAATTGTTGTTGCCAGCATTTTCCTCCCCAGCTATCACCAATAACCTATCTACAAGTTTCCTGACATCATCAACCCACACAAATTCTTTAGGCAGGGTGTTGTATTGTTTGATTCCACTGCCAGTCTTGATTTGTGACCATATGGGCTTGATTAAATTATTGTATTTTGCCCCACTGCTCGACTTGACTCTTTTTTGTGTGGGATCATTGTTCTGGTATAGAGCATCTGATTTTATTAATATTTCTTTGTAATCCTCATAATCTTGATCTGTATAGCTGCCAGGTCTCTTCCTGGTCATGAGTTCCCACAATCCAGGTGTTCCGGTGTACTTAACAAAAGCACCTTTTTCTCCAAGTCGAGATTCTGAATATACAATTATATCATCTCCCATAAATGTTACTCTGAAATTGCCAATTCTATGTATGATGCTGCCATCAAGCTCTGTGTCAGCATATAAGCCAAACACCTCATCTTTATTGTCTTTAGGTGTGGTTAAATATTTTTGAGCAAGAAGACCCAATTCAATAGGATCCTGACTAGCTTCAATTCTTCTAGGAGCAATAGGACTAGGTGTATGAATACTTGAAAGTGGAGTGAATGGATAATCTAATATGTTCCTTGCAGCTACAGGTACAAGCTCTGTGAGCAAATTTTGATTTTGCTCTGTAACAGTTTTGATATTCTTACCTAAATTATTAATAGCATCAATTACAGGCTGTTCTGTTTGTTTGTGTTTTTCATAAATTCCACGGTTCTCTGATTTCCATCCCTTAAATCTTTTTACAAGATAATCTCTTAATTTAAGATCATCAATTATTGGCCTTTTCATGGTTATTTATTTATGTTTCAATGTCTAGAAAATTGTTGATTTTATTTCTGTATTTGCCACTGTTGGGTGTTCTTGTCATATCAATTGTGACAAACCCATAACTGTCCTGGTTCCAGCACCTGCTGCAAAACTTAGAAAAATCATTGTAGCTCAGGTCCCCACCTACATATTCATCATGTATGTGTTTGAGGTTGGTATGGTCTTGATGAAACACACATATAAAATTGCTGTTGTCCCTGATCAGTTGCTTGGGTATTTTTGAAAAAGTCTGTGCCAGGTAGAAGCAATCAATGTTTTTGTGCCGGCCCTGTGTAAAGAAATTTCTAACCTTGTTTTGATTATCCAATATAATGTCATCAAACACAACAACAGAATTATCGAGACATTCATCAAGTGGCTTAACATCTGGTTCAAAAGTGGCAATATCCAATCCATCATATAGCTTCATCAGCTGCTGATATTTTAATTGTTCCAAGCTCTTAGAGAAGATATACAAGTGCCTGTTTTTCCAGTCTAACCAGTTGGGTGCCAATAAAAAATTATCAACCATTAGTGTAGTTTTACCACAAGCAGATGGCCCAACAATAAGACACCTAATATTATCAGGTAGCAATTTTCCATTTCTCTTATTCTGCTGTTCAGGTTCTGGCAGCCTCTTTATAACATCCCAGGTGCTCATATTATTATTTTGTTTGCATCGATCCAGCTGTGTTCTGGGAGTCCTAGCCATTTGACAAGTAACTTGTTGCCTTTTCTGCGGATAATTTTTTCTATGAGATATGTGTCAGGCTGTTTAGTTTTGCTGAGCTCTTGTTCATAGAGCCTGCCTTTGAGAATTTCTCCTCGGTGATCCTTTATTATATATGTGTTAAGGGTCCCGGGTTTAACCTGAACCACTGTAAATAATTCTGTGCTCCAGTTTCTTGTAAAGCCTCTCTTGAATAAGTGCTTATATTTGCTGATTCTTACTTGATCCCCCACCCTGTATTTGGCCTTTCTTGTTGTTGGCTGATATCTAGGATAATAAACAGTGCTGATCAATTTTTGCTCATCAGATGAAGTTACTTCAGAGGGTTTCATGTTGATTGTGGAATGGACAGAATTGTTATATTTTTGTAGAAGTTCTGGAAGAATATTAATCCATTTATAATTACCCTGGAGTGTAAATTGTTTATACATAAGATTTTTTAAGGTTCTGTTGAATCTCTCTACAATTGAGGCCTTGAGATCACTGTAACTCGAGTAATGTTTTATTGCCTGGCTTTTAATAAATTGTTGAAACACAGAATTATAAAATTCCTTGCCATTATCTGTTTGCAAATAGCGCGGGGATCTTCCACTCTGATTGATGATTGTTCTGAGGGCTTCTGTAACACATTTTCCAGTCTTGGATTTGAGTGGCACAGCCCAGGCAAATTTTGAAAATGTATCTATAACAGTGAGTAGATACTTGTAGCCCTTGTTGATTTTGTCTAAGTTTTTCAACTGTCCACTTGCCATTTCAATCAAGTCGCTTTGCCATAAATCATCTATGCCCTTTGTAACTACTGGGAGTCTCTTAAAATTATGTCGGGCTTGTCTGTGTAATTCATCAACAATAATTTTTCTAGACATAATATGTAAACAAGAATATTGCAACTATGGGGTGTTCAGCAGCTGATACTGCAGGATTTTCTAAATATAATTTGTCCCCTATTTGTATTTTAAATTCCAGAGAGCCATCATCCTCAACATAAGATGTTTCTAATGTATTGGGATCTGTAAAATCCTCTAACTCTACACTGGTGATTTTCACTTTGTTATCAGCATTTGTTATTGATAATGTGGGGTAGTGGTGTGCCTGTGGTTGAAGCCAATATTTGATTTTGATTGGTCTCAATGTGCCCCCAACAAAAAATTGGTAATAAAATTGTGCAGGGGACAGCATATATATTTTGCCTCCTGGTGTAAATGGAGAATCATATTCTTTGTTGGGGATGCTGTACAATTCAAGAATTACTGAATGTTTTGGATTCTCGATTATGCCTGTTATTTCTTTTTCTGCTGTAAGCAATCTGCTTGTTACAGATTCAAGGTGCTCATTGATGGTCCTAACAACATCATCATGGCCTGGCTTTATTTTTATGTCCACAGCAAGTCTCTTGTATTGTTGCACAATCTCTTGTAGCTGGGTGGCAAAAACAGACAGAGCATTTGCTTGATTGGATTCCATGGTTCCTAGCTGTTGCTTGATATTAGCTACAATTTGTTGCAAATTTTCAACAATTGCCAATTTTGAATTTTGAGCAGTAAGATCATGGACCTGTCTTCTGATATCCTCAAACAGGGCATGCAGTTCATTAATATGTTGATTGGTTGGAAGAGTGGCCACTGTCTGAGTGAGATGTTTGATCTCTGCTTGGATATTCTTGATATCTTCTGATTTCAATATCCTATTCACTGCTCTCTTAATATTTTTAAGTTCCTGTGATGTAGGAAGATTTGATACTGTATTTTGCAAAAATTCAAGTGCCAATTTCACATTGTGTAATTCAGAAGCATCAGCCACATTTTGCATAGCATTTTGGAGCAGGGCTATATCTGCCTGAGAGGGTGTGGATTGTTGTAAAATTTCAAGTTTTGTTTGGATATCATCTATCAAGTGATGAAAATGAGATAGTTCAGATTCAGTGTTGAGGTTTTCAAGCTTTGTGATTTGTTGCTGGACACTAACAAGGGTATCTACAATACCAGGCAATCTGGATTCTAGTACATTTGCCAAATCACTTTGCACTGCTGCTATTGTACCTTCAAGATGGGTTATGGAACTTTGAATTTTTCCAAAATCTTCATATGTTTCAAGTTGCAGCTTAATATTTGCAACACTCCGAGTTATTGCATTTAAAGCATCAGAAGATGGCAAATTGTTCATAAAATTTTCAAGTGTCTCAATTTTTTCTTTAACCTCGGCTATGGCATTGTTCAAGGGGTCCAGATTAGGTATTTGGAGTGACTGAATCTGTTCTTTTAGAGTGGAAATCACTAGATCAAAATCTTCTTGTGATTTTATGCTTTTGACAATTGTTTGGAGTTGTGCCTGGACATTATTTATTTGCTCTTCCAATTGCTGTTTCAATTGCTCAGAGTTGTTAGCCTGGGTCTTAAATTTGGCTTGAAGAGCTGCAACAGCTTCTTCTAAACTTTGAAAATTATCTAATGTGGCCAGGTCGGTATATTTCTGAAGCAACAATTTGAGTTCAGAATCAATTTTAAGAAGAGGGTCCATGCATTGTGATTGCAAATTTGTAATTTCTAATTGAAGACTGGCATTGAGTGTAGTTTGTAAAGCTTGTAAATCACTTCTTAATTTCTTGACTCTGACATCAAGCATCAAAATCTCATCACTGTGATCTTCATGTCTTGTATGGCCAAAAATATCATTAGGCATTTTGTTTAGTAGTTATTTATTATAGAGTATCTGATTCTTAATTCTATAAAAAAAGGTATAAGCTTGTCATAAGATCCAGGGACCTCAATATATAAGCAATCACCCGCAGAAACAGTATAAACAGTGCCAGAAACCATGTTTGAGTGCTTAATTCTGTAAATATTTCTCCCTACTGAAATTTTAACATTACCCTCAGGAGTTGTAATAAATTGCAATTGCCCACCTACAGGTAATTGGTAGTGATTTAAATTATTGTTAAATATGTACAATATTTTGCCTGTTTCATCATCAATATCTGTAAGTATGCTGTTCAGATGAATAATTAACAAGCCACTTAGTTTAGACAGCATATCAGAAGAGGGTTGTGGTGTTGGCAGGTCCATAATACCTTGTTTTTTAAACCCAAATAAGTTCATAGGCATGTTTATTTATTTCAAATCATGCTCTGTAATTGGGCATTGATTCCCATTTTTCAAATCACAATGACCCCATGGTAAAGTATGTATGCCACATGATAAAATGCATCTCTTATCATCATGTGGGTCCAGAGCCACTTTTCTTACAACATTTGAAGTCAATAAGTGATCCACACTCTGAATTCTGGATTCTGATGTTTTGATTAAACTCTGGGATTTGAGGCAATTTTTATAATCTTCAAATTGGAGCTCTTTTTCCACAGCTACTTTGCCAATACCCTTGGCTTTTTTGGCAGCAACACCACTACATGTTTTAAAACTGTACATCTTGGCACTTAACCCAGCAAATTCCACAATAACATCACCAAGTGTCTCATCTTTTAACTTGCCAGGCACTTTTTTGTTGTGGGGTTGAATCCTTGTATGTTCACTGGTATCAAAGTATTTAATCAATTCAGGCTGTGCAATATCTTGATAAACATCTTCTGTTTGAATATCAAGAACAAAACTATCCGTGTCCATGTACATCAATTTTACACGATCCTTATAAAAAGGTTTCAACACATCATAATACAATGTTAACATATGTGATTTGGAGAATTCCAATATTGCAGCCCCTACATAAATAGGTTTATCAAACTTAATTTTTGTTTTTTTCATGTTGAAAAGTGCCATATTTTCATCATAAATTCTTCTATAATTGAAATTAGGCTTTGCAACCAATTTTTTGCTCAGGCTCGGGTCAGTAATTATTTTAACATCGGTATGTTTTCTGACATTTTCAATTGTTTTGCCATACACAGAATTAACCATCAATTTAAACAAGGCCTTATCAAATTGGCTCTTTGCAGATGTTCGAAGCTTTGTGTTTGTATCAATATATGGCTTCAACCATTCTGAGTGCCTGAACCTTAAGACTTTGCCAATTTTGGTCACTTGCACACCATGTTTCATCAGGAACTGGAGGTTTTTGTAATATATGACATAGCCTTGTTTTGACTCCAGTGTCATCATGAGCTTCCTCTGTTTAGAGCCAGGTGAGCACTGAACCTCGGGAATTGGGGGCAGATGAGAAAATTTCTTATGTAAATTATCTGGAATTATCAGATCAACCTCTAAGAAGAGGCCATGTTCACGGTCATCATAGCTCTGAAGATCCTCAATATTGAAATCTTCAACCCATTCAAGCCCTGCATATGGCAGTTTTTGCATCATGGCATGACCATAGAGGCTGTTGGCATCTACATACACTATATAATTTGATGGCAATTCTGGATTATAATCACGCATATATTTGTTATTTGCTCTGGCATATCTCTGAGAACATTGCACCATACCTCCTTTTATACTTTCCTCCATAAACAGATACATATCTTGATCTTGGATCAGATCCAATGGCATTTTGGTGTTTAAAAACATTGCAGCCCATGCTAGGCCCGGGGCACTGTAAAAATACACTGGGTCCAGTTTATAATTTTGCATCGAAGATTTTCTGAATGTCTGCATTATATCTGCTAAGATGGTCACATCAAGTTTCAAATATGCCATGTGATAATCACCAAATGTCTGGCATTTTAAATTGTTCCACACCAATTGGGCATGGTGATAATCCTCATCAGTGATTCCAGATCCTCTGATTTTGCTGTAAAACTCATGTTGTGGAGGCAGGGAGCACTCATCAAATTTAGAAAAATCTGTAACATAATCATATGGATATACACCCTTCCGCCTAATTAATTTCAGGTCCTGATTTGGAAACAAGGCACATGTAATTTTGAATTGATCATCAGATAATTGAGTGGCCAGTGTGGCCAGGCTAGCAGATAAAATTCTGTAAGAATCAAGAAATCTTATGTGAATAGGAACACCATTAACTTTAATTATTTTGCTAATAGATATATATTTCTCATCATTTTCAGCTAAAATATTTAAATTCTGCTTGTCAAACCCCTCATATCTGATCAAATGATGGAAATCATAATTGGATGCTCCATGGCAAAATATGGGGACAAATTTTGGTCTCTTGATCTTAATATTACAGCTATTACACAGTGCCATTTTGAATTTACCATCTGTATGAGAATGGTGTTTCACCTTGATATTTGTATCTGAAAATTCAGAATCACATACCGGGCATTTTTCTGCATTGTTGAAATCTTCAATCTGTTTCTCTGTTAAAGGCAACATGGGTTTTGATTTTAATAAAATATTAGATGCTATGTCACGGCACTCATTTTCCATTCTATGTGCAAATATTTTGATGGCATCTGGCCCCAAGCATGAATCTTTTTTGGTAACAACACCATCCTGTACAACCACATAACAAAAGCTGGAAGGTTCATGTAGCTGGTATGGTGTAATTGAAGATTCTTCAGGATCTGGATTGCAGGATGCAAGAGATTTGAGGATTGATTCAAAATCACAGGCAATATATGCTGGGTGTTCCAACAAGGCTTCAAACTTTTTGAATTTGCAATTCTCACTTGGATTGGGCATCACCATATGAACAGGTTTATGATTGCCACAATATTTCAGATGCTCAATTAACTTGTTTTTTGCAATTTCTGCATTCTCTTCAGGAACCCTCTTCACCATTTTTTGACCATCAAATACAGTTAAACATCTTCTGCACAACTTGAATATTCTATTGGATTTGTCTAGTTGTGTTCTCACTAAAGCTTCAAGATTATGTATCAGAGTGTAATGATATGTGCCATCCCCTTCAATTAAGAGCAAATCAATTGGAATAGCAGATTCATCATCAATTGTACTGATTCTGAGAGGTTCTATTGAGCAATTGCCAGTGGAACAAGTAAATACATTAATAGATAATTGTTTGCCATTCATATCCCTGGCCTTTTTTTCAAATTTATCAATATTCTGAATAGACATTGGATATTCTAAACCCTCCATTGCATCGTCAAAAAGATGTTCATGTTGTTTGTAATAAGTTATTCTCTCAGGATGCCTTGAAACTGGATACAAAGCAGCTAATATACACCACAAAAAGCATTTCTGGTCGGTATTTTCTATATTAACCACGGCTCTTCTGTTTTTAATATTGTCAGGTAATGGCAAATATGTAGATCCTTTTAATGGAGTGAATTCAGAAATATTAACATATAACTTGTGTGGAGATCCGCATAGGCTCCATCCAGACTCTTTTGCTGCAAATTCAGAGTGTTTAATATTTAATTGATCTATCAACCTGCTTATTATTCTGTCTGAATTTGCATTTGAATATACAGGTACAGTTGCTGTTATGTGGGGCTGTATAAATTTTGTGCCATTTGGTTTCTTATATTGAGTATACAATTTGAGGGATAGCTTATAAGAGCCATTTTGTGCATTTAGAATTGCCTGCAGATCAGGATTTACACTGCTCAAAAAATTCTCAATACCGCATCTTGGCTCTGATACAAACCGATAATCTCTTAATTGACTATTAAAACTGCTATGGATGGGTTCATAGCGTGGCTGTTTTGCCGGTACAGCATTAACAGGTGCTTCATGCTTTCTTTTCAGACCAGATGTGGATGGTTGTGGGGGCAATGTTGATGACTGTGCAGAGCAAGTGCCTTTATGTGTATATGTGAAGTATTGCATGTTATATTCTATATGGCATTTGGGGCAAATTTTTGTGGGAGTTTTGCATTTGTCTGGGTTACAATTCCTTTGGTGCCTGGCCCAATTGGGGCTGGATATATTCTTATTGCATTGATTGCAATATTTTTGATTCGGCATTTTTGTTGTTGTTTATTATATACAATTTCTTGGGATTCAAATCAAAATTCTATGCTGGATCAGTTGGGTTCAGCACTGTGCTTTGTGTGTGTGTGTATGTGTATGTGTGTTAATATTTTTGGCTTTGGTATTTATATAAAATTTCTTGGGGTTCAAATCAAAACTCTATGCTGGATCAGTTGGGTTCAGCACTGCAACAACACACCCTTTCTCTTCAACAGCTCTCACAATACTGGCTGATATGCAATGCAAAATCTCTTTATATACCCTAAGCACGGACCGCATTGAAACAATAGGCCAATCAGAATAAAACACATCATCACATTATGTCATAAGCAACCAATCAGAAAACAACACATCTGAAACAATAAGCCAATCAGAATATAACACATAATCACATTATGTCATAAGCACCCAATCAGAAAACAACACGTATCTAATAATTTATTGGATAATAATTTGTTGCACAGCATGATGCAATATAAATAAACCAGAAATAGGCCACAAGTGGACCGGAAGTAAATATGTGTGTGTGTGGGTGGGTGTGGGTGGGTGAACGTCAGTCAACGTCAGTCAACGTCAACGTCAACGTCAACGTGGGTAGGTGTGTATATAGGTGTGTATGTGGGTGTGGGTGGTCTACTTTTAAGTGTAGCCAAAAAAAATATCAAGAGGGGCATATTTTTGACAGGATTATGGACAACAATCTCACAGAAGTGCCTTTTATAAGTGTAGCCTCATCAATCCGAGGGGCCTCATCCTTTCTCAGGAAATTCCCGAGGGCATTTTTACAAAAATCTTGGATTAGACAGGGTTCTACACTTGAGCAAAAAGCTCATATGCTCATGTTGAGCTTGTTTTAAGTGTAGCCAAATCTGCTTGAGGGGGTTTCATCCTTTCTTGGGTTTATAATATCGTAAATCCCACTACTTATGAGTATATGTGTAAAATTGCTGTACTTTGGAATTTTCTGTATACAGCACTATAAATACTGTTAATAATAAATAAATAAACATGCCTTTGAGGAGCAATGCAATGTGAAAGGGTAGTTAACATATACACACACCATGCACGCGATCGCCCGCTACAAAACGTCAATGAATAGTGAATCAATTAAATACACATACAAGTTGAACATATACATTACATATGATGACATGTACTCTGTTCCTCGAATCTCTGGATCGGGCAAACGTAAGCAAGTGTGTAGTCTGTAGTGACTCGAGAGGGCTCCACCAACGAACGCAATGGAGGGAAAGTGCTTGCATGGAGGGGGAAAAGCGGTTCGGGCTACCAGCCGTTTGCAGCACCACTCACTGCCCACTAGCATTCTCCACTTCTCTGCCGTTATGCGCGGCCTTAGTCCACAGATTCCAGGGACACAGTGTACAGTCACGGACATTTCTGGGTTGTAATGATTTAATTGAAAGTGAATAGTGTTGTTACAACCCAGAAGTGTCTGTGACTGTACAATAGGAAATTTTACTTACAGTACTGGTATTACTTATAATATTATAATGAATTTCGAAACATTCAGCAGCAACTTGTACATTACCATTATCATCATCGTCATCATTCTTATAATTCTTGGAACTCGAATATACCATTTTCTTCATTTTTCCATTTGTGTCATATAGGTATACTTCTGTCTGAGTTATACAACATCGTTTCACTTTTATTGAATATGTAAACTTTTTGGCGTAAAAATATAGAGCTAGGATCTGCAAGTCGTGTTGTTTACGTCAAGTGAAGAGAACTTTATGAAACTATTTCTCCTTAGGTGCTCTCAGTAGAATGTCTTGCTCTAGACAACAACGCTTTACAACCATTAAAGAATCTCATCCATGCACTTCAGTTTCTTATCGTCCTGAAAGGTTTCTCCGTGTCCATAAGTAAATTCTTGCAAATTCTCGGAAAAAATTCAAGAAGACATTCAAGGAAATGTATGTTTAATGAAAGTTCATTTTCATGGCTTGGTATCAGTTATTCACTGCTGCATATTTACGATTAAAGTGTTTGTGAATCTCAAGAGAGTTAGTGTATAAGAGCTTAAAAACGTGTCGTGATAAAGAAATGATGTTCAGACGGGACTGTAGTATCCCTGAAGGCACGTTCGGACATTGATTTTGGGGACAAGTCATTTTCTATCTCCTCAGAATGTAAGTAGTAGAATAATTGTCCAAATACGTTGTTGGTCTTCCGCTAATCGCCCAACAAGGAATAAGAGTACTTGTCTTTGTAAGCTTATAACAAGTTAAGAGTTACCCGAAAATGAATTATTACAGAAGTCACTTGCTGACCGTTAATGATTCCACCAAATTCACATTTTGATTAAAAAAAATTAAGAGCAATTATGTTTGAAGTTTCAGTATTATGAGAGTGTAAATACTTACTACAAAATATAACATCATATTTCTATCGTCTATTAAACAATACAGAGTGAACTCGTAGGTGGACAGTAAGATTACAAGAATAGCCTCAGCAGAATTGAGCATTTCACAAACCTCTATTGTACGAATCCTGAAATCTATTGGGTTGAAAGCTTGTCGTCCACGGCTAATTCATGGCTTATTGGAGGATGACCCAGACAGGCGGGTGGACCATACTGAATGTTATCATTTACTGTCCACCTACTTTTGGTTCACTCTGTATATAAACTGTTAGATAATAAGTGTGGAGAGACAAACGCCTATCGTCATTGTTGTGCATTTAAGACTATATAGGCAGCAGCAAAACGTTATCCTTGTAATTCAAAATACACAATCAATGTAAAAGAATAACTGTAGTCGCAATGAGAATTTACGATTTAAGTGAGAGGCTCTGGAGTAAAACTCATAATCATCACTCCATTCAAATTTCAGATCACATTGTTTCACTTGCTGCACAGTCTCCTGTTGTTCACCTATTAGTGAACAAAGTCCATTCAGTAGCCATTAATTGGCAAAACACACAGGAAGGTCTATGCAATGGATGAACTTTCACTTGTATTTTTCACAGTTCCACACTTTTGTGAGTTATCAAGTTTTACTCCCGAAGCACTCAATTATTTCAAACTAAATGTTGTTATTATTACTATTGGATATAAGTCAGGTTGCCTGAAAAGGAAGTTGAACATGATGTTAGAAAATAAAATTCCTTGCAAGGCAATCAATGCCTATCATAACATAAATTACATCATTAGAACATTGTTTCTCGAACTAAGAAAAAAAATATTTATTATACTATAGCTATTGGGTCTATAAAATAGTTTGTTTGCAGCCACGTATATGTGAAGCATTTTCAAATTACAAAAGTCTAGACAGATGTTAAAAGTGGCTGAAGAAAGAACATTATAAGTTTTTTTGAAAATCCCTGTCCAAGTTTTGTTCAAGGAGAATAGGTATCCCTTGCCACTGTGAATTTGAAGATATTAGGTTAATTTTAAGTAGTAAATAGGTTAAACATATTTTCGCAAACTGTGATAATACTCGTATAATATAAGAACGTTACTTTTTATAACACCATTAAGCCTTGTTTCCATGGTATGAAAAACTAAATATGCTGACCAAGGCAGTACTTTATTTTATTATAAAACGTAAACTAAACGTAACGTTTCAACCTTCTAGCAAGGTCTTCTTCAAACTCTGTATCAAGTACAAATGTAACAAGATACAAAAACAGGACATTATATATACACAAACATTACTCCCTCCAGACTATTAGAAAGTTGTTCTGGAACATTCTAGCAGGTGGCTTTCCCTTGTCAACTGTACTTTCACCTAAAAGACTAAATATATTTACTTCCATATAGAATATGGTTGGACTCTTTATCTCGTGATCTTTTTCCTTCATTTCTATTCCTTCTCCTCTCCTCTTTCTCTCTTGTAATTTCCACTCTTTCTAACATTTCTTCCATTCATTGTTTACCGTCAGTCCCCCCCTTCCAGTTCATTGTGTCTTTTTCACCTTTCTTCTCTATTTCCTTGGACTCCTTCCATTTTCTCACTAGTATTCTCTTCTCCCTTCCTATCTGCTTAGTCTCATCCCACTCTATGTCATGTCCTGTTTCTATCGTGTGTTTAAATATCGCATTTCTCTCTCACTTAAGTCGTACATCGTCCCTATGTTGTTTCAACCTGTCTTTCAGCCTCTTTCTCGTTTCTCCTATGTACACACTCTAACATTCTTTACATTTCACTTCGTAGATAATCCCTTCCTCTTCCTCTTCTCTGTTTTCCTTTTTCTTGTTTGCATTCTTCGCTATTCCTAAGATGCTTTTCCCTCCCTTCCTGTAAGTTTTAATTCCCGCTTTCCTAAGCACTTTGCATATCTTTTCTGTGGTCTTCCCCATACTCCTTATTCCAAACCTTCTCTCTTTTTCTTCCTCTTCCAATTCTCCCCTGCCTCTTTTCTTCCTTCTTCTGTTTATGTCCAGTCTATCCTCCTTCTCATAGCCATTCTTTTCCAGAATCTGAAGAAGAGTCTGAGTAAGACCTTGCTAGAAGGTTGAAACGTTACGTTTAGTTTATGTTTTATAATAAAATAAATTACTGCCTTTGTCAGCATATTTAGTTTTTCGTTACTTTTTAGTACAAAGGGGTGAATGTGACGCGATCGAAAGTTTCACAGACAATGGACAATTGTAACAAAATGCTACTGGAATTAAGATATAAATTTCCTAAAACAATCAAATGCTGACCAAGGCAAAGTTTATTGTAGAACAAATTATACACTAAAACGTGACGTTTCCACCCTCTAACAGGGTCTTTCCTCTTCAGACAAAGATTTACAATGATATGATCTATAGATCCGACCATCATCTTATATATACACTTGCAGTCCATACACAAGACAACATAAATGCACCAGTATCTCAGACATTTCCTGTCAGAGATTCCTGAGTGTAGAGTCTCCTGACAGGTAATAGACACTCTTCCTGACAGGTGATTGACAGGTACCTGGTAAGTGTCTGTGCCTTGAAAATTCCTCTACATCTGGTCCTGGACAGGTTCCTTATCTCCTAGATTTCTTCTCTCCTCTTTTCTATCTTCCCCATCTTTTCTTCTTCTTTCATCCTTCCTTTCTCTCATCCTTTCCACCCTTTCTAACGCTCCTTTCCATTATTTGTTTATCTTCAGTTCCCCATTCCAGTTCATACTGTCTTCTCCTTTTTTCTCTATTTCCTTGGCCCCTTTCCACTTCCTCAATTTTCCTCTCTTCTCGCTCCCTATCTTCCTAGCTTACTCACATTCTATATCGTGTCCCGTTTCTTATGTGTGCTTAAATATAGCATTTTTATCTCTCTTTAGTCTTATATCATTCTTATGTTGCATCAACCTGTATTTTAGTCTCTTTTTTGTTTCCCCTATGTACACACTCTCACATTCCTTGCACTGAACCTCATATATAATCGCTTCCTCTTCCTCTTCTCTGTTTTCTTTCTTCTTGTTCTTTATCCTTAAAACTCTGCGGCCCCCCTTTCTGTATGTCCTTATGCCAACTTTTCTCAGTACTTTGCTTATCCTCTCTGTGGCTTTCCCCATACTCCTTAGGCCAAATCACCTCACCATTTCCTTCACCATTCGACTGTAAGACAACGATCAACAGTCATTGGGGGGCTTACTCCTAGTAGTCAAAATCAAGCAGTCGATATAATATGGGTATATTAGCTTGCCTTTATGTCATAGTTATATAGATGTGTGAGAATAGAAAAAAAAACCAAAAAAAACATGATTGCCATGTGAAAGTGGTAGCTAATGGGAATTGCGGTCAATCCAAGTTGGCGGAAGTTAACTTTAAAAAAGAAGGAAACTATATACCTGAAAGCAGCGGTTCTTGTATTTCAATAATAGCTTAACATGTGGCCTATATATAAGGTTATCTTAGGTTTTACGACATGACAAACAGTTGATTAGTAAATCAGGAATTTGCAAAGGTGCTGTTTTTACTAATAATTTCGTGTTGTCATTCATTTATAAATAACATAGACATCTGAGAATGTTCCAACATACTACTACTACTACAAATAATAAAAATATTATTGTTATTTGTAGTAGTAGTAGTAATAACTGACAATCAATATTGTTTACGTGCAACTGGTGATCATGGAAAAACATTAGAACATACTCGTAATGTTGATTAGTAATTTCAGCCGAAATTTATGCTTTGATTAAAGGGAATTTTATCTTCACCGAATGAAGTGTGTCACGAAAAGACAGACAGGCTACTATTAGCATGTTTTGTACAACGCTGCTGCGAGTAGAAATTCTGAACCAATAAAAAAGTGCATGACATATTGGATAAATTGTTAGCGACTGTAAAATTTCATCGCATTCGTCAAGCCAATCTTACGAATGTTAAGGAATTAAAAAGACTAGAAGCAGATGCATTGTCCTGCCATATGTTTTCTGTAAGTTCTTGCTCATCAAGGCATGCTGAGAATCGCTTGAAATGGACACTCACAGAAGAACAAACTGTTTATTCAAAAAAATGTTTTCGATGTGACAAAGAAAGCGAATGCAAGAGAATATGAATGACAAGGGAAACACATGCTGATCTTAGAAGTAATAAAACATTGAGATTGTAATTGAGAGAATAGAAAAACGTCAACGCAATCACATGCTGCAGAAGCATGTTATCATAAATTTTTCTAAGTTGCCTATACAAGATTCAATCAGAAATACCTAAAAATATTGATAAATGTAGTGAAGCAGGTTGTTTCAAAATTAATCAATGATTCCGAAAGAACTTTCAATGCTAATCACGGAAATGACATCCATTTTTTACCATCACTTCAGAATTTTTCACCATTTCAGAATCAAAATTATCATATTTGCCATTCCATTACGCCTATTACGGAAAGCAACAATATATAAATTTATTCAAAGGAAATTTCTGATGTTTACAAACTAATAGGTGATTCTGAAAGCATTTTGTAATGCTGATGACGAATATGACATAAATTTCTGACCATCACGTCAGGATTTTTCCCTAGATCAGGATTTTTCTCCACGTCATAAAATTCAATAAACCCACTACATTATAACATTCACTTTTGGAAATTTTGTGAAGGATATTTTCATGAGGGATTTCGAAAATGGAACTTATGTAATCACAGTTTACAATTTTCATATCAATGTGTCTTGTGAAAATAGAAGTTGGATTAAATGTTTACTACTTTGGGCATTTATAGTTCAAAATTGCAGGATTTGCATTTTAGAAAACGAATATTTTATTATCATTTAAACAGAGCCATCTATTGAGGAAATCATGAAACTACACATTTTATTGTGAAATAAAGGCACAATATATTGCAATTTTCTGACGTGATGGGTAAAAATGGATTTTATTTTTGGAATCAGCATACTGAAATTATTCAGGGGCAACAGTCATCTGTGAGTCATCCAAAACCATGCAGGCCTGTGTTATTAACGGTTGATCATATCGTAAAATCTAAGATAATCTTAAATATAATCAATTTGTTACACGTTGAAAGAAAAACATGAACATTGGAATCGAACCATTGTTTTGAGAGATGTAGTCGTGTTTTTCAAAAGTTACATAAGTTAAATGATATAACTGTAATATAATAGAGGCAAATAAGTAGTAAGCTAGTCAACTCTCCAGGAATCCAGCACACTCTCGTCACCTCCAAGACGAACTTTGATTTTCAGCTCTGCTACAAATTCACCGGAAAATTATGTGTAGTTTCAATTTAGGATAGCTCTAATCGATGAAAATCTTGTTTGACATGGGGGTAGAGTTAGAACTGGTGGGGCCAGTGTCCCCCTTTCTCCTCTCCTATCGATTTCTCTGAATGAAGGCGATAGAAAACGTGTCCGTATTGTTTGACTGCACTCTAATTGAGGTGGAAATATGGGAAATGTTCCGAAATAACTTACGTTTTAAAGACTTGACTTTATTATGGAGCACGGTTAAATTAGAAAAAGTAACTTTTTCAAAACCACAGTACATTTTTAGGACATGTTTTACATGAATGTAGTATTAGACGAGACAGAAGAAAATATCCATAAGTAGACCAGTGTTCAGTATCTGAAAGTCAAACAAAACTTAATATTTTGTTAGTACTCATGGGATAATACAGTAAATTTGTACTAGATTTCGCTGAGAGAGTGGTTCTCTGAATTATTTACTTCAGGGTACTTCCTGGGCATGGACTGAACAACAATTCGAGGATGTTGCAAGTTTATGCAAAAAGGCTTAAGTAAACTTACAACCCACAACTTGAAATCCGAATGCTGAACTTTAAAAGATCCTTTCCATGAATGCACAACGTTGCACATTTTAAAATATATTTCATGTCCTCAAAAGTTATTGCTTTCAACTTGGAGTTATCTTGAAAGATTTAGAAAAAAATATATTGTAGAAGAATTTGACAGACTTTTGGAAACTTTTAACTTAACGAAACAATGAAAACAGCAGAGAAAAGTTTATTTTTCTATAACTTCCCTATCAAGATACCGCAAACTGCTTCGATGAAAACTCCAGTAAGACTCATAGAATTGACTCTCTCTGCTTGGTTATCAGTCCAAATAAATTTACAAACTTCTTCCACGTTATAGGAACAGTATCACGCCAAGAGCTTGAAGTCTCATTGTTTAGTCCACCTAAATCATGCATCTATCGCAATCCACACCTGTTACATATACAAGGTGAGTCAGAAATATGGCTACACGTTTGAAGTAAATATGGTGTGTTACTGCACGATATATAGGGAAATGGTAAATGTTATATTAAACTTGAAACTTCATTTTGCCATTACAGATAATAGTCACTCACCCGAGCTTACGTCACTAGCCAAGATGGCGCTGAACATGCAACAGCAAGTTACAGTTGCAGCGTGGGAAATTGCATACCAGAATAACCGTCAAACTGGCGTGACGTGATTTTAACGTAACATTGTTGATGTCACTGTGGGAAATTGGAGAAAACCACTGGTTACATCAAATTGCTTTTTAGCCCATTTCTGTGTACACGCATGGGCGTAGTTAGGTAGGGGCTAAGGGCTAATCACCCCCAGGACCAGACATTATCCCCCAAAAAACGGCAACAAATGCAAAACATTATTAAGGGAAGAGAAACTATCCAAAAAATTAGGAAATTCATAATGAAACTTTACATCTGAGAAATAACAATTTCATGTGTTACTCTTGTTGTGTGACAGTAACACTTAAGAAGAGAAGTTCAAATTATATTTTGATGTATAATAGAATTCAAGGTAGGTCAGTTGTAGTAAAAATATGAAAATGAAAAATTGTAGAGAAATGAAAGAAATGTATATTTGTACTATTACATTACGTATTTATTTATGGCTTTTAAATGTCTATCTGCATTATAATTTGTTCATTACCATGAACACAGGATTTCGAATTAACGTAAATATAATTAACATTATAACATAATCAAATTATATGTATTCTTTAATAAAATTGCTCTCATCTGTAACAGTTTATTTATTCCTTTCATAAAAGTGACACGCTATGATGCCAGTGGTACTGGGCATGGACATGGGTGTTTTGTGAGGGGCTCCTTCATCAATTTCTTCATCCGTTATTAGCCAAAAGTGTCAAAAGAGCGCCACTAAACAACAAAAATTGAATCAAATCAATGTGCAATTCCATTTATTTTGGATAAGATGATGTAGGGATCAGCTGTTCCCCAAGGACAATGGCCATGAAGATATCCATAATTGATAAAAGCACGAATAATATTAACCCCCCCTTAGCCCCCCTACCCCCCCCCCCAAGTGGACGGACGAAACTACGCCTATGTGTACACGGCTCTCACGAACATTCTGTTTTGCAATTGCCCACGCTGCAAATGTAACTTGCTGCTGCATATTCACCATCTTGGCTAGTGACGTAAGCTCGGATGGGTGACTATTATCTTAAATAAAAAACGAAGTTTCAAGCATATCATTCACCACTTTCCTCTATATTGTACAGTAACATACTATATTTACTTCTTTGTCCAGATGCATATGATCCAGAGAATAGCACAATGCATTGATTGGTTAGACACTCTGTCCAATATTGTACTGAAAAGTTTTTGTTTTCAAACACAAAGTGTAAGTTTCATTGCTAACCGTGAATTTTCGCACATAGTTGCATACACACAGAATAGAGGGGTCGCGGCAAAATTTGTTTTTCGTCGTTCTACGCAAAACACTGTATATGAGTGTGTACCTTGTAGTTTCGTACTCCTGCTGTGAACAAAATTAATGATATATTTTTTTGAAGGACAGACATTTCTTCAGCTTAACACCAGGAAGCGGGTGGTAAATTTGGTGTGTTTTTCTTCATACAACTACACAAGAGTTAAATAATATAAGAAGAAAAACATACCCAGAATGTACATTTTACAGCGTAACTGTTGACTTGAAGTGAAAAACTATCTAGCAACCCAGAAGACTACAGTTTTCACATGTTTTTTTTCTTACGTCCTTTGAACCTTTCTCTATAGAAATTTGAAGTTTCCTTCCAGAGTTGCCCCTATAGACCCAACTAACTAACTCTCCAGCCTTCTTAAACCCGAAGGTTTATGACTGGAGTAATACACGCCTTCAATCTGTACCTATCTTGGGCAAGATCAATGCAATATTTTTCATCCACACCTATTTTCTTCCCTCCATCTTCGTCTTGGCCTTCCTACAGCTAACCATCAGGTTTCCCAACAAGAATCCTGTAAAATCTTCTATCCTCTCCCATTCGTGCGTGCCACATGGCCTGCCCATCTAAATCTTCTTGATTTAAATACTTTTATAATATCTGGACATGAATATACCCAGCGATTAAAAGCTAGGTTAGCACCTTAGCCGTTATATAAGACGATATGAGAAATTTCCCACTGGATCACACACCCCGGACGAATCCGGATCTGTGTGGCGCAGTCAGTCTTCCTTCCGACATTTTAAAAGTCAGTTACTATTCAGACATTTGTGTTTTTCAATTTCTTCTCAAATCTCTTTTGGAAAACATTCTTACTTTCTGTATACTTTTTTCCCAACATCAACGACACAAATACCCATGTATTACCAAGGACCTGAATCCGGAAACAATGGATTCATTCGTAACGCTCTGCACCGACCACTGCCCCACGGGTATCGACACGGACTGGACCAGTGGAACTCTTTTGTGAAGAGGGTCGACAGAAGAACTGCGGAAGGGATTAACCGCGAAAGTGAAATTTTCGCTGTTGTTCCTTTCGCGCTTATTCCGTTCACGTTCTGTCTGTTTCGCGCTAAATCTTCTCGCTCGTTTTATTTCGTTCTTGTTCCGTCCACGCTGAGTCCGTTTCGCTGTAACTCCTTTCCCGTTTATTCAGTTCGCGATTAATCCGTTTCGAGGTTATTCTACCGCCCTTGTGAAGATTAACTCAAAATTGAGCAGAAATTTAAATTTACTTTGAAATAAAAATAATACGTTCGAAATAGTTTAGTTGAAAATAATATTATTTCTCCATAAAGCAAATAATAACACATCATCTCATTCGATCAATATCAATTTGCACCCCATCCCATCCTCCCTGTTCAGTTCGATCTTGTTTTTTTAAAGAAACTCTGCTTCACTTGGCAAAGGAACGTAACCTGTGGGAGTCCTTCCGATCCGAACTTGGTGACCGAGTTTCCAGAGACTTGTTTACAAACTACGCCACGACCATGGGAAACAGTTTTTCACTTTCCATTGGACATGTCTGCACGTGATTTCTTCAATAAGACAAAGATCATACGCGAATATATTTAATTCGATTTTTTCACATCTACGTAGTACTCCGCTTCAGCATCCGATGACATATTTTCGTTACCTTATTTGTTTTTCCTCTCAAAATGAAATCCTTCAGTGCACGTGAACCAAAATTCACTGCATGAATACATGGATTGCATGGAACATAAATGAAAGATGTAACAAAACTTCAGCATTTCTAGTAAATGGTGGATATGTCTTAGAAATCAAAAGTTACTATTTAAACGAATTGATAACAGGGAGAGTCCATGCTAAATCATAAAAGAAAGAATTCAAGCCGACCATCTCAGATTTTCATTACATTTGCCAGGATGATACAGGACATTAAGTAACTTACATATCTAAAACTTTAACCCTCAATGATACACGGTGTTAGTACAGTTGGGTTGCCAACTAAACAAATGTCAAATTTATGTTTACATTGTCATCAAAGAAATCTTAATTTTCCTTCTAATTATGGTATAACTTTCATCTTGGGCTTGTTTTGAAGCTACGGAAGCATAGTTTTCAAGAAAATGGTTTTGTATGAAAATATTGGAAATTTAGTTTCATGGTTACATAATGTGTCCTTAGACCTTGAATACATCAAAATGTGTATCTTCAATTTTGGTGGGAATAAGGTATGTTATAAAGTTAAATGTAATCTCTGTTTGGTGTCTTTGGGAACAGGAGTAAAAGAATCTGACAGAAGTATATTCTACATTCAGTGAACACCTTCCAGATATTGAAAATATTGTCCCCTGCGGAATTAGTTGCAAGAGAAATGAAACCAACTGAATCTATATTTTTGAGAAAAAAACTGCAATTAATCCTATTTTGAAGAGTTTATCAGTCTCTGAGCTATAGGTTCGCCACCATTTTGAAAAAATGGCGCCCAAAATTCACCTTGAAAATTAAAAACATTAGTATCTCGAAAACGGTTAATTGTACACTAAAAGTTAAGATAACTAAAATGAAAGAGCAGAAAATTTAATAAAATATGGTTTCTGTTTTATGGAGCCACTAAGTCTTGATTAAATTAGATGGTTCCAATTATTTATTTTAATGTTTAGAATTAGCGTAAAAATTGGTTTCTAACACAAATAAGAGCAAATATGTAACAAACTGTGCAATTTACATCCTAAAGACACTGGACCAAATTCATAGATAAAAAAATTAGGCAAATTAGAATAGCTCATGTCGTGTTCTTTCTCCAGGAACTCTCTGCAAATGGTAGATTGCGGAAACTTTTATTTCGACTACTCCTCGTATTTGTTCCAGGTGGTGAGAAACTACATACATATTGCCTTAGAGCTGACCTATCTAGGATTTCAATGAATAATTCATGTTCTATAAAAAGTGGTAAAAAGTGCTGGTGCTTATGAAGCTAATTAAGAAGAATAAACATCCGAACACAATAATATTGATGCCTTACAAATTAATTTCCAAATTAGATCTGAAATTTTGGAAATTTCTAAATCCAGTTTCCTTGTTCTATATTGTATGTCTGTTACTAAGAATACACATTTACTTGAAATATGGCTAAGATGATAGAATATCTGTACATATAAAACTTATAATATATCAAATATTTTCACAAGTTAACTCGGGCTACATTATGTTGATTTTTCATGAACATAATGTAAGAAAACTTTTTTTTAAAAAAAAAGTATAATACACTGCGTCTAAATATTATAGGCTATATATAAAATTAAATCTTAAACAATTCAGTTCACTCACTTGTGTGTGTATATATATATATATATATATATATATATATATATATATATATATATATATATATATATATATATTGTCATGGGAAGGCGAACGAACGTCAAAAGCAAAAAGCAAATTCCAAGTTCTCTCGAGCACACTAACCCAATCAAGGCGGCGACAATGACAAAATTCCTCTGGCTAGACAGAATCCAGCTTGTAACTGCCGGGTCGATCTTCCTGATCGAAAGAGGGAAGTAGTGACACCG
Organism: Lepisma saccharinum; assembly: GCF_977018435.1. Taxonomy (NCBI): domain Eukaryota; kingdom Metazoa; phylum Arthropoda; class Insecta; order Zygentoma; family Lepismatidae; genus Lepisma; species Lepisma saccharinum. The sequence goes on along the minus strand of NC_139236.1, from coordinate 7,571,448 downwards.
TAACTTGCAAGCTCATCAGAAACACTGCACGTGGAGAGTGAAATAAGTACCTCGGACTTTTGGGAAACATCAAGGAGTGTCCTAACATTGTCGTGATCGCGCGGTCGACGGGCGCCACTGCTCAGGTGCCGATAGCCAGCACATGCTATCCGGGGTGATTGCCTCGCTGGTGCCGTGGTCGTCACCAGAGTCCGAGACGCCAGATGGGTCGCTACCCGATTATGTGAGTGTGCTTTGCTCGTCCGCCTTTCCTACCTCTTCACCGAGTCGAGGAGGGCTTCCCACAACCTGTAAAACCCATTGAACATCTTTTTATTGCTACATTCCTAAGTGACATCCCTCGTACCTCGTAGAAACCTTGTCACGCATCAATACATACATATATATATATATACACATACACATGTACAGTACATATAAAGAATAAATTTTACTATCCCGAGTGTACTCGGGCTAATGAAGGATATACACGTACATTTTTATGTTACATTACCTTTAAATGTTTTACATAGGTTTTGAAATCTTAAAATTACAGTTCTGATTTTGAAATTATTAGATATTAGGCACAGTGTGGTGAACTCTGAAGCATGGAGGTACACATTGCCATCTGAGCACTAGTAACACTTTCCAAGCATCAAGCTGAGTAAGGTGCTGCCTCCAAGTAGACATTTACTGCACTTCGTGGTAGAGCCTCTCACAAATTTGTACGGAATAAAAAAAATGAAACAGGAAAAAATACAAGGTGAGTCTGAAAAGTTCGGTGAATGATACCATATTTGAAAACCCGCGCTGATTAGGATGACGCGCCCGCGCATGCGCATTGAGAGACATGTCAACAAGCGCCCCCTATCGTGCAAATCACCGAAGTGCACGCTGCGACCAAGCTAACGGATTGAGTGTGCGAACTCGTGTCATTGAAACATTGAGCGCAAAATGGAGCAACGCGTTAACATGAAGTTTTGCTTCAAATTAGGGAAAACGGCGACGGAGTCTCATGGAATTTTAGTGCAGTGTACGGTGTTGAAGCAGTGAGTAAAAAGTGTGTGTTTGAGTGGTTTAAACGCTTTAGAGAAGGAAAGGACGGTGTCGAGGATGAGCCAGCCGTGTTCGGGTCGACCGTCAACAAGCACAATCCCAGACAACATCGAACGAGTGCGACGGATGCTTGCGGATGATCGGCGACTGTCGTTGAGAATGATCGCAGAGGAATTGCAGATAAGCAAAGACAGTGTACGCACTATTGTTCACGAACATTTGAAAAAGCGAAAGATTTGTGCCCGGTTTGTACCGCGCACTCTGACAGACGAGCAGAAGCAAACTTGGATGTAAACGTCTGGAGATGTCATCGACATGTCTGACCAACAGGAATCTGCAGTTTTTGGAAACCATCATTACTGGAGATGAGACCTGGTGCTACCAATACGATCCGGAGACCAAGCGACAGTCAATGGCATGGTGTTCATCGTCTTCCCCGCCTCCCAAAAAAAGTCGGCTGCAAAATCCAAGATTAAGACGATGTTGTTCGCCTTTTTCGACAGCAAGGGCTTGATCCATCATAAATTTCTACCCGCGGGCCAAACTGTCAACGAGGAAGTTTACGAGGGAGTTTTGAAACTGCTGCTGCAACGCATCCGGCTAGTTAGGCCAGAACTCTACCGGAGTGGACAGTGGACTTTCCTCCACGACAACGCCCGTCCGCACACTGCGATCCGCGTGGTCAACGCCAGATGACTGTTCTTCCACACCCTCCGTATTCTCCAGATTTGGCGCCGGCAGACTTCTTTTTGTTTCCCCGCCTTAAATTAGCCCTGAAAGGGTTCCGCTTCGCAGACGTTGCGGATATCCAACAACGCGTGACCACGGTGCCTCGAGCGATTCCATAAGAAGCGTTTTCTGCCAGTTTCCAATATCTTTACAACCGATGTCAGACGTGTGTTGTAGCTAATGGTGATTACTTTGAAGGCCAGTAAAGGTATTTTGTTTGTAACTCTTGTTTCCTTTATTTTCTGAGACCAATCACCGAACTTTTCAGACACACCTTGTAGTTTGGCTTGATTATACTCGGGATAATATAAAAAGTACACCTAGTACCTGCCAGAGTTTAATCGGTATAATAGGCAGGCGGTTTACTAATTATTTACATATTATTTAGATTATTTAGACATGCACCGATAGATGTCCGTATATAATTATTTCAAATTTATGTTAGTTAATTGTTATTTTGGATAATGAAGAGGATAATATGATGTATTTGTTTATAAGCATTCATTCAATTATCTAAGACTTTGTACTGTTCTTGATTGTATTTTACGTAATCCGACTACAATATTATCATTCTCAAAGCTTATGCAATAGATATGTCAATAAAATAAAATAAATTTGGAAATTAGGCTGCACATGGTAAGAGAAAATGTCAATGATTGATGATTGAACAATGTGCTCCAATAAATTATAAGCAGTAAAATAGACGAGCAAGATTAATCATTTTAATAGTTTTATTAATAGCATATGGTGTATTTAAGGAGAACTTGATATTCGTATGAATGGACCTCTTAAAGTAACATATGTACATACATACATAAAAGTGCTCCCCTGTGCTTAGCACCACGCCATGAAGGCGTATAGGGGGTGTGGGGGTAACGCCCCACACTTTCTTGATCCAGTCGTGAGTGGGGGTGATGTGATCAGCATCACGCCCCTGACCGCCTTTACCCCCCAGGGTTTCCCTCAGGTACCCATGTTATTAGACGCTGGGTGGGCGCCGGGGCCGCTTCCATCGTTAGAAAAGTTCCCGGATTTGAACCGGCCGGGGATCGAACCCGGGACCTTTAGCATGGTAGTCAGACGCGTTACCGACTGAGCCACACGCGTATATCACACCCGCATACAAGTGTGTATTGTGTGTATTGTGTAAAGGGTGAGTCACCTAAAATTACAGCCGGAAATATTTCGTGAACAGCAACAAATATTGAAAAACTACTTTCGCAGATATAAATGTATGAGAGGGGCCCATGAAATTAGAGGACACAATACGTTCAACTACGTAAGGAAGTACGATTTTCAACACAAACTTAGTTTTTTTATGGAAACCCCATATTATTTTAGTACAATTGAACGTATGGAAAAAATCCATTAAGAATGGCGTCAAGTAGTTCTCAAGTAACTGTAACATGAATTTACGCTTGAAACAAATATCTCAGAAGTACGGCTGTACCATATTTTGATATATAGATGTAAAAATATCGATGTCGATATTGGATATGCTGATATCGACGTATCGGCTATCGAATACCGATATCGATATATCGAATACAGATTATCGACACACCTACGTCGATATTATCGATATGGATATATCGAAGTCGATACTTTTACGATATCGACACTTCGATATTTGAAGAATATCGACTCTACATCGATATTACGAAATATCGCACATCCCTACTTCACATTACAATTACTTGAGAACTACTTGATGTACTTATTAAAATGTAACAAACGTCATTCTTAATTGTGTATTCTCATTTCCATGGCATCAAAAGTAATATATATTCTAGACATCTTAAGAAAGAACTTATTAGACCGTAATATTCTAAGGTCCTGAAATTCGATCAGAGTAATGGGATCTGAGATTAAGTTGAGAGAATCATTTTACAATATTGAAATAAAAGCACATCGACCATATATAGTGTTCTGGTGGAGCATGGCAGTTCCTTAGGGATTTCATGCATCTTACCGTATCCATTACCAATTATCTCTGTATGTATCAGTACTTTGAGCTATAACTGTGTGTTTATAGGGTCTGCCAAGCTCGGTGACAAAGTACGTTATTTTTCGCCAAACTCTCTTCAAAGTATCTGAGTTCCAGTACAGCCAGCAGAAGTGCGTGAGAATGTTCTGAGCGTATTTTCGAGGCGAGCGAAAAATAAAGTGTGCCAACTCACCCATAATAATTATTAAAAATTTGTAATCAAAATATCCAAATTTGTTTATATGATCCAAGTTTATCTGTTAGATTCTCCTTGAGGTTCTTGACATAAGTTCTAAGCAAGTGGAATTAAGAATAACATCGTGATCCTTATAGACCATACATTCTAGGAGAGACCATACATTCAAGCGAGAGGGATAGACAGAGAGAGAGAGATCCCATCCCCCTCTCTCTCTCACACACATACAAAGAGAGCGTGTGGTTTTAAGTGACACATCGAAATTTGCATCTCGTGGAATCGATCATAAAGAAGAAAATGCAACCATTGACATTGCAATGGTTTGCCACGTTATATATATACAGGGCGTATCATAATAGAGTAAACAATTTTAAGAATATATTTCGACTACATCAATGACATTTTTTCGTCTATCAATCAGTAGCACTTCAAGTCCCTATGAATGTCTACAAATGTCTGAAGATGGCTACAAATGTTCGACGTTACTTTCATCAGTTATACGACACACATCCTATTGAAATTCTTGTTCTTGCCACACTTTTCCCAAGAACTCCTCGTCCACCAAATCAAGGGCGTTTCTTATTCTATCCTTTAGTCGTTGCACTTCCTGTGAAATAGGTGACACATAGACTTTGTCTTTCAAAAAGGCCCAAATGCAGAAGTCTAGGGGTGTAAGATCTGGGAACTTTAACCCTCCGTCATCCGCGTCATTATTGCAGCACAAATGTCCAGCGCGCGGCACCCAGTGCCGCATCATCAAAACCATCTTCATTTACTTGAATTATTGATGCAAATCAAGGTTGAATTACACTAGCACTTGCTGGAAATCAGGCGAAATATACATGAACGCAAACATGTCAATTTCGGACGTTTTTGTCAGCTATTTAAAGAAAAGTTATAAAAATGAAAGTGTCTCATAGAATTACAAGCTTAGACTCTTGAAGCAAATGCACCATAATAATATTCTAAAAGTAATTAAAACTTAAAAATTAACTCATCATTCACAAAATTATCAAAGTATTTTCCAAAAGTGTTCAACGTATTTACAAAAAAATTCAACGAATTAAAAAAGAAATTCAACGTATTTTTCAAATCGAATTGAAATCGTACAACTTATATGGGAGTAGAAGGAAGCTGTTTGTTCCAAAACTCTGTCAAAATCTTACTGACTCGCAGAAAAAGCAATCAAATGTAGAAAACACACCTCGAAGAAACTTACAAAATATTTTTAAAATGTTCAAATCTCAATTTGCATCTCGTACTCTTAAGAGGTATACGTAAGAAAATACATATTAACTCAAATATAAGGAAGCAAATGTTGTCACTTTTTAATATCGTTAGTTTGACAACTCTGACATTTCGTATGGGTACTGCAATGGTTTCTGCATACAAATAATTAGCATTCCAAACAACGTACCGTGGTTTTATTCTTCTTATTTCTCCCAAATTCGTGGCTGGCGTGCTGTGATTTAGAGATATGAAACGGTCCCGCGCGCTGTACTGAGTGCCGCCAAAGGGGACCGACCATTCACTTCAGAGGCGTGTAAGCAAATGAAAGAACGACAGAAAAAAGTCGCCATCGTCTCCATGTTTTCGGGTGAATAGTGAGGATGTTATCAAGTGCTTTCCAAACAATTAATGCGCTGGTATGTGAAATAATTCAAAATTTTTAAAAAGGCGGCACCGCGGGTTACGAAGGGTAAAGACCCTTCTCTGTACCTGCGAAAGTCAAAATTTTCATTAACAGTACACCAGCTGTAGAATGACTGTGTTTACAAAAATCTTGCGCATGAAAACAAAACTTGAAGATTTTCTCATTGTTATACAACAACCCTTGTTCTTTCTTAGCTATTATTTTAATAATAGACCTTGTGAGTTGTTTATTATGATACACACTGAATATCTTCTAGTGATATGGTGCTTGTATAGCGTCAAGTCTGTGTGATATATCTCTGAGGTTTTCTTCATGTAGCACCTACCACACAATCAGCATGCTTGGAGGCCACCGGTCAAGCACCAACGATAAAGGGTGTCCACGACCTTGTTAGCCAGACACAAAGATATGCCTTTCAAACTCCATTCGGAACTTAAAATTTCAGCGAAAGTGCAAAGCATTGGACAATTAGGACGCCAGATGCATGCCCCACAGTCAATTCCGCAAACTATACTCTGTCCAGGATATCTCTGGAGAAAGGCCGCGTATAGCATCAGAGAAGGCGAGGAATTGCGAGTGGGCAGAACCACGCTGCTGCGTGGTAACTGCAGTCGCTTTCCCCCTCCACGCAATCCCGTTCCTCTGAACTGCTCATTGGTGGAGCCGTCTCGCGTCACTACTTACGCAGAGATTTGTTTTCGTTCACTTGCTCCAGACATAACCGGGACAGAGTATATGTGATCATTGTGATTTTTCTGGAGCGATCCGCTTACGAACGTAAACATTGTGAGACAAATCATTGAAAAATAAAATAATTTGAATCCATTCTGTGCTCGGTGAAACGCGTCGTGCACGCAAGAGTAGCTCGGCGCCACTGTGACCTCCTGCTGTTATTTATTATGTATTGTTATTCTTCCATTTTCTTAGAGCACGACAAGGTAAGGGTAAATCACGATGAAGCACATTGCACATTGCATGAATTTCGATGGGGTCAAGTTCCAGGTAAAACAAACCAATTGAGTTAAATTGTTGAAAACACGAGAAGACAGGCTTCAACACATGGTAGCTAGGGCTTCAAAGAAAAACCACAGTTTGATGTTTGGTCGCTCGTGCCAAGTACAAGTAGAATGCTGCGTGATTGGAGTTACTCCCCCCGTTTCCTCGAAAACAACCTTCTTGAGTCTCTATCTTCTTTCCTAAGAGCTGGGCCTTTCAAGTACTACTGTGACAATAGGACTCTAATATATTGCATTATATTAAATACCACCTTGGCAAGGATCTGAAGCAAGTTACTTCAGTGATCGGGAAAGGACATTTTAAATATCCTTTTTTTTCACGAATATAATAAAACCATTCATAGAGACCGACATAATCGAAAAATGTTAAATATTCTTATTTTAGCTATATTTGTACTTAGTTATTTGACGTCACATTTCAGACATTTTTTTCTAATCGAGGTGATGAGGAAGCGTGATGATGAGATGTAATTCATAAAGGGACGTTCACAAGGAACAACTATACGGAAGCCGGGAATTGAACCTGGAAACTTCAGTGGTGAGGTCGAGCGTCGATGATGGCAAGTCGGATGACGTGATTGATGTCGGGTGACCTAACGAGGAACCACCTACTGCCTCGTGTGAGGCGATCAACAGAAGAAGTATTTACCACCACCCCTTCTTCTCAACACACAGCCAAAACCTGTTACAGAGAGAAAATATTTCCCCACATTTCATTGAATCAGTCCTTTCTGGAACTTGAGAGGAAGAAGATGAATTTAGAAAGGGCGTGGCCACATTCCATCGTGAGAAAGTTCGGGAGGTATGAATAAGTAGCGTAACTCGGTCATGAAAACCTACAACAACGACTGGAGGTTCGTCGTACTGACCACACGTCACCTGTAACTGGTTGGATGGTGGTAGTAAGGCCAGCAGTAGTTAGGTAGACCCTTGCATTCACGGGCTGCTTTGCCACGAGTTGGATTATTTTATTATGTGTTAGGGGAAGGTTGCCGAAATTGGACCGTTGCCAAGTTAGACAGACTTTGTTTTTGCCTATAGGCGAGTATTTGAATAAGCTGAGTTGGTACTACTGCTTGGCGACAGTGCCGTGTGCAAATAACTCAGCGGTCAGTCAACTAGAGATGTTCGACGAAGTAAGAGTGCTATTATTGTGATTCCATTGCTCGTGTTGCAATAATTGTGCTTCGGATCTTAAACTATAATGTAGAGTAGGGGAAGCAATCAAATGTCCTGTAGTATATTAAAAAATGCCATTCATTAACCAAAAACTGCATGTTATAAAACTAGGTAGGGTTTAGTTGTGTATTTTCGTGTAGAGTCACATTTTTATTTACTGGGAATAGTTACCTAAGTTGGACCACCACGTGTTTCCCAAATTGGACCGGTCCATTTTAGGAGACTTTAGGTAAGAAAAGATAACTATTGTAAATTTCGACAGGAAGTAATTGGAGGACTGTCTTTCATTAGGTTTCCAAGATGTCAAAAAGAGGCACGTATGGGAAATGGAACGAAGATGATTTGCAGTTGGCTGTGGCTGCTTACAGAAACGGTGGCTATGGGCTCAATGAGTGTGCCAGTGTATATGGAATGCAAAAGGCTACAATAAAGATACACGCTGACAGTAAAAATAGGTTCTTGAATACAATCAAGTGCTTCGGTAGGCAAGCAACCTTCACTGCAGAAAGAGAAAAAATTCTCGCCGACCACATTCTGTTATTTAAGGAAAGGTTTTTCGGTTTAAAAAATATTTAACTCAGGTAAATAGCTGCTTGTTTCAACAAAAATGTCGTTTTAGGCAAGAACACTTTGAATTCATTCTAATGTCAATAATAATTGTCATTTACTGTTTAAATTCTCATGTCCAACTTAAGACAACGTATAGACCAAATTAAGCAACCGGCTTCCCAATTTGGACCATTTATCCATTTCTTTCTTATTTTATAAATGTTAGTACTTATATATTTTAAAATTTATTACTATCCGATGAAAGTGCATGTTATGTTCTATACTTTCTTTAAAAATATTTCAAATTAGTCATTAATACTGAAATGAATTAAGAAAGACCAAAACTGGTCCAATTTCGGCAACCTTCAACTACAACTGTTCCGAACGGTGAAATGTTTTCTTAATTGTCTTCTTCTGCATGTGTACAATTTGGATACTAGTAAGAAAGTAGCATTTATAATGGATATGTGGGAAATTGATGTTTATGGAGACAATATACCATAGTAATCTTAGGTCCTTTTGCATCACTGCTTCGCTCGCCAAAAAGCTTTATTTCTCCATCTCTGATTGGCTACACATCATTCCATTGTGACCATACCCTAACCTTCCGGACCGTCCCCAGTTACGGTCGTGGGGTATTAGCATTAGCCGCATTCTCTTGGGCTCCTCACCCTCACATCTATATGTTCAGTCACGGACACTTCTAGGTTGTAACACTCCCATTAACTTTCAATGGAATCGTCACAACTCTCACCAGTGTCCGTGACTGTACAAGGCTGGGTGGATTCTGCCTGTATGGACTCCATAAAAATGGATACCCTAAAATTAAACTAGGTGTATCACTACAATAGGTACTGCGAGGAATACATGTATGTCCTCTGCTCTTGTTTTGTAGAGGCCAGGATTAGAGGAGTCTTGCCATCATCAAACAACCCATATGACTTATTTGAAAGCGGAGGATCTACTGATGTAGATCTTTGAATGGCCTTTAAAAAGAGAGAAAGAGAGAGAGAGAGAGAGCATGTAACACTCACAGAAATATTTATTCGATATTATCCTTAGTAAGGTATATCTCAAATCAAAACTAATTTCATGAATTCGTTGTAACAAAAACTCTCCCCCTCCCGGAAATATTTGATGTGGAGAAGTTTTAGAATAAGATTGTTGGGTGATTCCCACTCTGCTCTCAAGGATTTTGCACCCTGAGCACACGCCTTCTGTCAAGTACCTCCTACTGTAGAGGAAGTTTACGATGTGCTAAAATACCGGGCTCTTGAGTAGGTAGAAAGGGGCGGAGCTGGATCTAGCTGTTTTTTTTTAACAACATAAAAATGGCGAGGTTGGCAACACTGCAACACTATGTTTTTTCCCATTTTCGAGAAGAGGCTAACTTAACCTATGGTATTTCCCTGTAAGGCACCAACTTTTGGGCCCTCAGCGTAATCTGCTACGACAAAAAAAATTCCCTCGCCCCAAGTATGAGTCCACCTCGCCCCAAGTATGAGGCCACCTCGCCCCAAGTATGAGCTCACCTCACTCTCGAGAAGGGCCTAACTTAACCTAATTTTTCTATGAATATGCTTAGAAAATGCTATAATATAGGTAAAAAATGCATGAAATTGGCTTATTTTGGACTCGCGCCCCAAGTATGAGTCCACCTCGCCCCAAGTATGAGTCCACCTCGCCCCAAGTATGAGGCCACCTCGCCCCAAGTATGAGCTCACCTCACTCTCGAGAAGGGCCTAACTTAACCTAATTTTTCTATGAATATGCTTAGAAAATGCTATAATATAGGTAAAAAATACATGAAATTGACTTATTTTGGACTCGCGCCCCAAGTATGAGTCCACCTCGCCCCAAGTATGAGGCGAGAAAAAATTTCTTCACTCCCAAGTACGGGGTGCTTTTTTTTTTGCTCTCCTCTTAAAAATACAAGTTACTCTCTTGAAGGACCTAACTTAACTTATACCTGTGGCCCTACAAGTACGAGGGCTCTTTGCCCCCCTGCCCCTACCCCATATTTACAAATTACTCTCGGGGAGAACCTAACTTAACCTATATTTCACCCCTCTCTCCCCTGTGCAGTATAGCCTAGTATAGCAATATTTGCTCATAATCTATTGCATTGGGAGGAGGCGTATATAGGCTCTTGCACCTCTGAAAAGATTCACGAGAACCAAAAAGTAATTTTATATATGCCTGGTATATAAAATAACCATGCCTATGAACTTTTTTGGCTAAACTCGACGGTTTGCTTATTATTCATCTCTAGCAATGGCACGGTGGTGAAGTGTTGATACCCCCCTCTCTCTCTTCTTGTAATTTTGCGAGTGCCTCTGTTTGTAGTAATAAACCAATCTTATACAGTTGCCAATGTTGCTATCAACATATTTATTTCTATGTAAATGTCGATATTCGAAAAATATATGTAAGAGTTATTAACTGTATATATGCGCATTGTAGTGTAGGGATTAGTTTTGGTACCAAAAAGCAAGTGTGCGACGTTTGTTACTGGGTGAAGAAGAAAAATTCTGAAAATTATGCATTCTTCATAATGTTGCAATATTGTTGGATATGTATCGACCCTGGGAAGTTCCAAAGTTCTCTATAGAAAGTAAAAAAAAAAAAAAATAGTTGGAAACTGGCATTGTGAGTTCCCAGCTAGTGTGACAAAGCTTTGAATGCTGTGACCCTGGAAAAATCTGGAGTTCTACCTCGATAGCGGCGCTACTATTGTTACACTACCATTCGCTTGTGTTGTGAGGGGAGACACAAATAAGCAGGATGCTCTTTGAATTTTCCAGCTTTTAACTTGTTGCGGGAAATTGCAAAGTGCCGTGTAGTTCGAACAAATGCATGACACCAGAATTTTTTCAGTACCTCCGGTTTTGGGAACAATAAGCTCGGAATTTCAAAGTGTTGTGTAATTCAGTATGTTCGAAAATTGTGGTGTTCGGTTTACTGCTCTCTAAACAGTTGCGTGTCAACTTTGCCAACTGTTGGGAGATAGTGACGTCATTTGACAGCATGGTAGGAATGATGTGATGTGTGTTCAAAATAAAATGGCTAAGAAGCGAGAGGGACTATTTTCTGTGGCGAATTGTTGTGAATTTCTATTGGTTCACGTATGTTTTAGCGACGCGATACTTTTTTATCCTAGCGCTGGGAATATAACTAATTGTCCTACGTGGTAGAGTTCAGTTTTGCATCAGTTTTTAAAGTGAAATAGTACTAGCAAGATTTTTTAGTGGGTGAGTAATACTGTTTCATATAGTCTGAATGATGTGGCTTTGATTTATGAATTTAGTGGAGCTTCTGTGAGAGAGGTACAAACTTCTTGAAATAAACCTAGCAGTTCTTGTATATTGTGGATATGTTTCGCATCTCTTTTTTTTTTTTTTGTTTTTATATTTGGAACATGCTGGAAACGTAAATGTTACTAGCTTGAACAATATGTTCCTTGCAAATTTACAAAATCTAGTTTTGTTATTGTTTTCCGTATGAGGGTTGCTGGACTATTTTTTTTTTCTTCTGAGGACCTCTTCATGGTGCAGTAGTAGTGTTATCACCTTGTAATTAAGGGGTCCCGGGGGTTCGATTCCCGGTGGAGGTATAAGTGGTTTGGATCTTATTTTAAAGTGTAGGTCCAGTCCCGATTAGTCTTACTGTGCATAAAGTGGACTTAAAACCCGAACTCAAACTTAACTTTTTTTTTTTTTCAGTGTGTTGTTGTTGCTAGGAAATATGTACGCGGTGCATATTAAAGTGCAGTTTTTTTTTTTATTATTTTATTTTAAACTGTATGTCCAAATCAATCATGGCTATGGTTATTACGATGATGTGGTTTTTTTATATATATTTATAATCCGAGTGCTACATAAACAAAATAGCCAACTTGCAACAATAAGTGTGCTAAATATAAGCGAGCTATATATAGATTTTGAAATGGTGAAAAAAGTTAAATGTAATTTATTGGTTATGTTGCCGAACTGAAATATACATATGAGTAAAGGTTACCCCTGTGCTTAACACCACGCCATGAAGGTGAAAGTGGCCCTCATCAACACACCATCTGCCAAAAATGCATTAAGCCTGTAGCAAAAACAGACCTAATTTTTCTGAGTATATGTTGGAAGAAATTTTTATTATTATTTTGGAAAACTCATACGATGTGTGAAGCTTTTTCTTTTGCAACAATCAAAATTGATGTATTTTTATCAAATTTTCCCCCTAATATTTTCTGTTTGATATTATTTTTTCCTGGTTTGAAATATAAAATACCCGATAGATGCTTCTTGCATCTTCTAGATTTACTATTTATATAAAACCCACCCTTATTATATAATTATACAGAAACATAAAATGGAAATTTTTGATTACTCCCCCTTTTTTTTTTTAGGATTGCTATGTGAAAAATTGTATATAAATAAACAAGGATACAATGGCCCCCAAAATTGCGTGCTCGACATGTGGAAAAATAATTTCAAAATCAAATATATCCTACCATCGGAAAAAATGCAACCCAAGTAAGGAGAAGCGGACCACTACAGAGGCTACAATGGAGTGCAAGAACTGTAATATGGCTATTACAAAATCGCATATGGCAAGGCATCATAAAATATGTGGGGGGGGATCAAGCCAGTGGCAACTGGGGAGAAAGCGTAAACTGGAAGCCCCCCAACCACATAGTCCGAACAAAAAGCCAAGGAGTGAGACACGAATCACTCTAGAGAGGGGTTTTGATATTTCGTACGATGCTGATGAAGGTTGTGATTTAAACACCTTCTTGAGAGAAATCAAAAAGGATGTCATCAATAAGGTGCGAGAATTTTTGTTGAGCTTCTCGATCAAACTGTCTTTAATATTCAGCGGTATTTACGAAACCTATAACAAAACCCATAACGAAATACATACTTTCCATCACTATTCTGGCCATCCGATCCCATTGCATGCTGCCGATGATGTAAACTTAAATACTGTCATCGAAAATTTGTATGAGGTGTTGCTGGCAAAACACGAAGCATTCGAAGGGAGGGGCTCAGGGTGGAAACTTTGTTTATTGCCCGAGTTCTCATCTTGTCACCTAGAAGTCAAGGTGGCCAAGTACAAGCCTCTTCGTGGAAATAGTTACGTCAAGCTACCCTTATGGATACAAAACAAAAAAGCAGTGATCAATATCAAAAATAATGATAATCAATGTTTTTTATGGTGTATTATTGCTGCTCACCATCTTCCAAACAATAACCGGAATAAATTATACAACTATAACAAACCGGAATACCTCAAAAAATTTGAACCAATGATGGCTGGCATTGAATACCCTGTTACTTTGGATAGCATCGATTGTTTTGAGAGGCAATGCAACTCGAAGATTGCTGTAAATGTTTTTACATATGATTCTCCAAATAACATATATACTCTTCGAGTTAGCAAAATAGTAGACAGGCAGAAGGTTATTCGCCTTTTATTAATTAAAAATAAAAATGTGTACCACTATTGCCTTATAAATGATTTACCAAAACTTGTTGCAAGGCAAATTACAAAGCATGAGGGCAAAATCCAAATATGCGATTGTTGTCTTGCAATATTTTATGGGAGACGACAGTCGCCTGATCTTGAGCTGCAAAAGCACATGGTGCGATGTGCCAAACATGCAGTTGCAACAATAAAAATGCCAAAGCATTTAGATGTAATGAAATTTTGGAAACTGAAAGCACTGTTGAAGCATCCTGTGGTGCTCTATGCAGATTTTGAAAGCCTGCTTAAATTACCAACATCTACTAAAGCAGGTCCCAAGTCTGTTCATATCAGCCACCACACTCCGTGTAGCTTTGCCCTGCTACCAGTTTATGCATACCCCCATAGTATGACCAACATGCCAAAGTTTAAGTTGTATTTTGGTGCGAGTGCCCCTAAAGTATTTATTGAAACTCTTATAGAGTTTACAAAACAACTTACCAAGCTTCTTGACCTTAAAGTACCAATGCCACCACCCACACCACAACAAGAGGAAGAACATAATCGTGCTACCATCTGCGAAATTTGTGAGTGTGCTTTCACTGAAAATAATTGGAAAGTTTACCATCATAATCATTGGAGTGGGGAGGTCGTCAGCGTCAGTGTTTGTAACAAATGCAACTTGCAGATCAAGGTTTTAAGTTTTGTACCAGTTTTGATACATAACTTAAAAGGTTACGATGCGCATTTGTTTGTAAAGGAACTTGGTTGTGATTCCGAACGCATTAATATCATCCCTCAAACAAAGGAAAAATACATTTTATTCAGCAAGTGGGTGAGAGTAGAGGGAAGAAAAAATCTGGTCGAGATTCGATTCCTGGACAGCTACCAGTTTTTACCATCGAGCTTAGCAGGATTAGCTGAACAGTTGACCGAGAATGAGCTCGTAGAAACCAAACGCTTGTTTGAAAATAAGCATCTCAACCTCCTGAAACAAAAATCCATATACCCATACGAGTATATGGATAATTTTGGAAAGTTTAACGAGCTACAACTTCCGCCACGGGAAGTTTTTTGTAGTCGCCTAACAAATAGCACCTGCTCAGTAGACGACTACCAGCATGCAAAAAAAGTTTTCGAGGCTTTTGGATGCCGGAATATGCGAGATTACCATGATGTATATTTAAAACTCGACACAACCTTGTTGGCTGATGTCTTCGAGTCCCACAGACGCAGATGCATAAGTACACATGGGTTGGATCCTGCATATAGTTACACTACCCCCGGTTGGTCCTGGGAAGCAATGCTAAAAAGTACAAAAGTGAAGATTGGCCTCATCAGTAATATAGACCATCACCTTTTTATCGAGGATGCCATTCGAGGAGGCATTGTCCAAGCACCACTCAGATACATCAAGGCCAATAACAAGTACATGCCCAACTACAACCCCAACACCCCTTCAACATTCATATCCTACATTGATATGAACAATTTATATGGATGGGCCATGTCTCAATTCTTGCCTATTGGAGATTACATGTGGATGGAGGAAGACGAACTTGCGAATCGTGAATTTCTGAAATGGCCTGCTGATCATTCGTGTGGGTGTTTTCTTGAAGTTGATCTCGAGTATCCTCACCAACTTCACGACAAGCATCATGGTTTTGCTATGGCACCACAGATGGAAGTTCCTCCTGGTGGTAAAAATGACAAGAAGCTCATGTTAACATTTCACAACAAACAGAACTATGTGCTACATTATCGATTATTGCAATTTTATTTGCAACAAGGATTGATTTTGAAGCGAGTCCACAAGGCTTTGAAGTTTACACAGAAGAAGTGGTTGGAGCCTTACATCAGTGACAATACACAAAGCCGGGCACGAGCCACGTCAGCTGCTGATAAAGACCACTACAAGTTGCTAAATAACAGCATTTTTGGCAAAACAATGGAGCAGGTTCGAAATCGAATTAACTGCGATCTGGTATCTAATCCTCGGAAATGCGAGAAGTTAATCGCCGATCCTTTCTATAAAAATTTTACAAGATTTACTGATGACCTAATGTTAATCGAGAGGGGGAAGAAGCAAGTAACACTCGATAAGCCAATAGCTGTTGGAGCCACGGTCCTAGAACTGTCCAAACTTGCCATGTATTGCTTCCATTACGAAGTTATGCAACCTCATTTTCAAGATCGCATTCAAGTAGCATACATGGACACAGATAGCTTCGTTTATTGTATTAGGACCGAGGATCTGTTTGAAGATTACAGAATATTAGCTGAGCACTTTGACTTCTCCAACTACTCAGAAGATTCCCTCGAGAAGTACAAGCTGTCTGGCATCCAGAACGAGATGACAGTGGGGAAAATGAAAGATGAGGCCAGAGGAAGAATTATTGCAGAGTTTGTGGCCCTCAGAGCAAAAATGTACTGTATTAGATTTGTGGACGAGTCCAAGGAGATAAAAAAGGCAAAAGGAGTAGGACGAAGTGTTGTTTCACAGTTCGACATAGAGCTATACAAGAAATGTTTGTTTGAGAAGAAGCAGATCACAAGAAAAGAACATCGCATAGTTAGCCACCTCCATGAGGTGCATACGGATGCTATCGATAAGGTGGCACTTGATGCTGCGGACAACAAACTTTGTGTGCTTCCATGTAACGAGCACACTATGGAATGGGGTCATCATCAGCTTAATACATCTTCTCCAGCATGTTATGCGAACCATACCAAATCTTAAAAAAGTACATCAAATTATTAGGTTTTTATTGATGATTTTAATAAAAAAATCAACACATGTAACAAAAAATTGCAAATTTTCAACGGAACTAATTCCTCGCCGTGTCCTACGGGGCGAAAAGAGGGCATACGCAGAGCCAAAGGGGAAGTTCCTTTGTGCGCTCAAGTATGATTATTTCTAAATGCAACGATGTTTAATTTTATTAATATTTTCAGATTATTGTGAGGATTGTGGAAGCTGTATTGTTAGAAGATCAATAGCCATTTCTCACACACCCTGGAGGTTAATAGGAATCTAATATTTGGACCTACGGTCAGTATAATTTTTTTCTTGCACCTAAAACTGTTCAGTCACTCTTTCATTCTTGACATCATACACAAATGTTTTCTCTGCAATAAGAATGGTGCTGCACAAAGTATCTGCAGGCAAGGCGTCGTGGAACTCGCATACGATCTTTATGTTGGTACGATCGTTGACAACCACCTGCTTTCTCTTAGATGTGTTGATGACGAACATGGGTCTGCGAGCTATGAACTCGTTGGGATTGTAGTACACGTCCACATTGCCGGAGGTCACTCTTTTGTAAGCTGTGTACGCCTCGTAAAGTTTCAGGTAATCGTTGTTTGTAATGTTTAGGTTGTAGTTCTCGCGTGGGAAAACTTCATTCCTACCATTTTTGAGGTAAATATTCTTAATTTTGCAATTGTCAAACTGGCTAGAATCTTTCTCTTGGTTGTTGTCCTTCCCTGTCTGGAAGAGCACAACTGCAAACTCTGGCATATCGTACCGGATGCTGTTGAACTGCGTAGTAACATCAAATTCAAAATGGTTGCCAGAAGCAGGTTTCTGCACACACTGGTAGCCGTAAAACTGGATGGGCACTTGGGGGTTCTTCAAGATGTCGGCTTTGTACTTGAGACCGTAATTAGATTCGTATTCTACCACAGGCATGCGCAGCTCCATGGACTGGATGACGCACTTGGCAGCGTCGGGTAGTGTGTTGGCAAGTGCTGTACCGTCTGCACCCAAGGTGCTGTAACGCATCAGCACATCGTTGTCGTTGGCGCTTCTGCGAAAAGTGACGCGTAAACCACCCTTCCACATAATCTCCGTATAGTCGGAGAAAAAGCCTGGAAGCAAGCGCATGGGAAACAGTACTGTGTGGCTTTGAGTTTTGATTTTTGTACCTGCTTCGAATCCCCCTGCCTGGTAGTATGCTGCATCGGTCTTGGAGAGCTTCAGTGTTGCCACAGCTGTAGAAGTAATCCCGGGGTAGTCAACCCTATCGATGACGGTGCCATGCTTTCTAACTTCCACTTGCGAGAACAGATGCGGTACAAAATTGTCCACAAGTTTTAAATTTGCATTGGCGTTAAATGCTTCCCCGTTGTCTCTCTTCACCACATCAAACTTGATATACAAATCAGCTCTGTGAGGGTGAATGAACCCATCCCCGACGTCCACATCGTATTCAATCTCCCTGTTCGGTTCGTTCAAATTGGCGAACGTGCGACGATTGGGTGGGAAGGACTGCAACTCGTAACTTTCGATTTGCTCCATGATTGTTATTTATTATACGTTAATCTCCACGACGGCGGTGGTAGTAGCTCCGGCAAAATTCACCACCTCATTTTTTTCGTTTGTCACTGCCAATTCTATGTTGTCTATGCGATTACGAGATATGGGGAAGTATATCGGTGGTGAGGGTGTGTATATAATCGGTTCCATGAATTCAGAGTTTGGTTTGAACGTAGCGATGATACCTGTCTGCTTGTGGCTGCCTGGGATGCCATCCGAGGATTTGGTGATCATGCCTTCTGCCACGTTGCAATGTATGTTCAGAGTCTCGATGGCTAGAAATTTAGGAATGTTGGCACCGATGTGCTTGATGCCAGGTTCGAGCTTTGTGTTGTCCTCGAATCCCAGAAGCTCTCCAACAGTGCCTAGGTCTACTGTTTCCGTAGCAGACACAATTTCAACTCTGTGAGTTACAGAATTTTGAGATAGCAGTATATTTCTTGGCAATTGGGCTTGCAAGGTAGACAGATTGTACTGTCCTGGCGTGATAACTATTTTTTCATTTCCAACAGTAATTTTGTTATTGTGCTCCGTGACATTGGGTATCAGGTACATGCTGTAGAATGCACGAAGAGCAATAGATTTAGGATAGATGATGTCGTCGTGCAACGCGAGTTTCAAGACCGAAGTCTCGCTGGTGAGATGGAACACTCCCATGGTGTTTTAGGTACCACAATGCTTTCTGAAAATGCTCCACTGAGGGGTTATTTATTTTAGACATGTATGCGAGAACGGAAAGGCATAGGTGGCCGCAGTTAACATCGGTGAAACCCTGGATGCGTTCGTCATTGTAGTAGAGGTTGGCAACACTGAGATACTTCACCAACCTGGCAGGCGGTGTGCCACCGAACAAATCGAAAACAAATGCATTGTTATCGTCAATTTTGAGGTAGCATATCCAATGTGTACCAGGATTTTTGTAACTGTCCAGGTTGACCACGCCATACTCCTTTTTCTTCACAGCAGAGGGTAGAGAATCGGACATGAAAACACCCCTGAAGTTCCTTATTCCCAACGGTTCGATCAGAGATTCAATATCGAAGTTGGACAGGGCTTTTTCTTTTTTTTATATTTCTTCAAAGCATCGAGGTTGCTTTTTTGCTTTTTGGTCACACCTTTCCCCTTCTTCTCCATAGCCAGGTTGTGACGTTTCTGTTCTTCCAGCTCGGCCTTGTTCTTCTTCGAGTCGATGACGGTTTTGGCGATAGCGGCACTGCCTCCTGCCAAGCTGCCCACTGCACCCAAAGCTGCCAGGATGGCCGGAATGCTGAATATGAAACCTCCAATCTTCTGCTGCTTCCGCGAATGCTGCAACTTTTTCAATTGTGGAGTGCTGAGCAGCAATTTTATTCCGTGTCCTTTAGACAAGCATGAACATTTCTTCTCGCGTTGTTTCTTGGTGAGTAACCCATCGAGGGCACCCAGCGTTTTCAGATTCGAATAAGGTATCTGGTACACGACGCCCTTGGGCTTCATGATGTATTTTTTTTTTTTACGATATGTTATTTTATATATGTTCCGAGATTTTTTTGTTTCTCCCTTGTATAATTTTTTTACGGTATGTTATTTATATATACTTTGTAGCTATTAAACAAATTCGATTATGTGCTTTGTTTTCTTACCAAGAAGTTCTTTTGTCCCCTTGTACACGATTCGAGTTGTGTTCTCGATTAAAATGGATAGCTTCTCGTCGGATAACATGCTAGCGTATCGATCTGGTAAAAATAGACTGTATTGTCCGTTGAGCAACAGACGTACTTTAGGACCAAACTGGGTTGCAACAATTGAACCAGAAGTTATTGCATAAGGTTTGTCCACTTCCAATTCCTGAATTTTTATATATTCGACTGACAAATTTAGCATTTGTTTTAATGCCTGGACGTCACTAATTTTTTCACTCATATCGTAGATTTTTTACAGTGTGTTATTTATAGAAAAAAATTTCGGCATTGCCTAATGCGATCAAGTGATCGATGATCCTGCTGGTTTCAGCATTTGAAGCATACCAGTCGTCTGTATATCGTCTCCTCCCCTGTCTCCACTCGTGAAGTTCGTCCATCTTATCAGCCAATTTTTCATCAGCAGCCCGAAAAAAAGCATAGGGAGAAGAAGAAGATTTTACACCGCTTATTTTTCTCAGATGATCCAGAAGTAGCATTTCACAGGGCAAGCGAAATTGTGGTGTTATTTTAACTAAATCAATAAGCTTTTTAACATCCTCGTGACTATCGTCGAAAGTAAATGTAAATATTTTGTATAACACTTCTGTTGGTAAGTCTGTTATATGCGTAGACATTTTTTTCTGTATGTTATTTAATTACAACCCCCACCCCAATTTTCGTTTTGTATTCATGGCAATAGTCGTGCCTAATGCTGCAACCCGTTCACCCAGCGAGGCGTCTCTGCTGACGAGTCTCCCGAACGCGGCATGCTCCAATTTTCTATCAGCATCGTGACGCGCATCTAAATTCGTATATGTGTTGTAAGCAATATCGTGATCCTTGCATGCAGCATCCAGCAGATTTACCCCCTTGTCTCCTCTCTCCAGTCGCCGTTCCAGTTTAGTACCCGGTCCGCAGTATTGGTAACCTGGTAGGTGCATCTCGAAGGGTAGCTTGTTGATGATGTCGTTCACGAGACCTCGACCCTCGGCCACATTCCAGAATTTGGGAGGCAGGGTGTTGATGATTTTGATAAGGTAACCTATACCTTTGTTGTCGTTGACAATAAAGTTGCTAAGCTTGGTGCTAATCATGTCCATGATGCCCACCTTCTCGTTGTGGAAGTTGCGATTGCCTGCATTTTCTTCGCCTGCGATAACCAGCAATCGATCTACAAGCTTCCTTACGTCGTCTACCCAAACAAACTCTTTAGGTAGGGTATTGTAGAGTTTGACACCGCTGCCAGTCTTGAGCTGGTTCCATATTGGCTTGATGAGGTTCCTGTATTTTTCTCCACTGCTTGATTTTACGCGATTCTGTGTTGCATCGTTGTTTTGGTACAGGGCATCCGTCATGATTAAAATTTCTGTGTAACTTTGGTAATCCTCGTCTGTGTAATCTTTAGGTTGCTTTTTGGTGATAAGTTCCCACAGGCCCACAGTGCCAGGATACCTAGTCCAGCTGTTCTTCTCGCCCAAATTAATTTTCACGTCGTCACCTTCGAACGTAATTTTTGACTTTCCAATTTTCCAAACCACACCCTCGTTAAGTTCCACAGAGGGGTACAATCCAAACACCTCGTCCTTTTCAAATTTCCCAGTGCTCAGGTAATCTCTCGCCAACGGACCTAATTCAACTACCTTGTCCGAAGAGGTACTGCCTAGAACCTGACGTCTCAGAGGTGCAGCTCCAAGTTCGAACGGGGTAGTGTGAATACTGGATATCGGTGTAGGCACAGCATAATTTCGAGCAGCAAGTGGCACGAGCTCGTTGATTAAATCTTTATTTTGCTCGGTAACATCTTTGATGTCTTTACCTAGTCCACTTATAGCATCAATAATAGGTTGGTCCTGTCGCTTTTTCTCTTCGTAAATTCCGCGATTCTCTGATTTCCAACCCCTGAAGCGTTTGGCCAGGTAGTCGCGCAGCTTCAAGTTGTCGTCTGCGAGTTTGCGTTTCATCATTTGTTATTTATAATACGTCAAGACGTTTCTTGTAACGTCGCAACGTTTAGAAAGTTGTTTATTTTGTTTCTGTATTTTCCGTCATTGGGTTTCCTCGTCATGTCTATCGTGGCGAATCCGAAATCATCTTGATTCCAGCATGAAGAGCAAAATTTGGAAAACTGATTGTAGTTCATGTCCCCGCCTACATAATCATCGTAAGCATGTTTTAAATTGGTGTGGTCTTGACGAAACAAGCAAATAAAATTAGCGTTGTCTCGGAGAAGCTGCTTGGGAATTTTAGAAAAAGTCTGAGCAAGGTAGAAGCAGTCCATGCCTCTGTGCCGCCCCTGTGTAAAAAAATTGCGAATTTCGTTATGGTTCTCCAGGATGACATCGTCGAAGACCACCACCGAATTTTCATGGCAGCAGTCTAGTGGCATTACTTCGGAGGCAAAAGTAGCTATGCTCAGCCCTTCGTACAGTTTTGTCAGCTGTTGATATTTTACTTGCTCCAAACTTTTGGAAAAAACATACAAGTGCCTGTTCTTCCAATCTAACCAGTCGGGAGCAAGAAGAAAATTATCAATAAGTAAAGTTGTTTTCCCACACCCTGAAGGTCCGACAATAAGGCAGCGAATGTTGTCCGGCAACAGTTCGCCGTTTTTCCTAGCCTGACGCTCCGGGGGAAAATCTGGTAGTCGCCTCACCACATCCCAAGCACCCGTTACACAATCACCTCGTTTGCGTCGATCCAACTTTTTTCCTCGAGTCCCAACCATTTCACCAACAGTTTGTCACCTTTTCTACGTAATACTTTTTCGATAAGATACGTATTGGGGTATTTTGTTTTAGAGAGTTCCTCCTCGTAGAATCGCCCTTTCAAAATTTCGTCGCGATTATCTTTTATTATATACGTGTGACGGTTACCGGGTAACAATCGAGCAACAGTGAAAAGTTCCGTACTCCAGTTTTTGGTAAAGCCTTTTTCAAACATGCGCTTAAATTTACTAATTCTTACTTGGTCTCCAATTTTGAATTTCGGTTTTTTGTTAGTGGGCCGGTACTTGGGGCAATAAACAGTAGAGATCAATTGTACCTCATCAGACTTGCTGACATCGGCAGGCTTCATGCGTATCGTGCTATGCAAACTGTGATTATAGCCGTTTACGAGTTCCGGAAGCACATTGACCCACTTGTGGTTACCTTGAAGCGTGAATCGTTTCCACATGCGTGTTTTGAGAGTACGGTTAAAACGTTCCACTACGCTGGCTTTGATGTGACTGAAAGTCGAGTAATGTTGAATATTTTGCTTCTGAACAAACTGTTGAAATATCGAGTTGTAAAATTCCTTTCCGTTATCCGTTTGAAGAAATCGAGGTCGCCTGCCACTTTCATTGAAAATAGTTTTGAATGCTTCCATTACGCACACACCTGTTTTAGCCTTGAGGGGCAAAGCCCACGCAAATTTTGAAAATGTATCTATAACAGTAAGAAGATACTTGTATCCTTTGTTGATTTTATGTAAATTTTTTAGGTTGCCGCTACTCATTTCCACAAGGTCAGCCTGCCAAAGGTCATCCACGCCTTTGGTCACCACCGCCAGTCGTTTGTAGTTTCGTCGTGCAGGTTTATGCAGCTCGTTCACGATACCCTGCCTAGACATGGCGCGAAAATAAGAATATAGCCTGGATGGGATTTCTGGCTGCAGACAATGCTGGGTTTTCTATATACAGCTTGTCACCTATTTCTATGTCGATAATTTGAGTGGCATCTTCGGCATAGGCAGTCTCGCGACTTTCGGGGTGTGTGAAATCGACCAGCTCAACTCCTCTTATTTTAGGCTCATCGCCAATGTTCGTCACGGTCATGATTGGGTAGTGGGTTGCGTGAGGCAAAGACCAGTAGGAAACCTTGACGAACTGAAGTGTGCCAGCGAGGAAAAATTGATGATAAGCTTTTGCAGGAGTCAACATGTAGAGTTTGTAACCTGGATTGAAAGGGGAGGAGAACTCTCTGTTTGGTATGCTGTACAGTTCGATGACAATCGTAGACTTGAGATTGTCGATGCTGGCATTTAGAGTGTTTACGTTGGTTCGAACCTCAGTCTCCACATCCTCCAATCTACCATTCACCGATTCCAGGTGTTCCTCGATAGCATGAACAACAGTGTCGTAGTTTGGTTTGATCTTTACATCGACAATAAGGCTCTTGAATTTTTCATTTAAGTCATGTAGTTGGGTGCTGAAATTAGCTATAGTCGATTCCTGACTTGCCTCGATACTCCCAATTTGCTCTTTCACGCTGGCAATAATCTGCTGCAGGCTTTCTACAAGCGTCAACTTGGAGCTCTGTATTACAAGGTCGTGGACCTGGGTTCTAATTTCCGCAAACAATTCATGCAGCTCGGTGATGTTCTGGTTGGTAGGTAAAGTCGCGACAGACCCCCGTATCGATTCAATTTCGGATTGGATGTTTTTGATGTCGTCGGATTTGAGTATTCGGTTGAGAGTTCTCTTCACGCTTTTCAATTCCTGAGAGGTAGGCAGGGTGGCCACCGTGTTTTGGAGCGATTCCAAAGCTTTTTTCACCGCGTCCAACTCGGAGGCATCGGCAGCAGCACGTATGCCTTCTTGCAGTTGTGTTATGTCATCCTGGGTGGGAGTAGATTGTTGCAGGGTTTCCAACTTAGTCTGTATGTCGTCGATCAAGTGATGGAAATGAGACAACTCGGATTCTGCATTCAGATTTTCCAGTTTGGCGATTTGCTGTTGAACGTTGGCCAGTGTATCCCTGATGCCCGGCAGTTTGGTTTCCAGCTCATCGTGAACGTTCGCCAGATCATTTCTAATAACGGCAAGAGCATCCTCAATATGGGTTATGGTGCCTTGCAACTTCCCGAAATCCTCGTAGGTCTCAAGTTGGAGTTTGATGTTGGCCACGCTACGGGCAATGGAGTTCAGTTCGCTAGACGACGGTAAATTGTCGATAAAATCTTCCAATGTTTGGAGTTTAGTTTTTACTTCGTTGATGGCCACATGCAAAGCATCTGTTTGTAGCTCAGCCTTGATGCTTTCCAACGTAGGGATTTTGAAAGATTGAAACTGTTCGCGCAATTTAGCAATACTAGCGTTCACGCGATCGTAGTCGTCTTGAGTTTTAATGCTCTGGATGATAGTTTGCAGTTCGGTCTGGATGTTGCTTGTTTGGTCCTGCAAGCGTTGTTTCAACTGTTCAACGTCGGAGGTCTGCGTTTGCTGCAACTTTAGGAGTTCGTTCTGCAGATTACCCACACTCAGTGCCAGCTTGTCGAGATTGTCTATCGATGCGAGGTCAGTGTATTTTTGCAGCAGCGATTTTAGCTCTGCATCAATCTTGAGTACAGGGTCCAGGCACTGAGACTGCAAGCTGGCTATCTCGGTCTGAAGGCTAGAGTTGAGCGTGGACTGCAGGGCCTGCAGGTCGCTTCGCAGCTTCTTGACCCTGACGTCGAGCATGAGAAGCTCATCGCCATGGTCGTCGCGTTTCGTGTGGCCAAAAATATCGTTAGGCATTATTGTTATTTATTATAGGATAGCTAATTTTTATTTCTATGAAAAAAGGGATGAGTTTGTCGTAGTCGTCCAAGAGCTCTATGTACAGGCGATCGCCAGCAGATACATCGTACGTGGTAGTACTGTTCATCCTATCGTGCTTGATGCGATAGATGTTCTTGCCAGAGGAAATTTTGGCCTCTCCTTTATTCTCGGGATTCATGTCAAACTGCAGTTTGCCGGAGATGGGGAACTGGTAATAATTCAAGTTGTTGTTGAATATGTAGAAAGTCTTGCCCACATCCTCGTCGTACTGGGTCAGAATGCTATTCAAGTGTATAATCAACAAACCGTTGAGTTTAGATAATAGGGAGGGCAACAGGTCCAAGCTCGCAGGTGGCAACGGTGCACTTTGGGCGAATGCCTCCATAGCCTGCTTCCTAAAGCCAAACAGGTTCATAGGCATGGTTATTTTATATACCAGGCATATATAAAATTACTTTTTGGTTCTCGTGAATCTTTTCAGAGGTGCAAGAGCCTATATACGCCTCCTCCCAATGCAATAGATTATGAGCAAATATTGCTATACTAGGCTATACTGCACAGGGGAGAGGGGGGTGAAATATAGGTTAAGTTAGGTTCTCCCCGAGAGTAATTTGTAAATATGGGGTAGGGGCAGGAGGGCAAAGAGCCCTCGTACTTGTAGGGCCACAGGTATAAGTTAAGTTAGGTCCTTCAAGAGAGTAACTTGTATTTTTAAGAGGAGAGCAAAAAAAAAGCACCCCGTACTTGGGAGTGAAGAAATTTTTTCTCGCCTCATACTTGGGGCGAGGTGGACTCATACTTGGGGCGCGAGTCCAAAATAAGCCAATTTCATGCATTTTTTACCTATATTATAGCATTTTCTAAGCATATTCATAGAAAAATTAGGTTAAGTTAGGCCCTTCTCGAGAGTGAGGTGAGCTCATACTTGGGGCGAGGTGGCCTCATACTTGGGGCGAGGTGGACTCATACTTGGGGCGAGGTGGACTCATACTTGGGGCGCGAGTCCAAAATAAGCCAATTTCATGCATTTTTTACCTATATTATAGCATTTTCTAAGCATATTCATAGAAAAATTAGGTTAAGTTAGGCCCTTCTCGAGAGTGAGGTGAGCTCATACTTGGGGCGAGGTGGCCTCATACTTGGGGCGAGGTGGACTCATACTTGGGGCGAGGGAATTTTTTTTGTCGTAGCAGATTACGCTGAGGGCCCAAAAGTTGGTGCCTTACAGGGAAATACCATAGGTTAAGTTAGCCTCTTCTCGAAAGTGGGAAAAAACATAGTGTTGCAGTGTTGCCAACCTCGCCATTTTTATGTTGTTAAAAAAAAACAGCTAGATCCAGCTCCGCCCCTTTCTACCTACTCTCTTGGCCGATTGTTCGACATTGCGTTATTTTGTTAGCTTGTGATGTCAGCTTAGTGTGAAACGTTCCTTAGCATACTTCACTCAAACGTCCTGTATATGCACTATACTCTATTCCAGGAATCTGGAGCAAGGCCGCACACAGTGGAAGAAAACGGGGGGATCGAGTGGACCGAGCGAAGCAGTACACGCTGCTGCAAACACTGGTAACTACAGTCGCTTTCCCCCTTCACGCAATCCAGTTTCCTCTCACGTCATTGGTGCAGCAGTCTCGCGTCACTACTTGCGCAGGTACTTGCTTTCGTTTGCCTGCTCCAGAGGCAGCCCGGACAGAGTATAAGATCGAAATTTTTCAGGCCTCGTTCCCACGTGAAGCGCCTCTGGTGCTCAATATGTATCTGGGGGCAACCTAGGGATTGAAGGCGGCCGGAGCGTGGTGCTGACCGTATCACCTCCAAAATGACCCCCACATCCAATAAATGTTCCTTCATGGAACGTTGCTATATGCAGGAGGAACTTTACTTCTTCTTTTACCTACTTCCTCCTGGAGAGGTTCCTTGTCATACTTCGCTGAAACGTCCTGTATATACTTATACACTAAATGCTGGATCTTGTCTTCGTTCAGTTGCAGAATTTGCAGCACCGCCTGGGACTGTCTGCTCCAGCACTTCTTGGACCGATGCGTTGTGATGGAAACCTATCGATCGTCGCTTCCTCGCATGCAAAACGGCTCATCCTGCACGTGCACGCGTGTCGCATTGGTCGCCATGGCTCATTGTCCTCGCGTAGCCTCTTCATTGTCATGCCTTGGTCGGGGGAGTCGTGAGGCGAGAGTTAAACCACTGCTGACATGATCATTAGAGAAGAGGCTATTTGTCATTACGAGGACGTGAAATAGCAACGAGAGAGAGTTTTCATGGGATTATTTTACTCCCCATATTTCTACTTCAGTTGCAAGGAAATAAAACCTCTGATTGACATGTGCTGATCTGTTCAGTGGCGGAGGTAGTGGTCCAGCTAGGAAGATTCTCAGTGATGGATGAGAAAATAGGAACAATCTCGTCGTGATTGTCGTGCATGGTAAATCTGAGATTTTAGGAGATGCGATTTACAGCGTAGCTAGATATTTGGTTTAGATCCTTGGTCGTCGTTACAAAAACATTCTATATGTTTGCAGAACACAATTCCACATTGATAACTTCCCTTTAACCCACAACTTTGGGCACAAAATATTCCTTGCTTCTCTTTGTTTTTTAGAAAGCCAATGAGGATGCTAGGCGTTGATTTATTCTGGCCAATGACTTTTATTTATTTGCTGTTAATATTATTTAGTGTGTCCTGCATCATCGTATCCATGCGGTCTAAGGCTTTGAGTTCCGGTTACGGGACGCGCACAGGTTCGAGTCTCCTTGAAGAAACTTAACATTTCCTGAGATTTCAGCCTGTGTATGGAACTAGAGGCCACACGCCTTCGTGAGGAAATTTGTTAGCTGTGAATAAGTAGCGTAACCCGGTCAGAGAAAACCTACAACAACCACCGAGAGTTCGTTGTGTTGACCACGAAGTAACTGGTTGGACGATGTCTCACCTCTGTTGGGAATGAAGCCGGCAGTCGTAGGTAGTCACTGGTCCTCACACGCTGTTACGCCACAGCTTACGTTATTGTTATTTACTGCGCAAGTTTCATCTAAATCGGACTATTGGTTGAAAAGATACAGCTAGTCATAATGTTTCAAGTTAATTTCCACATGAACTTTTTATTCATAAATTTTATAAGTGACAACGAGGTCACTAAGGTGTCAAGTGCATCTGGAACGAGAGTCTGTTTCCCAATTCCAGACACTTCACCAAGAAATAAGTGTCTTCGATGAATCATACTAGAAAGATGCAGATGCTAGCCATCAGAGCAGATTGGTGGTCGCCGTCCGGATCTAGGAAATAACACGTGGTGATGACAGAATTACACACACCCAGGCGCGCCCCGTGATGCAAGGATAAGACAAGATACAAAATATAATTGCTGAGATTGTTGTAGGACGTTTTAGCTCATCACAATAAGCATGACTAAGTTTCATTCAACTTGGGTCAAAAAATGCTTCATGTCGTTAACAACATGTCCTCTGAAGGCTGAGGACCGCCATATATAGAAGCTTCATAATACTATGGCGTAAGGAAATTAGGCAAGTTGTCGTGCCCTCAGGGAATTAATTAATTAGTGTATTTGTCGAACTGGATGTGTACTATTTTTGTAAAATTTTGTTTCCAAAAATGCGTTGTAGATTTGATAAATTTGGTTAATTTTACTTCGCTTTTCGATCATTTTTGGCTACTGTAAAGTTGAGGATGATTGATTATGTTATAAAAATTTCATGAAGGGATACTCACAAAGAACACCAATGTCCAGATTGGGATTTGAACACGGAGCGCCTGTCGTCTTAGCACGCTGAGCTAGAATCGATGTAAGATTAGATTAGAGTGAAATACGTTATCCATGTAAACACATTGATGTATAAAAAATAGTGTTTCGTTTAAATAAAATTATAAAATTAAAAAAAAATTGTTCTATAAAATAGTTTTTCATTATAATAAACTAATAACGTAAAGGCAATAGAACCATGCAAAGTAACAGTATAACACGTTCCAATGAGAATAGAGGCAGACTCCTCCGAAATAAATAGAACAATAACATAAAAAAGTTCCACCGATAAGGGAGTACTTCAGATCATTATATCAATAAACACTTTGTTGCGCAAAATAGTATTGTTCAGTAATGAAATTAAAGTCGTAACATAAACTTCTTGTACAAAATTAACTTTCTTAAATATGTGCATTACATTCTGCAGCTTTTCTTCCTCTCAAGGTTTTCAAAATTCGAGTACACATTAGATAATAATAAATACGATATATTTCAAGCAGAAGTAGTTTGTATGGGACACAATACACAAAAGGGAACTTGGTCTTAATCGCACAATAACATACTCCTTCGAAACGGATACACAAGTCTCAGAAACATCAGCATTAAAATACAACTGTAGCGAAATGTCCCATCTCATTCAAGATGGATCATAACGTTCTTCCAAGAAAAGGAAACATCTACAACGAACTCTGGCTTTAGACAGTCATCAGGAAGCCGCCGATGCAGAAAATACAGAGGGAGCTGAATAAATACCTACCCCGTCCCCTCGCAGCCCTTCTGCCGCTGACAGTCCTCTCTGCCGTTTCGGAAGATGCCTTCGAGCAAAACACTACGCGTAACAAAAAGAGAAGACTCCTCGAAGTAATGATAAATAACATCCGGTTTCCGATTCCATTTTTCTTCCTTTCATAAATGCTTGAGCGTGTTCTTCGCACAAAACTCATACACTATTGGCCATGTGCAACTTGAAGTCAGCATATCCAGGAAAACCATTCAGCATATTTCTAGGAAGGTCGATTGCAGCGTTGCCAACCCTACCGTTCTAGCCTAACACGTATAGTAATTTCATGTCCGATAGAGACGAATAGTCCAGACCTTGTAACGTAGAGAATTTTAGATCATCAGTCCTTATTCCAATATCGGACTGCAATGCCAAACATATGATATTTCAAAATATCAATAATACAGTAACGATGTTCCTTGAACACATAAAAGTCACAACTGAAAAGAAATGTTTCTAAAACTAAGGCAATTGTGACAACTGTGTCTTCTGCACCCAAATACAAACTGCAAGAACCGGCAAAGACAAGAAAGCATTCAATAAATACCAATATATTAAGCTGTTGTCTTGTTAGTCCATTTAATGTATAGATAAGTTCATTGAGACTGAACCTACAGTTTAAAGTGGGATCCGATCCACTATATGCCTCCACCTGATATCAAAAGGCTAGAACGTTACCATATTGCCAAACATTGCCTCCAGTTGTAGCGTCGTCGCCTTGTAATCAAGGGGTCCCGGGTTGGATTTCCTGTGGAGGCACATGATAGTGCTGATCCCACTTTAAACTAGTCCCTATTAGCCTCACTGTACATGAATTGGACTTAAAGCACCAACTCAATCAATCACATTGCCAACCCTACGCTGGTTAGAACCTATATATTGAACAATAACACAATGGCTTCAAACTCCTTCTGTCAAGTCTATTTGAGAAAGTCATGACGTATATGTGTAGCTTTAGTTTAGTTCACAACTTCTTGTATGATTCCACGTAATCGATTGGTTGTTGTGGAGCCTAACATCTGGTCATAATTGGGTGTTTGGGAGTTGAGAATGTTGCAGCGTTAAGGTATACAATTCCGCTCTTGGTGTTTGCCACGCGTTGCGTTGTCTTATTTCTTGTTGTTATTGAGCTACATTGAGGAATATTGATTATATGCAACAGAAGGAATACATTTTTATCCTTAAAATGCCGCAAGTTTCATTCAAATTGGACCGGATGATGTATGAGATACACCAACTTAGCATTTTACATGCTAAGTTTTATATGAATTTTAATTTTTAAAACAATATTATAAATTTCTATA
The DNA here is from genome assembly GCF_977018435.1 of Lepisma saccharinum. Lineage (NCBI taxonomy): Eukaryota > Metazoa > Arthropoda > Insecta > Zygentoma > Lepismatidae > Lepisma > Lepisma saccharinum. The sequence goes on along the minus strand of NC_139236.1, from coordinate 7,540,285 downwards.
TTAACAATGCACCTTTTTTTCAGGAAACAGATGGAAAAGACAACTTTCGACAATAACAGTGGTTCTGACAATAATTAGAATCAGAAGCAATAAATCTTCCTGATGAAAAGACTTTCCCGTGTTGGCAATATAATTGGTGAAGAATTCCAGTGCATCTGCACCGGATTCTAAGCATATTTCCGGATTTCAGAAGCTTCCGGAAGTCGAATAATTCTACTAGGACGATTCAAGACAGTTTCATTGTCGTGGTAGTATTCAAGGAAGCAACAACTGAATTGAAGCGAGTTAGAGGCACACACAGAGACGCATCGTTAAGAAGAGATACAAACGATCATTATATGGGGATAATTGCAGAGCTGTATATGATAATGGTAATATGGTTTCAATAAACCGTGGGTTCAAGATAAGTCACTTACATTGTTATATTGCAACACGTCCTGAGGAGGATTAGTGTAGCAGCATTTTAAGAGTCTCATAACATTACAGAGTAAAGAGATGACGCAGTTTGTCGTGACGTAGAAATCATTATCCCTAGGCAACTTCACATCTTATGACATCGTTTCAAGTTAATGATGTAATTCTGAGGTTTACTTAAAAAGATTATTGACTAACCTTTACCTTCAAGCAATCGTTAAAGACAGTGTAATTGTCCTTACATGATATTCACGTAGATGTGAGTTCCGATATAGTGGGTTGATTTTTAAATTTAAAGTTGCCTGTACTCACTGCACCATGCCATGAAGGCCCGTACGGAAACGTGGAGGTAGGACTCAATATATCCGCGATCACGGCCATTTCTTTGGGGTGATGTGACCAGCACCGCGCTCCTGTCGCATTTACCCCCCAGGGTTCTCTCGGTACCCATTTATTGAAGACTGCCGCACCCCAGAGCCGCTTTATGCTGTGAGAATGTTGAACAATTGCGACTTCAGATCATTCCAACCCCGGGAGTCAAACATGGATCTCTCGCGTTGCAAATTCATATGAATTTTAAAACCTTCATCAATATTAATTTTATGATGTGATGTATTTTGAAAAGATATTGGAGCCGTATATTACATGCCACTAGGATTGAAATCTTATGTTCCCCAATTTCCTCTCATCAAGCTGCTTGTTCCCGCTGTTTCCAAACAGAAGATGGCCTTACACCAGACACGGTGAGTTTCTACGTTCTGCAAGGAAATCTGCCATTTTTTAAAAAACTCAGAAGAACGTCACGAGCATTCCTGTTTTAGATGCGAGAGGTTCGATGCGAGATGGAAACCCCAGTGTCCCGGTGTTATCCGATGAGGAAAGCGAACGTGAACTATGCGAATAATTTGTTTACCGAGAACTACTTATATATAGCCTGTCTCTGATTTTCTTAATATTACATATAATTATACCGGAATATAAAGTAATGAATTAATTTCGGTTACCTTTTTTTGGGCCACTCTGTATTATTTTATGAAAAATTATTTACCTTCTAATTTTTAATTTTTATTTGCCGTGACTGTCTAACAACATTCCTCTTGCTTCATAATTAGAATAAAAGAAGACCTTAACTAACTAAGGAGATGGTAATAAAAGTATCTTCCCAGAAATAGTTTTTGTTAAAAGTAACGAATCAATTTTAAATTTTAAAAAAAACTTTTGTAAAAATGATCAGAATTATATATTAAACAACACATGTTGATAATATACCACATTGTAAAGGATTTTGTAAAGTTTCGAACGATCTGCAAATCACTGAAGTCGGTAAATTAGTTCTCCAGATATTAGTTATTAGGGAAAGGATTTTAAGCAGCAAAATTATGGTTGGGAAAGGAATAAATAGGTTCTGAAAATGTTTTCAAAAAGGTGCAAGAAAAGTTGTTGATAAAATGCTTTTATTCAATGATCTCTTTTTCTGCGCTTTCTGTATGTACTGCGCGCGGACCCCATAGAGAACTGTGGTTCTGCCGAATAGATTTTCTTCAAGTTTTTTTTTTCTCTCGCGGGTTTTGCTACATTATGTTGGGAACTATTGGGGCTGCAATGATTATATTATACCATTTCATAGCTCTCGTTCTGCTCTACAAAAACACTATAGGATTTTATGTAGCTGCTTGACTGCTCGTATTCAAACTGTATTGCTTTCATTTTTATTTTCATTTTACTTTCATTACTTTATTTTTCTTTTATTATTTTATTTTTCATTTATCTTTTTAGTTTTTTAATTGTATACAATTAACTGCAAAGAAAAAATGATCCCTGTAATTAATGGTTAAATGGAAGATAAGGCAATAGTGCCTTAACTTCGCCATGTAAACAAAGTCGTAAATAAATAAATAAACAAATAAATAAAACAGTAAACAACATTGATTTTTCTGTGCAATTGTTTAACAAACATGAAAGAAAAGGAAGGAAAAAGGCGCTGAAGCAAGGGGGTAAAAAGAGGACAAATGTGCTAATCTCACGAAAAGGTGCAAAAAGATGCAACAAAGTGTTCCTGAGTTTATAGCTGCTAAGCAGACTGAAAAGCATAAACATGTTAATGATGCATTAATGAAATTCTTGAGATACAGGGTGTTCTATATTGATAGGACACATTGAAAATGCAAATATCTGGGAGTGGAACAAGAATATTTAATAATCACTATATGTAATACAATCACTATATGAAATACATAACCAAGATACGGGAGTTTACAATAATGTTCATAGTTTGGATATAATATCCTGTAGATGGACTCCACCTTGAGAAAAAACACTCTTGGCTTCTCGAAGTCATGCTGCCCATAGAACAGCGTGGAAAATCAGCCTGAATGGCCTCCATCTCCTCCGGATGTTTCCCTTGAGTTCAGCAATTGTTTGGGGTCTCGTGGTGTACAAGTAGTTCAGTAGGGATGCATTAGGAGACCTGGATGGTCAATTCATATCGCCGAATCTGGAAATCAAGTGACCGGGAAATGGTCTTGAAGGGTCCTAAATGGCACTAATCCTGTATGATGGGTGTCACCACCATTTGCATCCACACTTTTTAAGACCGACGGCCCTGATTTAGGGGACGAAAAATGTGATTGACATGTCGCTGTATCGCTCAGGAGTGATTGTTACGGTTGGAACTTTGCTCAATTGTGTTCGCCACGCGTTATTCTCTTCACTAGGAGACGTTCGAGGTCGCCCAGGTGAAGATTTCTTGTCAGCACTAGCTGTCTTATTGACGTCTTTCACAGCACAGTACCACCTTTGAAGATGGTGATTAACGATTCTTAAAATGTTGTCGGAATCAACTTTGTGCTCTAAAAATGGACAATTTCAACCAGAGTCCGTAGCACCATAAAATAAAGAATGAATTATTATTAACTCCCAAGCTCTAGCTTTCAAATACACTGCATTTGAAAAATTTTACAATATTCCTATTGCCTGTAAATACAAAATAAAATGTGTACCATCAATATGGAACACCCTGTGTATTGCAGTAATTTTTTATACTATTTTGTATTTTGCAATTCTATGATCTCTTCAGCGTGATGCGAACCCATAGTTATTGGGAAGAGAAATGCACAATCATACAAAGGAACACACACACATGTTTGACACTTGTGTTTACGGAGTGACTAGACACTTGAATGCCGGAAAAAAACTACAAACCACTGCAATTTCAATTACGAGAAATAATGGAAATCTTATTCCTACGGAGCAATGTAGCTCTCTCAGTCTTCCGAAGCTGAGTGTCGGCTTTCCTTTCACTGCGAGCGGAGCGAAGCGAGAGGAAATTGAAGATTTGGTATTTCTGGCAAACACGAAGGAAAGCAGTGCAAATAATTGAGAAGAAAAGTGAGGCGCGCGCCTGTACGGAATCCATATGGTCTTAGAAGGAGACACCCGAGACGCGGATTCAGAGCCAAGGACAAAATTAATGTTCTTCCTCGCAGTGCTACACTTCTTCCGGAGGCATCAAAAGGGGTAAATCTTGTTAAAAATTGAGGCTCCATTTTCATCGCTGCTTTCTGCTAATCCATTCCCTCCAGTACTCCCAGAAGAGGCGGAAGTTGTCAAGGAGAAGCAGCTACTGCAGAACTCCCAGTTGCGCAGTGAAAACTACATCAGTGCTCAATTTAGTCGAGACAATCACTGACATGAAGTTCTGTTCAAGCGTCTATTAAAAACCAAATGCTACAAATATGTCTTATATTATATCAAAACTTAAACATTAAACACTTTGGTGCGAGAGGTTTCGGGTTCGTTCCCTGTGCGATTCTCTCAAAATATCCGTGTTTATCTAGCATCCGTGGAGCTATTTGACTAGATATTTCGGGCTCTGATCTCGAAAGCCATAAAACAGCGACGATGGAAATCAATGTGCTGACCACACGTCAGCCAACGAAAAAGGTCACTTGGCTGCACCTGGCTCTCAGAGAGCTGTTGCTTCATAAACGTTAGTTATAGTTTTATGTAGTAATATGGCCGCGGTGGCTCAGTCGGTAACGCGTCTGACTACCATGCTAAACGTCCCGGGTTCGATCCCCGGCCGGTTCAAATCCGGGAACTTTTCTAACGGTGGAAGCTGCCCCGGCGCCCACCCAGCGTCGAATAACATGGGTACCTGGGGGAAACCCTGGGGGGTAAAGGCGGTCAGGGGCGTGATGCTGATCACATCACCCCCACTCACGACCGGATCAAGAAAGTGTGGGGCGTTACCCCCACACCCCCTATACGCCTTCATGGCGTGGTGCTATGCACAGGGGAACACTTTACCTTTACCTTTTGTAGTAATACGATTTATTTTAATTTAAGTGACTATTACGAGAAAGAGTTAGCAAGCCTGTTTCTTTATGTATGTTCTAGGTCTATGTTCTGGGTTTTATTTCATGTGTCCCTTACGTAGTTACACCGACCTCCGTGGTGGAGTGGTTAGCATAGTTAAGAGTTTCGGGTGTGAATCCCTGCTTGAACGTGGGTGTTCTTTTGTGAGTGTCCCTTCATCAATTTCACCATATCATCATCACTCATCCTCATCGTCGCGATTAGCCAAAAGTGTAACAAAAGGGACGCTAATTTTCAAGGATGAAATAAAAAATCGAATGAAAACAGAACACTAGAATGAAAATTATGCACGGCTATAAAATTTTCCCATTGCGGATTGTAGTTTTTTTTTTTTTTTTGTGGTGAAAAGCATTCTGAAAATTACATACCTTAGAATTTCTTTCACAGCACTATAGTGGATCTTCGTGTGTGCTTTTCTTTTGCTGCTCTCTACATGTTAGTGTGCAATGAAATTTCGCAGACATGTAGACAACAGCGAGTGTGAAACGTAGGAAGATTCACCTTAATTATGTAGAATGAATTATAAGCAGAATTACTTATTCAGAAGTTGGAAAATCTAGCTAATTTCTAAAAAACGAGTGAAATTTCAAACGTCTTTGATGGGAAAGGTTAAACCGAACTCAACTGCGATGAAGAAGGAAGCACAAAAGGTAACAACCGCTAGACACAATTTCTCTCTAAATTTTAACCTTTTTTAGCATTTCCATCCTTAAGTATTAATCAGGTCCAGAGGAGCGACCGTTGAGGTTAAAGCAGCCAAAAGGCAGAGGCAGAAACGACGGTGACGACATCTCCAATTTGAGATTTTCTGCACCTCGCTTCAAAATCCCGACACGCACAGAATGCAAATTCTCCGAGACGGTTGAGTAATTTTTCAGAGAATTGGACGCTAACAACCACGGCGCGAACCCCCTTTCCTTCCCCTCTCCCCACCAATCCCCGTCAGTTTCTGGAGCTTGAAAATGCGGTCGAATACAAGCGTGGTTACCGGCATGTCCTCACTGGGAAAGGTCCAGTCTCTCAGTTAATGAAACATGGACGGAGGCGTTGCTTTCATACGAGAAATTATTTACAGAAGCTTTTATGAGAGACACGCCGAAACCGTTTCCACGTCGATCAAATGAGCTCTAGCCGTTTCATGGGTGTCGTAACCATTCGAAGTAAAGTGGTACGTCTACTAAATAAACCAGGGACACGTTTGTGAGCTCTGCTTTTATTTTTGAAACAATGCGTAGGTGTGATAATCAGCAGCATCGAAACAATTATAACAAAACGTGACTGTCACGTATATACAGTCAACGGCAATAATAAATGGACACCTAGATCATGAAATACTCGGTTCCCTGGAAGGCTTTATGTGTATGCTGTGGTAGAAGCTGCCATTGAAAATTTGCTACTAAAATCCACTTATCGCCGTAGAAGTAGGCGAAACACATAACGGCTTGCACGGAAACGAATATTTCAGGATCTAAGTGTCCCATTTTTATTGCCGGTGACAGTACATCCTAGTTAACTACCAAACGACAATAGATTACAAACGATACTACAATAGATTTTGACGTCTCCAAAATCGTCTCTAAATTAACACGTGTCCCACTCGAAACGGAACCCATAAATTGTCACGTCATTGGGTAAGTATTTCACCGATTGGTATCAAATTTGGACAGATTGCAGTTCAGTACACGAGAAAGTTGACGCAGCAACACTGTACGTCGTAAAGACTGAAGAAGTGGGTCAACAGGCAGGTTCAGCGAGTCGCCGTGTTTCAGTGAAGCGTAAGCGGAGGAAGTGGCTTGATGTGACTTTGTCATTGTGTTTTTAACAATGTATCGGTATTCTCTTGAAGAGCGCGTGTTTATTGTCAAACAATATTGGTTAAGTGGTTCCTTTAAGACATGTCAGCGATTGTTTGTGGAACGTTTTGGTGGGCGAAAGAAACCGTCGAAACACTGCATACAAAGTTTAGTGAGGAAGTTTGAAACCTGTTGAACAGTGACCTCTACTGTGACAAGTGAAGTTTACATTGACCTTTTCCGAGAGTTTGTGAACCATTTAGACGATCAGGAACTGACACTCGGATGGTACCAACAAGACGGTGCAACGTCACACACCTCGGGAGTGAGCATAGCTGAGGTGGAATCGTTTTTCCCTAAAAGAGTCATTTCCAAAGGATTGTGGCCCCCAAGGTCACCGGATTTGACCTCACCTGACTTTTTCCTATGGGGTAACCTTAAAGGAAAGGTCTTCAAGAACAAATCACGCACCCTCGATTAGCTACGGGAAAACATCCGCCGTGAAACCCATGCAGTGACACCCGAGGTTCTAACAGCTACATTCACAAACTTGCAACGTCGTGTTCAACTGTGTTTACAAGTTGGTGGAGGTCATTCCCAACACCTTTTGTGATGTAATTTCTTTTCCCACAAATACAGGTCATATTCAAATTTCGTTTCCTTTAATCTTCATTTACCAAACAAATTCAGGGTTCCCTTTCGAGTGGGATACCCTGTATTATCTCTGTTGGTCGCTCATTATGCCCGTAGGGTAATGAAAGTGTTTCATCTGTGATTATTCCATTAATATTACAACAATCGAAGGACCTACTTACATCTGATGATACATTCATGAAATTATATTACACTAAGGAGCTTTCAACCTGAAGCCGGTCGCAGGTTTCTCGCAACATGCCCCACGGAACCTATTCAGCCTGTGGAATGTCTGTCGGCGCAGGTATGGGTCTCGTTGATTGATTAATTGAGTTTGTGTTTTGTCCACTTTATGCACAAAAAGGATAATCGAGACTGGGCCTACAGTTTAAAGTGGGGTCCAAACCACTATATGCATCAACCGGGTATCGAAGCCGGGACCCCTTGATTACAAGGCGACGACGTGATCGCATAGGAGGCAGATCAGATCGGTAGAAGAGAGACATGTGTGTTCAAGGGTTGAGAAGAGCGAGTGACTGCGTGCAAAAACGTTGTAAGTCCCTTCAGTCTTAGAGCAGCACATTCTCAAATTCATAATGATATCGATCCTATAAAAGTATTCAGTTTATTGCATTCTGAATTTCATTCGGCCAGGTCCGTGTATCAGTCACACTAAAGGGACTCGTGAGAGCTCTATACCTTATCGAAATGCTCTTTCTATCTTGCTCTTCCTTACCCGTTACTAACCTGCTATTCTTATTCTTGACTGGTATATTTTTCTAAATTACTGTTTCGGTAGCAAGCATATTGTTTGATAAGATTATTTTAATTCCTTCCTCTGTCATATTTGCTTTTTGCTCAAACCAATTTTAGTTTACCATTTGAGAACTCTTCACTTTCTGACAAGATCCTTTTACTGTTTTGTAGGAAACTTTTTAGTTTATTTGTTTATGCAGTATTTGATTCTGTTTTTCACATATTTCTAGCATTAATTTCTACCCGTGTGTTCGGTGATACCCAATCTTTCAGGTTTCTTTCTTTTTATCGTAAGATATTTATACTTTCATCTATCAAATTCGTCTTGGTCCTTTTCCAATTTTCCCTATTATTTCGTTATATTTTTCTTCTATATCTTCATTGTCCTCCACTTGCATTTCTGAAGATGTGTTTCTGAATTCCTGGATACAGAATTCAAAACGTGTCAATTTACACACATATATGTTGACTCTAATAACGCATTAACGTGCATAAACGGCACGTTATGGTGTCAAAATAAACACAGAAATGTATATAAAAGGCACTTCCATTAGCTGATGCATCAATTTGGAAGATCAGACAAGTTCATTTCATACATAACATAATTTCACCTTTAATGTATTAATTGACAGATAAATGTGTAATTTTCTAACTAACTAACTCTCTAGCCTACTTAAACCCGAAGGTTCATGGCTGCAGCAACACAGGCCTTCCATCTGTACCTATCCAGAGCAAGATCTATATACTTTTTTCCATCCCTACTCATTTCCTTTAGGTCCATCTCAACGTTGTCCCTCCATCTTCGCCTTGGCCTTCCTACAGGTCTCTTACCATCAGGTTTCCCAACAAGAATCCTGTAAACTACTCTTTCCTCTCCCATTCGTGCCACATGGCTTGCCCACTTAAGTCTTCTTGATTTAATTATTCTAATAATATCTGGACATGAATACAAATTATGTAGTTCTAAATTATGTAACCTTCTCCATTCACCTGTCTCCTCATCCCTTTTAGGTCCAAATATTTTCCTAAGGATCTTATTTTCAAATACTCTCAATTTATGTTCCTCTTTCAATGTAAAGGACCAAGTTTCACACCCATTTAATGCTACAGGCAAAATTACTGTTATGTATATTTTAACTTTTAGTTCCTTATATATTAAACGAGAAGACAAACGTTTATGAAGAGAGAAGTAACATGCATTTCCTGAATTAAGCCTACTTAATATTTCCTCTTTAATATAATTTTCATTTGTTAATATTACTCCTAAGTATTTGAATTCGAAAACTGGTTCAAACGAGATGTTATCAATAATTAGATTTTGATTATTACCTAACACTTGGTTTCGGCCTGTAAGCATATATTTAGTTTTCGCTTTGTTAACTTCCAAACCTATCTCTTTAGGAGTTTTGAAAAATATTTTAGCATTATTCTTAATTGTTTTTATATCATCCTCTAATAAGTCTACATCATCTGAATATGCTAACAACTGAGTCACACAATTTAATTTTAGTCCTTCGTTAGTTTCTTTTACCTTCCTAACAGCATATTCTAAGGCAAAATTACAGAGCAATGAAGATAATGCATCTCCTTGTTTTAACCCATCATGAATTGTAAATTTGTCAGACACATTAATAACTAACTAACTAACTAACTCTCTAGCCTTCTTAAACCCGAAGGTTCATGGCTGCAGCAACACAGGCCTTCCATCTGTCCCTATATTGAGCAAGATCTATATACTCTATTCCATCCCTACTGATTTCCTTTAGGTCCATCTCGACGTTGTCCCTCCATCTTCGTCTTGGCCTTCCTACTGGTCTCTTACCATCAGGTTTCCCAACAAGAATCCTGTAAACTCCTCTTTCCTCTCCCATTCGTGCCACATGGCCTGCCCACTTAAGTCTTCTTGATTTAATTATTCTAATAATATCTGGACATGAATACAAATTATGTAGTTCTAAATTATGTAACCTTCTCCACTCACCTGTCTCCTCATCCCTTTTAGGTCCAAATATTTTCCTAAGGATCCTATTTTCAATAATGGCCGCGGTGGCTCAGACGGTAACGCGTCTGACTACCATGCTAAAGGTCCCGGGTTCGATCAAATCCGGGAACTTTTCTAACGGTGGAAGCGGCCCCGGCGCACACCCAGCGTCGAATAACATGGGTACCTGGGGGAAACCCTGGGGGGTAAAGGCGGTCAGGGGCGTGATGCTGATCACATCACCCCCACTCACGACCGGATCAAGAAAGTGTGGGGCGTTACCCCCACACCCACTATACGCCTTCATGGCGTGGTGCTATGCACAGGGGAACCCTTTACCTTTACCTTTTCCTATTTTCAAATACTCTCAATTTATGTTCCTCTTTCAATGTAAGGGACCAAGTTTCACACCCATATAATACTACAGGCAAAATTACGGTTTTGTATATTTTAACATTTAGTTTCTTAGATATTAAGCGAGAAGACAAAAGTTTATGAAGAGAGAAGTAACATGCATTTCCTGAATAAAGCCTACTTTTTATTTCCTCTTTAATATAATTTTCATTTGTGATATATTACTCCTAAGTATTTGAATTTGGAAACTACAGACACATTAATACCCACACGAATTTTACTTTCTGTTTCACTGGTGCATACTTTTCTCATACTAACAAACTTCTTAGGTATTCCAAACTCAACTAATATATTATAAAATTATTCTCTTTTGACCGAATCATGTGCTATTTTGAAATCAATGAATAGCTGATGGACATTTTGATTATATTCCCACTTTTTTTCAAGTGTCTGTCTGCTGTAAAAAATTTGATCTGTAGTTGATCTGTTACGTTTAAATCCACATTGATAATCACCTATAATTTCATTAGCATATGGGGTTAGTCTTGTTAAAAGAATGTTAGATAATATTTTATATGTTGTTGAGAGTAGAGAAATTCCACGGTAATTATTGCAGTTCATTTTTCACCTTTTTTAAACACCGGAACAATTATGGATTCTTTCCACTGTTGAGGGATTCCTTTATTCCATATTAAACAAATTAATTTATGGATTTGACATATTAACGAATTTCCACAATATTTAAATAACGCAGCTGGTATTAAATCAATGCCATGTGCTTTGTTATTCTTTAACCTTTTACTAGCATCTTT